>NC_062579.1:104079800-104390682 GCF_022837055.1 Prionailurus viverrinus
GTTGCTAGGCAACGGCGCGGCCCGCGCTGGCGCTGCACTGCGGAGGCTCTGCCCCGCGCCGGCCGGGCCGGGTCGCGGTGGCCAGCGCCGAGCCCAGGGCTGCCGGCCGCCAGTGGTGGCTGGCTTCGGTGAAGGGGAGCCAGAGCCCGCCGGACCCCACCCACGCTTTCAGGTACGTCTGCGCGCGGGAGCGCGGGGGCTCCCCCGGACTCGCCGCAGAGTCACCCCGGGCCCGGGGCGCCCGGTCCCCCACCCCGACCCCCCGCTGCGGCTTTCCGCTCTCCTCCGAGGCCCCGACCGGGAGCTGGCGAGCGCCGCGGAGCCCAGGGGACGGGGCGTGGGCGTCGGGGCGCGGAAGGAGGAGTGGGGTCGGGCCTCGCCCGCTGCCCTCCGCCCGCCCCCCGACCCCGCGACCCCCCCCCCCCCTCCCGCCACGGGGTAGGGGGACCGGGGAGGTGGCAGGTAGCGCCCAGCGCCGAGCCCCCTTCTCCCCACTGGAAGCAGCGATGGCAGGAGTTTGTTAACCATTTACCGAGAAAACCCCCTAACTATGCATGCATAGATACAGCTTTATAGCACGAATGTGACTTCCATACTAATAAAGTACTCAGCCTTTGGAATTAAGGTGACTCCGTACCTTTTCTTCTAGAAGGAACAGTTTCACACTAATAACAAAGAATTGGAGGCTTGCAAACCGTTCACCGGGGCCCACTTTTCAATGGTACTTTGCTTCACTTTCAATATCTGCCGAACAATAGGGAAGACAGTTTGTCCCCTGAAGTGGACGCTTGGCTCAAATGTTAGGACCCTGGGAGTCGAAGGCAAAAATCGAGGTCACTTCCCATTTTGATGATTTTACAAATTAACCGCACTCGGAGGGAGGGAGGCAGGCAAGGCCTGGGCTCCAGCCCTTTGCTAACGTGGCTCTTGGCACGCTCATTAGTGACAAGCATGCTGCTGCGGCCACCAGCGGTGGCTCATTTGTTTGGTAGGTGCTAAAGGCCGGGAGATACCGCGGTGAATAACACGCCACCATGATTCTTGTCCTATTTGATAACTTCCCTCGCTCGGGGACGGGAGACTTCGCGGCATAACAGTTGGGAAAGTGGGCTGACAAGTTAAAAAGAAAACTTGCTTCCGAGTGTCTGGCATCACATTCTAGATAGGCCACACGGCATTCTAAGTATATCGCTTGTCATTTTAAGCTACATCTGAGATACACACACGGATTGGGGTATTCTGGTTAATTATATTTCCTAATTATGCTGTGGGGATTTTATTTTCAGTTCAAGCTGGCGAAGGAGGACAGCGGCATCCAATAGAAGACCCTGGATCACAGAGAGTGTAAGTTGTGCTGGCTGGTAACTTGTTACTGTTGGTGTTTACCGGCGCAAAGCCTCACCCCAACAGAAATCTTCAACTTTGTAGCTAGATCATCAGTCTGCGTTGGCAGCAGGCTATCAGAAAAAGTCTCATGAAAATACAAAACGAAACAAAAGTGTCCTGAAGACTTTAGCTAAGCCAAATAAACTTTGGGGGAAAATAAAAGTCCGTTTCCTAAAATGTTACCCCGAAGACTGTAGAAACCAGAGGAGAAATTATAGATATTTACAAAAACTCAGTTAGAATCAAAGCATTAATAGAATTTTCGGAAGGAATGTTAAAGGTCATGCATTCAACAAATATTTATTGGTGGCTACTGTGTGTCGGGAGACAGAGGTGAATAAGATGCCAGGAGTGCAGAGTCATCCTTGCTAATATTCAAACTGGTAGTCCGATTGTGATATTTCTGAGAAGTTATTGGTGGCTCTGAAAAACACTGGGGCATTTGGAAAGTTCTTGGTAAAGCAACTGGAGATAAAATGCAAATACCTTCACTTGCGGACAAGACTCCCTTAGAATCAATTTAGCTTTGGAAATGTGGAGGCATCAGCCACTTACAGGCCTCAAGGCTAACCTTCCCTGAGAATGCAGGTTAAATTCATGTAAGATTTGACTTGACGTTCCCCACTGCTTGTTTTAATTGTTTTTTTTTTTTCTTTCCAAACTGACTTTGTCTGAGATCTGATGATTTCAGGCTGGCAACTTGGGAGAAGGAGTGGGTTGTCTGACTGGCTGGTTTATGTCCCAAGGGAGGGTAAGGAATGCCTACAAAACAACAAAGCCTATTGTCTACAGTGGACTTTAAAATTGCTTCCGTTTTCATTTTCATTCATTTCTCTTAACCACCTGTGAAATAGGTATATTTTCCCTATTTTACACCTGAAGAAACCGAAGCTCAGAAAAGGTAAGTTTTCCCCGTAGGTCTCAAGTGTGGGAGTCAAGGAGACGTGCCGCCCTCCAGTCTTTTCTCACTATAGTCCTTACTCAGTTCCTTTCTCAAGAACTTCCTTTTCCTTCGTCCGCACAGTGTTGCACACTAACACATGTTCCCCCCACCTTGACTTCAGACACTTCATTTGGGTCCTCATTTGGGTGTTTAACATGTTTCCGTGAGCCAGTGATTCTCAAGAGGGTGGAGAATGGAGACCTCCCCTGGAGGGGGCAAGTCACAGTCTTCTCAAATAGGGAGAGATGGTAACGATGAGAGTGTTTTGTGCCTGGGAACAGTGGAAGCAGAAGAAAAAGGTCGAGAACTACTGCTTTTAAGTGAGAACAGATCGGACAATTGAGCAAAGAAGCCAGGCCAGTGACTTTCTTTGTAGCAGGCTTTTTTTTCCTCTTTCCTTATTTTGGCCCAGCCGTTTTTCTGAGGGTTGGGAGAACTGAAACCATCCAAGAATAATGGGGGAAAGTTCCCTGGGCTAAGAAGGGGCCTTTTGTCTTCCCCTCACTGCTCCTGGGTTGTGACTAAAAGCCCCGCCTCTAGCTGAGAGGGTGGCTGAGGGGCTGAGTGTAATGACAAAAGTTTGACCGTCACAGGTTGGAGATGACCTTTTCCAACCGGCATTCCCAATTGACAAACTTTGGGATGAAGCACTCTTGCGAGGTGGGGAATAAAAGCCTCTGGAGGTTTTCCAGAACTGTTTCCCACTCCCTGCCTGCCCCTGCCTGGGGGAATACTTGCATTTTGCAGACAGATGTAGATTTATGCAAAAGAGATTGTCCTGAAACTTTGAAATCAAATTCCAATATAGATGAGATAAGGCAACAGAAAAAAGATCTTTGATTTTGAGCTTATCAAATTTCCCTAAAGCGTGTGATTTTAAAAATGAATATTTTAGAAAACAGCTAATTGGATTTAACATATTTGATCACTTATCCACCTTCATATGAGTGTGTTCCCCAGGGCCCCATACCTTGAAAATGAAAATGAGATGATTTTGTGGGTTTCTCCCGTCACAGTAAATAGTGGTGTATTATTTTCTGGAGCTGTTCGAGGGTAGCTGTGCATTTACCTAAGTTTTTTTATGGAATGGTTTGCCTAAAGATCCGTAATAAAGGATTGCTCTTTGCTTAGCTCTCAACAATTAGGTTACATGACATTACATTATAAATTTCTTTTCAACTTATCGTATCAGTGGTTCCCAAATTCTCTAGAAGAGTCAGGAGATCACTCACTCCAGCAAAATGCCCTACTGCTTTGCCACTGGAGAAAGAAAGTCACCGGAGGAGGAATAGCGATGTTTTCAGAGAGACACTAACTAGAAGGATCAGGAGTCTCATACTAATTCACGTCGGGCACAAATGAGTAGATGTAACCAAGTCCTCGACACCCATGTCTTACCAGCACGGTCCCAAGGACTTCTGGGGGATCGCTCTCTTAGAGGGCTATTAATGTTCTTTTTGTCATGGGACTTTATATTGTTTTCCTGTGTCCTGGCTTGTTTGTTTCTTTCAAATTTTCATTTCTCTGGGACCTCCTTCCCCTCCCCTTTAGTCCTCCCGTAACCGGTGTGGCGGTGGATAGGCACTTCTAGTAATAAATGCTCACAATTGACCCACTAGAAAGGCCTGCTTCTCCTTTCAGTAATGGCTCCCGCTTTGATCTGCCTTCTGCTGCCACAAATTACCCCATCATGTTTATTGAGAGCAAAATGGCTGCCATGGCAGGGTAGACGAGCAGCATTGTCTCCAAGCATATTCCTTGGCCTTGCCAGAGAATACTAATGTCATACTCGTCCTGCATAAAAAAACAAACAGTGCAGTTTGCGAAGACAAAATGACACTGGCAGCTCTTACCCCCAGTCTGGGCTTTGCCATACTCTGTGACTAGATTTGGGAACAGGCCTTTAAAGGATATCTTGCCAATGAAAGAGGCAAAAAAAAAAAAAAAGAGAGAGAAAGAGAGAAAGAAAGAAAGGAAGGAGCAGCTCAGAGCCCCCTTGACCCTGTCCTGTGTAAACCATGGGAGGGAAATTCCAAAAGGCTTTTCAGACCTTTCTCTTTCTGTCCTTTGATATGTGACATGCGATTCTCCTTACCCTCCCCCCTTCATTTTTCGTCTCTCCTTTTGTGGCCCTTTAAAAATTACCTAAGCTCTGGAAATAGTGGGGTTGTTTTCTTTCAGTTTCTGGAATGAAACCTAGCAGAAGAATAAAGAGGAATTTTCAAACAAGCGCTGACCTGGGAGACAGGGTCTCAGTTTTACCACCACAGCCTGCGTGGACTTGGTCAAGTCACCTGACTTCTCAGAGCCTCAGTTATAAAATCAGTGGACTCTTCCCAGTTCTTTGAAAAGCACTGACTGTATCAGGAAACTGTACAGACAGAGGCTCAGGGAAGAAAGGTAGTGAAATTGAAGAGGAAAAAAAAGATATGTTTCTGCCAGAGATTTATCAGAGGGTTGGAGATAGAAGTCGCCTTTTCAAGGTGCAAAATTATCAATGAAGAGAGTTCCTTATTGTAACCTTTTTCTACACCCAGATTTCTGTCTCAGGTTTGTCATTATTGCTACCTCCAGGTATACGGTGGCCTCACCTCACTTGCCCCTCTCCACACCTCCTTCCTGACCAATCTCACCAATACCTTTCATCCAGAAATAGGTAGGAGGAATAGTAATCTCTCTCCCATTGCTGCCCGATGAGAAGCATTTGTATCTGTTACAGAATTGTCTGGTGAAAATTTCACTGCTAAAAAATGTGACTGGCAATTAGCATCACTGTCTCCTCTCTTTCCTCTGTTCCTTTTTTTTTTTTTTCTGACCACTGTAAAGCTCCCAGTCGTCTTCATTCGTAGTTCTAAGAGGAGAGAAACCAGGATTACGATGATCTTCCCCTTAAAGAAAAGACAGAGCCTAGATGCTTCCGGGTGGTGATTTAGTAGGATCATAAAAGTCAGAAAGGACTGTTTGATGAGAAAGGAGCTGATGCTCCAATGGCAAATATATACAATGAACTTCCAGGTCTATGCTTCTTACTGTGGTCTTGTTAACTAAACCTAAGTAAAGCTCGGCTTATGGCTTTTGAACCGATCATTTTAACACCTTCACTGAGTATTTGTATCTTTCCCTGTCCTCAAAGCCCAGTGGTTGCCAGTGGGGAATGCACCCTTGGGGATGTTGAGTCCCTTCCCTCTTTTTTGGAGGAGGGAGGAATTAGGCATGTTCAGTACACATAGATACCAAGTTTACTCTCTCACCATCGCAAGGAAAATCTAACATTTAAACTGTTTAAAAAACTCCTGGAGGGGCGCCTGGGTGGCGCAGTCGGTTAAGCATCCGACTTCAGCCAGGTCACGATCTCGCGGTCCGTGAGTTCGAGCCCCACGTCGGGCTCTGGGCTGATGGCTCAGAGCCTGGAGCCTGTTTCCGATTCTGTGTCTCCCTCTCTGTCTGCCCCTCCCCCGTTCATGCTCTGTCTCTCTCTGTCCCAAAAATAAATAAACGTTGAAAAAAAAAATTTAAAAAAAAAAAAAACAAAAAAACTCCTGGGGAGGGGCGCCGGGGTGGCTCAGTCACTACTATTACCATCTTTATGTTATATAAATATATATCACATACTAAATAATAGACCATTATAATCTTTAATAATATTAAAGAAGATATTACTTTAAAAAGAAACACAACAATGGCCATTTTCTGTTACCAAGATAAAATTATATTTGTGTGCATGAGAAAAATCAGTGGTGATGCTACAAATATATTGTAGCAAATGAACGTATCAGCAATTGCAGTTGCTGGTTTGGTCGCTTCAGATGTCAGTGGCCTTTCAGCGTGTTGCTCGGGTCCTTCTTTCTCCCTACTCTCCGGAGTAGTTCTATTTGATCAAATACTTCTGTCCCTTAGGAAAGCTGTTATGTTATGGATTCTCTTGGAATAGGGAAGACTCCTCTTGACACAAAGAAAATATCCTTTAATTTTTAGAAATGGAAAAAATTGGTTGTGATTTAGCCTGTTACATTTTTACCTAAAAACCACACTTGGAGTCAGTATCTCGAGAAAAACCCATTTGGTGGCGTTAATATCTTCAACTGTTGACGTTCAGTTCTCATGACGAAATTGCTGTCAAAATGGATAGAATTCTGTACTCTTGGCAGTATGGCCTAAAAGCAAAGCCCAAGACTGGAATAGCAGGAATTTGCAGGTCAAGACAGAAGGGCATTTGGCAGAGTTAGTCGTAAGGAAGTCCGCATGGTATACTTTACCCAAAGCAGCTCACATTGCATTAAGCCCTGATGTTTTAGTCACTTTAAAGAGTGAATAAGCGGTAGTCCAGCCCAAAAGAACTAGAAAAAAACAGGCACGTTGGAAGCACAAGTATTAACCCGCTCTTAATATTAACCTGTTAATCTGAAATTGCATTTACTCTTTTGAAGCAGTTCATTTTTGTGTGTGTGTGGTTGCTATCTCATAGAAACGTTTTCTCAGTCTACAATAAATAGCCAAATGTGGCAATTGATGGGTTATACTTGGTAGCATCAGAGAATTTGAAAGCTGGAAGCGCCTGTGGAACTTAGCTGGCTTCATTTATTTATTTGTTTTGAGAGAGAGTGTGTGTGCACATGTGTGTGTAGGGGATGGGAGAGAGAGGAGGGAGAGAATCTCTTAAGAGGTTAATCTTAAGGGAGAGAATCTTAATCTGACATGGGGCTCGAACCCACGAAGCATGAGACCATGACCTGAGCCGGAATCAAGAGCCAGACGCTTAACCCACTGAGCCACCCAGGCACCCCTGGTTTGTAGCTTATCAATGAGGGGGCCTAAGCCCGCATCACTCAGTGAGTTAAAGGGAGAGCTAGCCCTCAAATAGTTAGGTCCTTTCACCTGTGAGCCAACACAAGTGGTTTCTTTCAACTGCACCAGCTGCCAGTGCAAACAGTGTGCCTTGATTTTGTATTTTGTTTTTCAGGAATCGGAAGACGTACCAGGAGAAATGGATGCTAGAAGAAAACACTGGAAGGAGAATATGTTTGCTCCTTTTTTCAGTGCACAGGATGTTCTAGATGAGGATTCTCAGCCTGAATCGTCTTCTGAACAAATGACTTTAGATAAGGCCAATAGAATAGAAGGACTTTATAATTTGTCTAGTAGAAAGTTTCAAGAAGAAAATAAATTTAAGAGGAAAGAATTTATTTCTCAACGAAATGAAAAAGAACAAGAACCAAATTTAAGAGGGAGAAAGGTAAACATTTCAAATAATGAAGCAGACACAAATTCCTTCTCCTGTGAATCATCTAATTTGGATGTTGTGACCGAAGAAAGGGTTATTAGCATGGAACATCATTCTACCTGGACTACAAAGGAATTACCAACCCTCCCGTGGCACGACACGAAGAAGAAATTTACCGAAGGAATGTCTCCAAAACTTCGCCTGAATCTTCTGAACGAAGAACTGGAAGAACTTAATATGAAATGCAGAAAAATAGAAGAGGAATTTGAAAATGCCGAAAAAGAACTCTTGAACTCCAAAAAAGAAGTCTGTGCAAAATCCCTGAATTTTCAGGACACGGGGACGGAAGCTTCAAAGAAAGACTGGGAGCTCCAAGCTTTAAGAAATGACCTATCTGAAAGAGCAACAAACGTCCAGAACTTAACTGAAGAGCTCCAGCAAGCCAAAGAAGTCATCCACAGGCTGAGCCGAGAGAACAGAGATTTAAAAGAAGCCATCAGGAAACTAAAGCGTCAAACTGAGATTGGAAATGCACTCCTGAAGGAAGAAATGAAACTGTATTATGAATTAGAGATGGAAAAGATCCGCGGGGAGCTGGATGCCATCAAGAACGAACTGAGAGCTGAGAAGACCCTGCAAGCAAGAAATAACAGGGCCCTGGAGTTGCTTAGGAAGCACTTTGCTTCCGTAACATCAAGTACCCTTGACAGCTTGACGGAGGAGTTTTTTTAAAACTTGAAAAAATAAAAAAAAGCCTTTCACGAGGCAAATCTTGGAGCCAAATCAGTGTTTCTTGTGCTTTCTTTGTGTGCTACTTAAAATGTGTGTAATGGGACGTAGTTTTTCATTTGGGTGGAAGCAGGATATCCATAAAATGTATAAGCGTTCCCTTCAAAGCTTCTGCTTCCTCTTTCGAATGACGCTATTGCGAGAGCCCAAATGGAAATGAAGCTTCAGAAATCTCTTTATATATATATATATATATATATACATACACACACACACATATACATTTCACTCAAAGACCTGTAGTGATTCACCAAATCATTTATGAATACAAATCAACAGCCATTTTGTCATCTTGTGAGCAATCTGTCCTTGGCACGTCAATATCGTTCCATCTGTGTTCGCTGATATTAACAATAAAAATCCTGTTTATGTGTGTAAGCATAGCATGTCTTTGGGTCTTATAGCTGCCTGTTCAGACTCCATGGGATACTAAAAATGTATCTGCTTTCTTTGAGATTCGACCTTAATTAGGCACATATAAACATCTCCGGAAAAAATGCAGTTCTCACCCCCCCCCCCCCCCCCCCGGGCCCTGCTGCTTTCCCTCTGCTTTCTCCCTTGACCTGGCCGCAGTTCCCATAGACTGGAAGATGACTTAAGAGGCATGGCTGTGACCTTTGCTAGAGCCCTGATTTTGTCAGCAATAGCTTTTGCATTTTCTTGTGCTGACCAGCAAGGGGCGTTGTTGAACACAGCTCTTCCAGAATTCTACCGGGGAAAATTTATAAGCTTCATGCCCAGTTTATGTCACCAGCTGGCTGGGACCGGAGTGAAAGGAGTAAGATGTCACCTTAGGTAAGCTGTTGGTGAGCTGGCTTGATTTGTATGGGAATCCAGTCCCGTCGGGGGCCTGGGCAGTGACAGTTTTGTACTTACGGTGAATAAAAATGTACTGCTTCAGTCCTTTGGTGGAAATGATAGGCCAGTTGATTCTATGCGATTGTTTGTATCAATCACCAAGGTTTATTGTAACCGGAGTTCTATTTGCATGGCATTTTTAAGTCCAGTGAGCCAAACGTAATGACAGGTACAATGGTAAGGGTTTAGGTGTCTTCCCTGATGGGAAATCCCCAACCCGGGAGTGCAGACACTTGAGTCCTAAGACCTGTTTTGCCATTAACTAGCTAATTAACCTTCTCGGCCTCAACGTCATCATCTGTAAGACGAGGGAGTACATCTATCATCCAGATTCTGCTCAGTTCTAATGTTCTGTGATTTCACCCTAGCGGTTTGATTTGTAAGTGTAACTATACCTGTGATGAGGCAAAACTCCAGTACTGGATCCATTCAGTTCTAATACTTTGGGGACCTACTTGGCAGACGCCCCGCCTTCAAAGGAAATATGCACAGCCTCTTGTTTTTTGTTTTTTTGTTTTTTTTTTGTAGTTTGAACACCACATACTATGTAGTTAAAAAGTCAGGAGAGGAAGTAAATGAGGTTACTTGTTCTCCTTTCTCTTGTTTCCTTTACTCATTAAGGTCGGGGAAGGCACTGAATGAAGGCAAACCACGCTATCCTGGGGGCCGAGCGGGGTGTGCCTGGCCTGGGAAGATCGGACTAAATTGGAAGATAGTAATCTTTGGAGCTTTCGGACTTGGCCCTGAGAACTTAACCCTGGCGCTGGCAGCCCGCTGGGAGAGGAAGATGACTTTCAGGTTTCTGGCGGTCCCTGGCTTCCCAGCAAGGTTCAGGCACAAAAGCAAACGAGGAACAACTGGCCCTGCTTGGCTCTCTTCCTCATCACCCCCTTGAAAGTTAGCCCTTTGTCCTTGCCCCACGAAGACTCTCAGCCCTGACCGCTCTTCCGCAGAGTCGCTTGTGTGTTTAAAATACTTCACAAATTGTATTAAGCCACTGGGCCCAATTTTTCTTAGTATATTTCCATTTTTAAAAAGGAGTTTTCACTCCAGGAGAATTTCTGTCAACCGACCACATGTCTGAAGTCTTCAGTGACAACTTGGTTTATCTTGCGTGAGTGTGTATATGTGCTTATGTGTGCTTTGGGGGCAGGGAAGGAGTGTGTCTAGAA
Organism: Prionailurus viverrinus; assembly: GCF_022837055.1. Classification (NCBI taxonomy): domain Eukaryota; kingdom Metazoa; phylum Chordata; class Mammalia; order Carnivora; family Felidae; genus Prionailurus; species Prionailurus viverrinus. The sequence goes on from NC_062579.1 coordinate 104,090,170, forward strand.
AAGTGCATGGCCTAGCCCAGCTCCGGGACAGGGGGTAGAGTTGTATTTCTAGGAGGGAATTAGAACACAGATTCTTGATGAGATAGCCTTGGATGCTGAGCCCCAGCAAGGCCTGCCCTCTGGAAAGGCCCTATGGAAATCCTAGGTCCAGACACTAACCAGGAGAGAATTACAACCACCAGGTCTAGAGGGCCAAGGAGAAATGGAAGCGAAGGTCACAGAACTAACAATTTGGAGCTGGGAATGGGCCACATTGATGCTTTTTAAAAATTAAAAAAAATTTTTTTAGGTGTTTATTTTAGAGAGAGAGAGAGCAGAGGATGGGCAGAGAGAGAGAGCAGAGGACGGGCAGAGAGAGAGAGGGAGACACAGAATCCGAAGCAGGCTCCAGGCTCTGAGCCGTCAGCACAGAGCCCGACACGGGGCTCGAACTCACAAACGTGACATCATGACCGGAGACGAAGTCGGACGCTTAACTGACTGAGCCACTCGGGTGCCCCATATTTATTTTTTTTTAATATATATTTTTGAGTTTTATTTATTTTGACAGAGAGAGTGTGTGAGCAGGGGAGGGGCAGAGAGAGGGAGAGACAGAATCCCAAACAGGCTCTGCGCTGTCAGCGCATAGCCAGACATGGGGCTCGATCTCATGAACTATGAGATCACGACTGGAGCCAAAACCAAGAGTCGGACGCTCAACCAACCGAGCCACCCGGGCACCCGATGCTTTCGTTTTTTAAAGCAGGGATGTAATGAGCTGGGAGAAAACTGGACTGTTACTGTTCCCCTTCACGAGCAGACGTGAACAGCACTGGGTGGAACTGCCTTAAAGAGGCAGGATTAAGGCAGGTGTGAATACTGCGCCTCATTGCCGCCATAATCACGTTCACTTGCTGCATTGGGTGGCCTCCACTGTTGATTAGAATATGTTGTCACTGAACCCTCCAGTATATCAAATGGGAGATGTGGAGGTGTTTTGTTTTGTTTCTGCTGGGAATGGCACATCAGGCCACCCATCCCTTTAATCTGTTGGATTAAATATTCGAAGTCAGCAATGCAACCGCACACCAACCCCATCAACTCCCAGTTCCTTCCTTACTAAGAAGCATGGGCTGTCACAGGGCCCTAGGAGTCTCTCTTCCACCTCGGGTTCACAATCCACTTCTAGAAACATTTGCTAAGCACTTATTACCATCATTCATCACTTTTGAGACACACTTTTTTTTTTTTAAACATTTTGACATCCCTGCATAATTTGGGACATGTCCTCAAATCAATGGCATATCATAGTCTAATTGTCAGTTTTAAAAAATCTTTCTTAGTGGTTCATAAAATAATGGTATATCTTACAATCAATAGGGTTTTAGATTTGATGAAATATGGCATGCGCTAGGCTGGGGATATGGGGATAAAAGGATTTATGACTAAGACAGGTCTCTGACCTCAAGGACCTTACTTATGCAACTAACTAAAACAATGTGGTAAGTGCTATCCTAGCAGTGGTAACATAAAGTGCTGTTGGGAGCACAAAGGAGGATCAATTAATTCTGCCCGTGGGGCCGGGAAGGACTTCATAAAGGAGGTGACATTTGAGCTGAGCCTTGAAGGATAAGAAGGATTTTTCCAGGCAAAGCATGGGGGCAGGGGCAGGGGCATTTCTGGAATGCGAATGTGGAAGATTCATCTGGCTTCAAAGAGGACTCTTAACAACAATGTACAAGAACACTGGGATGGTGCGTGTTGCTGATTCTTCAAGTCCCGTTGGAGGTTCTGCTCTGAAGACTGATTCCAACGCGCTTGTTCGTTTGCAGATAGACTGGAGAATGCAGATCTCATGACATAAAGACCAGGTTCCAGATAGCAAACAGCAGGAAAAATTTTTGCTGGTGCCACTGTGCCTTGGCTGCCATCACTTTTGTTTTGGACACAAAAGACCTAAGAGATTTGGGCCATGATACCCAGGTAAGTCCACCGCGAGGGGTCTGGTTTCAGAGATGTGTGAAAGAGAAACACCACACTGCTCCTCCGAGGAGGCAGTATAAGCACAGAGCTTAAGAGCACAGACTCTGCTTACCCGCTTACTAGCCGCGTGACCTTGGGCAAGTTGCACGATCCCCTGTAACTCAGTTTCCTCATTTTGTAGGATGGGGCTAATAATTGGTGTTGTTGGGAGGATGACGTGAGATCCCACAGTCCAGACGCATCACCATCGTTGTTATCATCATTATTATTGCGTAACTGACAAGGGGAAATCGACCAAGTCTATTTGTCTCCTCCCAGCTATTACTCTGGCCAAGCTTTTTACCCTTATTGTCCCTCCAACTGTGTTCTCTGGAGAGGATGTGGTCAACTCATTCACGATACGTGTCTCGATGGTGGGTGACATGTCTGAGAAGGTGCAACAAGTTGCAGAGAGGATGTTTTTACTTTATTGGTATGTGAAGCCTTAAAGCCAAAGTAATGAATCTGTCCTGGTGGACTTTCCGGCCTCGGGACAGATCCTGTAAAGGGGAGTCTCTCGGGTCAGAGCCTACCCAACCCCCCTCCAGTCAGGTCGGTATAAGGCTGGCCCCCGGCCCTGGCAGGCAGAATACCAGAAGGGGGAAGAAAGCCCTGCTCTAGTGCTCCAGTGGGAAAAAGCTCATCTAGGAAAAGGGAATGGAGACGAGAGGCTATTATAGTATTTTCCATTTCCCCTTGGCACGGGGAGTCATGCAGCTGGGGCCCCACTACTACCGCTGGTCAGATAGGAATAAGTCATTGTCTTTGTACCCGTAAGACACTGACACCGCAGTTCCCCACGTATTGGAGGTGTGCCCTCCTTTCCACACCGAGCATCGAGGTGGTGTCTCCCCAGCGTAGTGGCCAGAGCAGGGTCTTGCTCTGTCTCTTTCTCCCTCTCTCCCATCGATCACACCCAGTCTTCTGGTGACTGCTCCATGTCAGTGCGCTCAGGTTACCCCAGGAGACCTGGTTCTCCAGGGTATCCTGGAAGCCTTTCTTTTGTCTTTCTGCCCATGCCTATTGGCTCCACGATAGTCGTGGTATTCCAGACCATGAGGGAAGACATACCGGAGAGATTCTCTTAGCGTCACCAGTACCCTAGGCTACAGTTGCGCTGTTGTTCAAAGCCTATTACAAAACCGTATTATGTGTCACATACGTCCATGTATGTCGTGTTACGTAATCTTTACAATCCTTGATCGTCAGGTGAAGCAACGGAGGCTCGGAGACATTAAAGGATTTATTCAGTATCACTGACAGTAAGTGGTGGATCTAGAATCCAAACCCAGACTGTCCAGCTCACCAGACGGTGCTTGTTCCATGATATCAGCCCACCATTTGTGCTAAAATTTGTGGACCAAAGGTTTGATCGCCGAGACGTTATTTAACTTTCTCAGAGAAAAACTGGTTTATTACTCTGAACTCAGCTTGACTCGGCCGTCCCATAAATGGCTGAGATGAACAGTCCAGATGCACGTCATTATTGGAAAAGACCACATGTGTCCACATCTTGTTAAAGATTTTATTTTTAAGGGCGCCTGGGTGGCTCAGTCGGTGAAGCGTCCGACTCTTGGTTTCGGCTCAGGTCGTGATCTCACGGTCTGTGAGTCCAAGCCTTACATCGGGCTCCATGCTGACAGCTCTCTCTCATAATAAATAAATAAACTTTAAAGAAAAAGATTTTATTTTTAGGTAATCTCTACACCCAACATGGGGCTCCAATTCACAGCCCTGAGATCAAGAGTCACACGTTCCACCGAATGAGCCAGCCAGGGTGTCCTGTTCTTACAGCAATGACATTAACTATAATGGGAGTATAAACAAAAACAATTGAAACGTGCAGCCCAGTGGACAGCTCTCTAAAGCCAGCTCTGGCACTGGTGGAGCCAAATTAGTAACCAGGCAAGACTCTTCCATCAACACTCATTCTCACTTTGAAGTCAGATTTGTTTTCTTATAATTAATTCAAAATTACATATCATATTTCCTCCAACATGTATTTTTCCCTCAGAATCTTTGCTTCCTAAAGCATTTTCATTGAAAGCTGACTATATTTTTTGAAATTTCTTTTTTTTTTTAATTTTTAAAAATGTTTTTATTTATTTCTGAGACAGAGAGAGACAGAGCATGAGTGGGGGAGGGGCAGACGGAGAGGGAGACCCAGAATCCGAAGCAGGCTCCGGGCTCCGAGCTGTCAGCACAGAGCCCGACGCGGGGCTCGAACCCACAGACGATGAGCTCATGACCTGAGCTGAAGTGAGATGCTTAACCAACTGAGCCACCCAGGCACCCAGAAAGCTGACTATATTTTAAGAAAAAAGTGCTGTGAGCCTCCTTGCTGCATAGAAAGTGTTAAATAGAGGCGCCTGGGTGGTTCAGTTGGTTGAGCATCCAATTCTTGGTTTCAGCCCAGGTCATGGTCCCACGGTTTGTGGGATCGAGCCGCACATCGGGCTCTGTTCTGACAGCTCAGAGCCTGCTTGGGATTTTCTTTCTCCCTCTCTGCCCCTCCCCTCTTCGTGCGTGCTCTCTCTCTCTCTCTCAAAATAAATACATAAACTTAAAAAACAGAAAGTGTTAAATATCTTTAATGATTTATACATTTCCTTCTCATTCTTTCCTTGATGCCCTGGTACGTTTCTCAAAGCTACAGTAAAGAAATCATATTCTGTTCACTCATAATTGAAACAATTCTTCCAAAAGCGATTCTAGGATCTCTTTGGTAAAATACCTTCCATAACAAGACAAAATGTTTTCTTTAGATTTACGAATTCATTCAAGATTTTACAGAACAGTATCTCCCTATAATGAAGTAAAAGAAAATCTGGAGCGTTGCCTTTTGGCGTTCATAAATGTGCGTTCTGTCAGCAGAGAGCCTGCAGGGCATTTCTGGTTTGGAGGCAATCAACCTTTTAAAGTGCATAATACACTTTCATGTGGTTTTAATTGAGTACAAAAAATATATGTGCATGTCGCATAAGGACTTTCCCCCCATAAAACATGAGTTATCTGAAATCTTTTCCTTTGGGTATATATTAGGGCATGCTTCTAAATAAAGTGTTGAGAGCAAAGGGGCTCCGGTTCCTATGTTTGCACCAGGGAAGGGTGCTGTACCAGAGAAAAGCATGAAATGGGGAGTTTGCTCAGTTGGGTTCACTAGTAGAAGATACTGAGTTGGACTCTGGGGTACCAGAAGTCTATTAGGGGTCAACACCTGCGAAGAAACAGGAGCAGGGGGCTCCGGGGTGGCTCGGTGTGTTGAGCATTCGATTTCGGCCCAGATCATGATCTCGGTTCGTGGGTTCAAGCCCCACGTGGGGCTCTGCACTGACAGTGCAGAGCCTGCTTCGGATTCTCTGTCTCCCTCTCTCTCTCTGCCCCTCCCCCCACCTCTCTCTCTCTCTCTCTCTCTCTCTGTCTCCAAAGTAAACATTAAAAAAATCTTTGAAAAGAAAAAAGAGAAGAAGCAAGACTGAGCGGAGAGAGAAGTCGAATTGCCACGCAAATCCCACAGAGCCTTGGCAACCCCAGGCGGCGAGCTCTGGGGTCTTGTCCATCAGTGACCCACGTGGGGCGGAAACAGCCAGGCCTTCGTACCCCTGCCGCGCTCCGTCCCCAGACACAAGCTGCCTCTGAAAGGGTGTGACCTGGGACAGAGCGATTGTCTGCCGACAGGGCCGACCGTGAAGGGACTGACAGCCGGAGGCTGTCTGCTGACCTCAGTCCTCTCTGTTGGGCGGCAAGTCCTTCCTCGACAGAGACCCCGGTGGTGCCTCTTTGCGCCTACCACAGTCCCTCCCTTGCACCCTCTTTCCGGAATCCTTTGGGCCTCCCTTCCAGAGGGGAAACAGAAGAGTTTAGCGGGACTAACTACAGCCCCCACCTGTGCAGCTGGCCTTGGGCTGCGATGGATACTCGATACCTCCTTCCTTCGCTCTCCGTTCTAGGTCACTGTCTCCCTTAGCTACTGCCCTCTGGTGGCCTCGGTGGACCCTCATCTCTGAGGAGACTGAACCCCTGGTCATTGCGCCCTTCTCAGCCTGGGGCTGCTGTACCTGCCCACTTACAGTGACCATCGGGCAAGAGAGTACTAACACATGCCCAGGTGGCGACATGTTTCCACACGTTTCTCCACACCTCCGTTGCGTAACGGCAGCCCCGCCTCCCCCTGATAATCAATTACCTCTCCCCCCCCAGATCAGTGAGCTGTCTCCTGGCCTGCCAGTCCCTGGACACAAGGAGGCCAAAGTGCCCAAGCAGCAGCTGTGACTTATAATGCAAGGGGATCCTCGCTGTGCCCCCAGAGAAGGTCCCCTAGTCCTGTAGAAGCACAGGGGTGGTTAGCCCAAAGTTCCCGCATTCGTCAGGATCCAATCAGAGAAGATCCATTAAGAGATTTGATTTTTATATCAATATAATGGACATCTATCTGTTCCCTATCTATCCATCTACCTAGGTATCTATATATCAATAGACGTCTAGAGATTTCACCTTACTCAGTTGTGGGAGCAGGTTAAACAGCCTCTGTAGCCTTCACATCTAATACTGGAGCTTGAAGTCTGCGGGGCTGTCAGGAGGGGGCAGCGGAGAATGGAAAAGGACAAGGACGTGCTGGAAGCCGGAAGCAGGAGGAACTGAAGTCTCTATCAGTCCCTCGTTACCTCCAGCTTCGATAACGTGGCTATCCTGCAGGGGAAGCTGGCGCTGTTTGTCCATAACCACACACACACACACACACACACACACACACACGGGGCCTTGGTGGGGGGAGGGGGGTCTGAGAAGCTAAAGGAAGGTTGAGGAGTGGGTGTGGCAGCAGCTGCAGCCTGGTTGCCGGCCCACACCAGTGAGATGAGCCGGCAGACGAGTGACAATGTAGGCGAGCTGCAACCACACCCGGTTGCCCCTGCGGGAATCGCCATCACAGAAACGAGTTGTTACACTCCTGCTTCGGTAAGGCCCACCACATCCGCAAAACATCCCACAGGTAAAGGAATCGGGCAATGTAGTTCAGTCTAGGCCGGCCGGCGCTTTACACACCCACCGCAGTCCTGTGCCCGGTCGTTGCAGTGACAGTAATTGAAACCACTCCCGCTTTCACTCGTGGATTCCCAGACTCGGCATTCTTTTCATTGAGAAGGCAGTGCTGTACAAAATTCTTTGATTCGGTGCGGGTACCGCATTCCGGAAAATGGCACTCCTTTGTCACACAGTATTGCCTCCTTCGGCGGGCTATCTCAATGTTTTATCAGACCAGCAGCTTCTGGACAGTGTGATATGTACTGTGACCAGTGGTCCCCCTGGTCCTGGGCCCACTCTTGTACCCCCTTGCTGCAAAGTTGGCCATTTTGGTCTGGCACAGTGTCATCTGGGACCCCATGCTAGGGGATCAAATACTCCCTAATTCCTGCGAAAGGTGCCGGTGGAGGCCCTGCAGGCAGGCGACCAACATCACTGATCATCTGCCAGTGTGGGCGCTCTGTTCACGAACGCATCGCGCCTCCACTGGAATGGCCGATAATAAAGACCGAGGCCAACGTGGCCGGGTTATTTCGTCTACATGGTTGCAGAGGGAAATGGCCAGAGGTTAAAATATTTACGAATTTATGGCGAGCGGCCCGGCTAGCTGGTTGGCGGTTTAGAAGGGTGGATGATGAAGTACGGCACCCAAAGCTCTGCCCACCGGGAGGGTCCACCTGACTGTCGTTCCGTGCCCGTTCCCCAAACGAGCTTACAGTTCGGTCACTGCCCAGGTTTGCCTTGTACCCACACACTGACACATCCCATCCACAAACCAGGCTTTTTCCTCCTCATTCAGTCGATCTGTCGGGGTCCCCGTAGAGCTGTAGGCACAAACTGAAGGAGGGGTACCAGTACAACAGGGGTGCGTGCGATGGACATCTGAACTACCTGACCTTGCAGTTTACCTGTGCCCTTTAGTCTCGTTCATAATCGCTCCTGGGTACTCCCTCTTCATCTTTTGATGGATTGTTGCCGGGTCCACCTGACCTGATGATTTAGTGGATCTGACAAAACCCAGTTCACGACAGTTACGGTTGCGTGTTCCCTCGGTGTCCCGTAGTCGGGCGTTTTACCTTTTCTGGGGCTCAGCGATGTACCAGAAATCGGTTTTTTTTTAAAATGTTTATTTATTTTGAGAGGGAGTGTGCGCGCGTGCACGCACAAATGGGGGAGGGGCAGAGAGAGAGGGGGAGAGAGAGAACCCCGAGCAGGCTCAGGGCTGTCAGCATAGATCCCCACGTGGGACTCGATCCCTCGAACCGTGACATCATGACCTGAGCTGAACTTAAGAGTCAGATGCTTGGGGCGCCTGGGTGGCTCAGTCGGTTGAGCATCTGACTTCGGCTCAGGTCGTGACCTCACGGTTCACGAGTTTGAGCCCCGCTTCGGATCCTCTGTCCCCCTCTGTCTCTGCCCCTTCCCCACACATGCTCGCTCTCTCTCTCTGTGTCTCAAAAGTGAATAAACACTAAAAAAGAGAGATGCTTCACCAACTAAACCACCCAGGCGCCCCTGTTAAAAGGCATGCGATTGTCTTCTGCAGATGGCATGGTCTTGCTCCAGAGCCCCACGACCGGCGCTGTGATTCTCCCACGAGGGTTTGCCAAGGATCCTATACCGCGTCTCTTCCCCACCAAGTTCCTACAGCACCATAGATGTGCCAAATTGTAAGGCCCAAGGGGCAGGGCAGTTTGCATGGTGGCCTGGACCTGCTACACAGCCCTTTATTTCTCTGGGCCCCTGTTACGGCGGGGAGCCTTCCTCGTCACCTGCTATGACAGATACAGTAGAATCCTGGGGTGTGAGGTAGGCTGCCTCCTGGAGGCCCACTAGGTGTCTTGATTCACTCGTCGTGGCAAGAGGTGCGATCACAAGGAGCTGTCTTTGTGGGCTCGTGTGGCACCTCTTGGTAAGACACACGAACTCCTGGGGGCGGGAGACGAAGCCCGCCAAGATTCAGAGGTTTTATCTGATCAACAAAATACAATAGGCTGATAGCATATTCTGTGGGTGTCCAGATGGTTCTGAACTCCTCAGACTAAATTAAGACAGGGGCTAGGAGAGCTAATACAGCCCTGGGACAACGCTGTAAATGTTTACTATTTCCCCGTCCATTTAAATGCCAACTCTTTCTAGCTCTCTTTTCCAATTGGGACAGAAAATAAACATTTTGTCAAATCAGTGGCATGCCCATGTATTTGAGGTTATATTAATCTGCTCCCACAAAGATATCATATCTAGCACAGCGGCTCTGATCAGAGCTACTGCTTGGCTGAGCTTGTGGTAGTCTATAGTTATCTCCCATCTGGTTTCTGGCAGGCACGAGACTGGTGAAATAAATGGAGATATGATGAGGATCTCCACCCTGATCTTTAAGAGTGGTGCTAATCTCCCCAACCGCCACCGCCCCCCTGTGATGATTTACTATCTTGGCTGCGGGTCGTGGTAGCCGTGACGGTGGTTTAGTATCAGAGACTTCCACTCGGCCTTCCCCACTGTGACAGCTCTTATCTCACTGGCCAAAGATACAAAGTGGAGCATTTATTACCTGGTCCTCGTATGTCCCCGCTCTCACAGGGGGCCGTGAGGATGTTTTGGGTCTCCAGGTACCTGGGTCAACTCAGACTCTATGTCCAACAGTTCTCAAACATGTCTAACTAGACCCTTTCTCTACTGCTTAGTTACCCAAATAACTGGCCGGAAGTCCCTCCGCGGGAGGAAAAAAGGGAATCGTTACAGGGAATACTTGCTGTGGTATTGCAGGGTCCTTTCTCCTCGGCACCCAGCCACCTGTTCTGTCGGTGAGTTCTGGATCTGAAAACTGGCTGAGGTCTGGAAACCGGACAGATCGTGAACATTTATGGAAAGGACCGTCCTCAGCCTCCCAGATTTTTTCTGCTATTAAAGTTGAGGAGTGCCCTTTTTTCAGGTGCCCATAAATTTTGCCCCTACGGACGCCATGTTCTTTGAACTATGGCCAGAACTCTGTGGGTCCGGCCGCTTGGCTGCCACATGGACTTCATCTTGTAATTGCAACCTCCTGGCTTCTGGAGATTAAGCACCACCACCCGGGCTCTGTTGTTTTGGGTCTTATCATATACAATGTTTTGAGCGAGCTAAGATTGTAACAGGTTTTTCTCTTGTCAGTCCCCGATCGCAGAAGAGGCCAGCACTGAACTTTGCAATGATGCTAACACCTCTCCTTACCAGTGTGTTCCTGATGGCCTGCTCGAATAGTGTTCTCCGGATCCCCCTGTGGAAGCCAGTCTTCTGGTGGCTCTCGTGGCTGTACGTAGTCATATCCATGCCAGCATGGCCACCTCCTCGAGCCTTCTAATCTCATCCTCAACCACTTGCCATAGCAATTCTGACATTTCAACTCTGCTCAGCATAGGCTGTGACATTTTCCTTCTATCAGCCATCCTAGCAGAAAATCTGCACTAATTCCTGCAATTAACAGAGTGTTACCTCCTGTGTTTCTGGAAAGCACTCAATGAATTAAATTCAATAACGTCTTCTAAAATTTCTCTCTACCCACCTTGATCAAACACCCCATCCGGTCTCATGTATATCACCTTTCTCCTTTCTACAAGCCAGTTACTTCTCGCAGATTCTTTGGACTGTAATCCCCTTCCTCCCTTATCGGCACATCCCCAGCTGGGTTACGCTTTGACTTTCCCTACCTGTAAAGCTAGTGCAGAAAGGGAGGCGAGGTTGGGTGCTGAGAGGCAGTACCTGTTGCCTTGTGGGGGAGAGGCCTCTGCATGGTCTGCCAGCATGAGAGGGGAGAGGGTGTTAGCTCTTGATAGGGATGGGGTAGCCCACGTCTATCGGCTCAGAAGGTTCAGGGAAGTCTGGGGAGTCAGAATCTTTGTGTGTACTCACTTAGAAGACCCCATCCATGCATCGGTGTGCCAGATTTCCGCAGCCAAGGGTCTAGGCCATGCACCTAGACAAGGGTCTAGGCAAGACCTCAGTTGAAGTTCAGCCACTCTGACCATGAAGTCCTGGGTTTGGTTCTCTGCCCTCCCCATGCAGGAGATGAGAGCTCTTCTGTATGTAACCTGTTACCCTCAGCAGTTCATTAAATCTGTGGTCATCTGATCTTGTTAACCATGCACGCACGCACGCACACACACACACACACACATACTATATTATTATTTGAATAAAATATAGCCGTTATTTTATTTTGTCTTGATTTTTCATTTCGTAGGATAGACAACAGGATGGTTTAATATGTGTACACATCGTGACATGATTACCACAACCAGGTTAATTAACACATCCATCACCACACACGGTTATCTTTTAGGTGTGTGGTGAGAACCATTGAGATCTGCTCTGTCAGCACATTTCAGGTATACGCCACAGTATATTGACTATCGTTACCGTGCTGTGAAATATATCCCCAGAACGTATTTATCTGATAACAAAAAGTCGGTGCACGTTGACCAGCACCTCCGCATTTCCCCCGGGCACCAGCCCCTGGCAGACACTATTCGATTCTCTGTTTTTATGAATTTGACTTTTTTTTTTATAATTCGTATGTACATCAGATCATACAGTATTGGTCTTTCTGTGCCTGGTTTATTTCACATAGTATAATGTCCCCTGAGTCCATCCATGTTGTATCTGTCAATGGACATTTAGGTTGTTTCCATACCTTTGCTATTATGAATAATGCTGCGTTGAACACAGCTGTGTAGATCTCTCCTCGAGCTACTGATTTCGTTTCCATTGGATTTCTTGTTATCTCTTCTCTCTCTCTCTTTAAATTTGTTTCAGTGTTTATTCATTTTTGAGAAAGAGAGACACAGTGCAAGTCGGGGAGGGGCAGAGAGAGAGGGAGACCCAGAATCCGAAGCAGGCTCCAGGCTCCGAGCTGTCAGCACAGAGCCCGACGCGGGGCTCGAACCCACGAAACATGAGATCGTGACCTGAGCTGAAATCGGACGCTGAACCGACTGAGCCACCCGGGCACCCCCACCCCTCTCTTTTTATTGTGTGGCGCTCTATGGAGCAAGTTAAGGAGATTGGATTTTATCCTGAGAGTGATGGGATATCATTTTAAAACAGCTCTACTGAGGTAGAATTATACAATGAACTGCACAGATTTAATAACATGATATATTTGATATATTTTAATATATAGCTGATATAATATAATAATTTGATATATTTTAACAGAGGAATATGCCTACTACATCATCACCACAATCCACAATCATCTCTTCTTCACCTGATTAGCTCAGGCCCACCTGGGACAATTTTCCTTTTAGTTAACTTAGTCAACTGATAAGTGATTTCTTTTATTTATTTATTCTCAAATGTTTATTAATTTATCTTGAGAGAGAGAAAGAGAGAGAGAGAGAGCACGTGCACACGAGGGAGGGAGGGGCAGAGAGAGAATCCCAACCAGGCTCTGCAGTGTCAGCCCAGAGCCCAACAGGGGGCTTGGACCCACGAACTGCGAGATCATGACCTGAGCCAACATCAAGTGTCGGTCACTCAACTGACTGAGTCACCCAGGCACCCCTCATTTATTTATTTTTGTTTTAGATGTTTTTATTTGAGTATAGCTGACACACGTATATCTTCTCTTGTTTTAATAATAGTCCTAACAGGCATGAGGTGAGATCTTGCAGTTCTGAGTTGCATTTCCCCGATGATTAGTGATGTTGATCTCCTTTTCATGTACTTCTTGGCCATGGAAAACAGGAAAAATTTCTCTTTGGAAAAATGTCTGTTCGGGTCCTTTGCCCGTGTTTTAACTGGGTTATTTGGAGTTTTTATTTGCTTCTTTGCTATTGAGTTATAGGAGTTGTTACATATTTCAGATATTAACTCCTTATCAGATACATGTTTTGCAAACATTTTCTTCCAGTCTGTAGGTTTCTTTTTTACTCTGTAGATGGTTTCCTTTGCTGTGCAGAGGCATCTGAGTTTGAGGTAGTCCTACTTGAGTATTTTGCTTTTGTTCCTATGCTTTGAGTGTCATACCCAAAAAATTATTGCCCACACCAATGTAAAGGAGTTTTCCCCTACGTATTCCTCTGGGCATTTTATGGTTTGAGGTCTTACATTTAAGTCTTTAAGGGGCGCCTGGGTGGCTCAGTCGGTTGAGCGTCCGATTTCAGCTCAGGTCACAGTCTCGCGGTCCGTGAGTTCGAGCCCCGCATCGGGCTCTGGGCTGACAGCTCAGAGCCTGGAGCCTGCTTCGGATTCTGGGTCTCCCTCTCTCTCTGCCCCTCCCCCACTCATTCTCTGTCTCTAAAAAATGAATAAGCCTTAAAAAAAACTTTTTTTAAATTTTAAGTCTTTAATCCATTTCAACTTAACTTTTGTGTATGGTGTAAGATAACAGTTCAATTTCATTCTTTTGCTCTGGTTATCCGGTTTTTCCAACACCATTTATTGAAGAGATCTCCCTTTGTCCAATGTGTGTCCACTAATCTTGACAATATATGCACGGGTTTATTTCTGGGCTCTCTATTCCGTTCTATTGATCTATGTGTCTGTTTTTCTGCCAGTATCACACTGTTTTGATTGCATTCGGGGTCTTTTGTGGTTCCATATGAATTTTCAGATAGTTTTTCCTAGCAAAAAGAAAAAAAAAATGCCATTGGGATTTCGAGAGGGATTGCATTGAATCTGTAGACTGTGTTAGGTAACATGAACATTGTAATTCTAATGACTAGGAACATGGAATATCTTTCCATTTATTTGTGTCTTTTCCCGTTTCGTTCGTCAATGTCTTGCAGCTTTCAGCGTATAGATCTTTCACGTGCTTGGTTAAATTTATTCCTAAGTATTTTATTCTTCTTGATACCATGGTAAATAAGATTGTTTTCTTAATTTCTTTTTTTTTTATATATAGTTTATTGTTCTGCATAAAAATAAAACTGATTGTTGATTTTGTATCCTGCCACTTTTACTGAACTCGCTTATTCATTCTGACACGTTTTTGGAGTCTTTAGGGTTTTCTGTGTATAAGATCATGTCATCCACAAAAAGATCTTGAAGGCTTGTCAGACACGGCCTTTATTAGGTTCCACTACCTTCCTTTTATACCCCATTTGTTGAGCTTTTGTCACTAAAAGAGATGTCGGGTTTTGCCAAACTCTTCTTTGGCATCAGTTGAGATGATCATGCTTCTCCCTTATTCTATGAATGTGGTGTATCGCATTTATTGCTTTATGTATGTCGAACCATCCTTTCGTCCCAGGGATAAATCCCACCTGATCACGGTGCATGGTCCTCTTAACGTGCTGTTGAATTCAGTTTGCTAGTATTCTGTTGAGGACTTTTGTGTTTACGTTCATCAGGGATATTGGTCTATCATTTGCTCCTCCCTGCATTTTGAAAGGGCATTACGCTAAGTAAAATAAGTCATATACAGAAAGACAAACACTGTGCATCTCATTTACATGCGGAATCTGAAAACATCAAAGTCATAGAAACAGAGAGCAGGTTGATGGTTACCAGGGGCTGGGGTTCTCAGATCGGTTCCTATCATCACAGACTGTGTTCCCTAAAGCATACATGGAATTTGGGATGCAAGTCATTTAATTTCTTAATGTTTATTTTTTGAGAGGGCAGGGGTAGAATGAGCAGGGGAGGAGCAGAGAGAGAGAGAGAGAGAGAGAGAGGGATGGAAGATCCAAGGCAGGCTCTGAGCTGACAACACAGAGCCTGCTGCAGGGCTTGAACTCACGAACCATGAGATCATGCCCTGAGCCAAAGTCGGATGCTTAACCGACCGAGCCACCCAGGCGCCCCGGGGATGCAAGGTATTTATGAGGCATAAGCGTTTGTGCAAGGAAGGGGGAAGAAGCAATATAGGGAGACGCAGGCTGTCCCAGGAAAGGTGCGACCTGGTTGCGAGGTGAGTCTGCAGCTGAGGGGGCGCGGGGGGCGCCGGCTGGGGGCTATTTGCTGACTGAAGCCCCCTTGGCTGGGCACCTTTCTCCTCCTTGCGGAGGGGTGAAGGTGGAACTGTCAGCGTCTCACACGGCTAGGAGGGGAGGGTCTGGGGCCTCACTCACTGGCCTCGCTGACTCTCTATGGACACACTTCCCTCATGGGGTACTTGAGAGGATTCAATGGGGCAAGGCACGAAGCATGATAGCACTTCGTAAACTCGAAGGTGTAAACGTGAGCCTTTATTGTAGGAAAAGTTCCCATCAACTGAGATCCATGGGTTTTTTTCTCTTCTCTGGCCTCCTTCCACTTTTTTCAGTCACCTATATTCAAACAAATGATACATTGCATAACGTCTATGCATTTTTATGGAGCTAGAGTGCATTATGCTAAGCGAAATAAGTCAGAGGAATCGATACCATATGATTTCATTCATATGTGGAATTTAAGAAACAAAACAGATGAACATAAGGGAAGGGAGGGAAAAAGAGAGGGAAGCAAACCAGAAAAGACTCTTAACTGTGGAGAAGAAAGTGAGGGTTGCTAGAGGAAGGTGGGTGGGTGGGTGGGGGGATGGGCTAGATGGGGGATGGGTGTTAAGCTGGGCCCTTGTTGGGATGAGCGCCGGGTGTGGTACGTAAGTGATGAATCGCTAAATTCTACTCCTGAAACCAATTTTACCATATATGTTAACTAACTAGAACTTAAATGAACACTTGAAATTAAAAAAAAAAAGGCTATGCATTTGTTTTCTTTATTGAGGGTGTTTAAAATCCATTCATGTGAAGATCCATGTTTGACTTAAATTTGGATATCCAATAGTGCCTAATACAGAGCTTGGCACTCGATAAAGATACATCTGCGGGTCGGTGGCGCAGTCGGTTAAGCACCTGACTTTGCCTCAGGTCATGATCTCGTGGTTCGTGAGTTCGAGCCCCACTTCAGGCTCTGCACTGGGCTTGGAGCCTGCTGGGCTCTCTCTCCCCCTCCCTCTGCTCCCCCCCCCAATGGTGCACTTGCACTCTTTCGAAAAAAAATATCTGTTCACCAAATGAATGAATGAATGGTGAAGATCGTGCCGCTTTTAGAGGAGAAAACAATGTTTTCAGAAATGAACATCTGGAAAATTATATTAAATAATAAATCCAGGATGATTTATGTTCACCATATAGGCACATTAGCAGACCAACAGGTTTGGACATCCTCTAGTTTGAATATGCCATGACCGGTGTACTGAAAATTTCCCATCTAATGAGTCTAGCGCAGTCAGAGACCACAGCCATTTGCTTCCTTGTAACGGGCACAGATTGTTGGCGGGATTTACGTGGTCACTTTACTGTCCATTTCATTCAACTAAGCTCTTGTTTAGATAGACAATGTTCCCCGCTATCAGATGCGGATCAAGTGTGACCATATACATAAGAAGCTTTGTAAGAATGGACACATGCCCTCATTTCCATTAATATTATTCTCCGCCCCATCATCCCCTGCTTTAAAAGTCATCTCAAGCCACTGTAAGGAAGTCCTATCCTTAAGGCCCTGCTCAAAAGTGTCACTGTCTCTCTGATGGCTGGACTTTAATTTCCCCTTGCTTTCCTACCAAACAATAAGCTCCTTGATTATCACGGGACCGATATTCGAGAAAATTTGTTGAATGATCGAGCAACCGAATGAAATATTTCTAAAAGGCAATAAAAAGAAGTGGTTTGTTTGTTTGTTTTTGAATGGAAGGCCTCATTTGGCCCCACTCTGGTAAATGTGCTAGCTCTGAGATAACTGAACTTTCTTTTTGCTCTAGGCTTTCCCCAAGTTTGATAGAACTTGATATAGAAACTGTTTTTCTTCTTTCTTTTTTAAAGAATACATTTTATTTTGTTATTTTTTAAATGCTTATTTACTTCGAGAGAAAGAGAGAATGAGTGGGGTAGGGGCAGACAGAGAGGAGAGAGAGAATCCCAAGCAGGCCCCATGCTGTCAGTGCAGAGCCCAATGTGGGGCTTGAACCCATGACTGTGAGATCATGACCTGAACTGAAATCAAGAGTCCGACCCTTAACCGACTGAGCCACCCAGGCGCCCCTATTTTTCTCTTTTGCGGTATTATTTTCAGTTTTACCCAGGCTTCTCTCTAGATATATAGATATAGATATAGATATCATATATATGACTTTTTCTACTTAAATGTTCTTTTCTAAAAAATTTTTAATGTTTATTTTTTGAGAGTGAGACTGAGAGAGAGAGACAGAGTGTGAGTGGGGAAGGGACAGAGAGAGAGGGAGACACAGAATCTGAAACAGGTTCCAGGCTCTGAGCCATCAGCACAGACACTGATGCAGGGCTCAAACTTAAGAACCATGAGATCATGACCTGAGCCAAAGTTGGACGCTTAACCGACTGAGCCACCCAGGTGACCCTCTACTTAAATTTTCTATACAAACTCATTGCCAATTAATATGGTCACTGATGGCTAGAACTTAAATAACCAAAATACATTTAAAAAGATGCAGTCTTGGACCCCTTCCTCTCCAAAACTGAGTAATTAACGATGCCATAACTTTCATGTATAAACAGTATTTGAAAAAAATCATATCTCAAATCAAGTACAAAAATATCCACACCACCTCCTTTGAATTGCAATATTTCCATTACTTTGTACAGTGTTTATATATAGCACTTAATGGCTTCTGAAACACGTGTTACTTAGCTTAATTATTGTTACCTTTTCAGAACAGTGTGACATTATAGAAATTGTTTTGCTTTTTTATTATGGAAAATCTCAAACATACACAAAAGTAGGCAGAATAATTTAATGAACCCCCAAGTACAAATCACTCAGCTTCAATAATTCCCAACACATGGCCCAGCTTGTTTCATAAATTTTCCCTCCGTTCTTCCTTACCCAACTCCTACTGGACAATTGTAAAGGAGCCCATCATTTCATCTATAAGTACTTCGGTTTCTAGAAGCTGTTTTGAAAGAAGCATCTGCCATGTCTTGCTTACTGGTGTACATAACAATATTAATCCCCTTGAGGAAAATATAAAACCATATAGTCTCAACAAGGCAGTATTGGCCTTTAGTCTTACGTTTTTAAAAAGCAGCTTAAAAACAATGGATATATTTATTATGTCACCGTTTCAGGACCGCTGGCATGGTTTAGCTGGGTCCTTTGCTTCAGGGTCTCTCACAAGGCTGCGGTCAAAGTGTTGGCTGCTGCTGGGGTCTCACCTGAGACTCAACTAGGGAAGGATCCATTTCTGAGATCTCATAGTTGCTGTCAGGATTCAGTTCCTTGCGGCCTGTTGGAATGACTGAGGGCCTTGGTTCCTTGCTGGCTGTTTGCTTCATCAAAGTATGCAAGCTTTTCTATATTTTTGAGAGAGAGAGAGAGTGTGTTTGAGTGGGGAGGGACAGAGAGAGAGGGAGACAGGATCCGAAGTGAGCTCTGTGTTGACAGCAGACAGCCCGATGTGGGGCTTGAACTCATGAACTGTGAGATCATGACCTAAGCCGAAGTCGGAGGGTTAACCGACTGAGCCCCCCGGTGCCCCAAAGTATGCAGGCTTTGAAGGCAATATATAGAGAATCTGCTAGCAGGACAAAAGTTTAAATCTTATGTAATATAATCATGGAAGTGACATCGCTTAACCCCTGCCACATTCTACTGGTTAGAAGCAAGTCCCAGGTCTCTCCCACAGTTGATGAGAGACAATTACACAAGGTGTGAATGCCAAGAGATGGGATCATTTGGACCATTTAAAGCCAACATATCACACCTGAAATGCTTGAGGATGGTTGATAAGATCTAGATTCAAAACAGCCTTCAGTGCTATGTCCAAACACTCAGGAGCATGACTCTCCTAAGATTGGATGTGGCCAAGAGCTAAACCAGGTACGATAACAGGTCTCTTGGTCAAACTCCACTAATGTGATCAGCTGAACATACAGAAGCTTTCCAGTGTTTCTGGATGTGCTCATTAATGCCCAGGTGACTGCACAGGGGAGAGGAAAAGTTTCTCTTGGACCAGCCCGGAATAGTTCTATCTCCTCCATTGGGGTGGTATGCCTTCCACAAGTCAACTGAGTTTGTCCCTGTCTTATGCCTTCCACCGGTCAGTTGAGTTTTACCCCTGCTAATAACAAAATACCATGGACTGGGTGACTTATAACCAGTAAGTTTATTCCTCATACTTTAGGAGGCTGGAAGTACAAAATGAACATGCCAGCATGGTTGCATTCGGGAGAAGGTCCTCTTCTAAATTGCGGACTGCCAACTTGCTGACTTCTCACTGTGTCCTCACATGGTGAAAAGGCTGAGGGAGCTCTCTGCAGCCCCTTTTATATGGCACTAATCCCATTCATGAGGGCTCTGTGTTCATGGCCTAGTCACCTTTCAAAGACCCACCTCCAAATACAATCACCTTGGTGGTTAGGATGTCAACACGGGAAATGTTGTGGGGACACATTCAGACCATAGCAGTACCCAATCCTGGTAACTCCTGTTATTGTAATTATATTATAAAACTAAATATTATATAAATCAATAGATATGGCTATGGAAAAATGCGTTTTATAAAAGCTAAGTTCAATGCTTATAGAAATTATTATTAAAAGATTCAATTGGTCAAACATCATGTTAATTTAGTTGTGGTTGAGACATCTGTAAAGATTGGGTAAACATATGAAAATCTAGAAATATTCTGCTCTCGGGTTTCTTTGCACATGTCTCCAAGTCCTTTATTCATCTTAAATAAACAGAAACTGGAAATCAGACGAAGCATAAATGAGCTGTTTAAACAAGGACAAGGAGAGAAAACCCATCAGCATATTCACACTTGGACAAGAAAGGCTTGGCCTTAAGTCAATAGATTGGTGAGCAAATATACGGGTTTCAACGTACAATAAAATGTTCATGTATCTTTTTTCTTTCTTTTGAATAATTTTGTTGTTGGCATTTATTTTTTTTAAGTAAGCTCTAGGCCCAACATGGGGCTTCGACTCATGACCACAAGATCAAGAGTCGTGTGCTCTACGGACTGAGCCATCCAGGCGCTCCCTGTAGTGGGCATTTATTGATCTCCTGCATTAGAATTGGCTATTGACAATCTCCTTGTTTGTCCTGTGGGCATCCCAGGTAAGGGCTTGCTTCCTACCTACCTTCTGTTTCGCTCTTCTTCCAGGTAGTACCACCCCTACTTGACCTTGTGACTTCCGTGTTCCCAGCTTTCACAGGTTAGTGTTCTCTGGTGGGTAACTGGCTCTATCCACCCAGGGGCTTAGGTGGCTGGAGAGCCAGCTGAATGCCATGCACATCGAGCACTCAGCTTCTCCCAGCTCAAGATGTTTCTCTAGGCCTGAGACAGGCTGAAACTCTAGAGCCATTGAGGTGCTTGGCAAATCACGGCTGTGGATCCTTCAAAACCCCAGGGATCTGGGGCACCTGGGTCGCTCAGTCGGTTAAGCTTCCGACTCTTGGGTTTGACTCAGGTCATGATCTCATGGTTTGTGAATCTGAGCCCTGCGTCAGGCTCCATGCTGTCAATGGGGAGCTTGCTTGGCATTCTCTCTCTCCCTCTCTCTCTGCCCCTTCCTTGCTAGCTCTCTCTCTCTCTCAATCAATAAACTTAAAAAAAAAAAAAAAACAACCAAGGATCTGAGAATAGAGACTGGAGGGTCTTCATATCTAGCTGTGCACACAGGTTCTAGGAGTGAAATTGCCAGGTCGTATGGTAACTCTGTGTTTAACCTGCGGAGAAACTCTGGATGCATTCAATAGCAAATGAATTCTTAATTACCAGCATGTAGATTTTTGACTTCATGGATTATTCACCACCTAGCTCAAACCTCACACTTGAATCCCTCCTATGCGTATGTCCCATGATCATTTGGTGTCTGCTCAGGAAATAAAAAAAAAACAAATTTAATGGTTACCTTAATCACAAATAGAATCAGGCAACTGAAAATAACAAATGGGGAAATACATGCAAATTTTGTATAATTAGAAACTGGCCGTTACTATTTCATTTACACACTGTCGTCTCTGTGTCTCTTCAACTTCCTGTGCTGCTGAGTGACCCACTTTCTTGAGTTGGCCTCAAAAAGATGTGCTTGGGTTCCTGGCTCTAGATGGTGTTTTACTCTCTTTTTTAAAGTTTATTTATTTTGAGAGAGAGAGAGAGAGAGAGAGAACGCAACTGGGGGAGGGGCAGAGAGAAGGAGAGAGAGAGAATCCCAAGCAGGCTCCCCACTGCCAGTACGGAGCCCGATACGGAGCTTGAACTCACGAACTGTGAGATCATGACCTGAGCCAAAACCAAGAGTCAGATGCTTAACTCACTGACCCACCCAGGTGCCCCTCAAAGTGGTGTTTTAAATAGGAATAAAAAAAGGAACTGACTGAGGGGGCACCTGGCTGGCTCAGTCAGTTAAGTGACCAACTCTTGATTTTGGCTCAGGTCATGATCTCATGGTCGTGAGATCAAGCCCCACTTCAGGCTCTGCTGGGTGTGAAGCCTGCTTGAGATTCTCTCTCTCTGCCCTCCTCCGGTCAAAAATAAAAAAATAAAAATAAAAATAAAATAAAATAAAATAAAATAAAAGGAACTGGCCGGATTAGCCAACAACTGGCCTCTTCCATTCTTTTCCTACTTTTACCGCAACTTGAGCACTAACCCTTGTTCTCCCACAGTGATACCACTTTTGAGAAAAGGGCACCGGAGCATGGAAGGGAATGCATGGAAGAGTGATTCTGGGATAGATGAGCATGATAGAAAAATCTTGAGTAGCTGTCTGCCTCAGCTTCCCGTCACTCAGCTCCCATCTCTCCCCTCCACCCTTCTTTTTGGTAAAGTTTTATTTATGGAATCTCTACACCCAACGTGGGGCTCAAGTTCAGAATCTTGAGATCAAGAGTCACGTGCTCTTCCGACTGAGCCAGCCAGGTGCCCCAGCTCCCATCTCTTACTAAGACAATGTACGTGGCACCTGTTCTGGGGTTGCAGTGAGGAATGTATCTTTGGGGATCTATAATCTCACTGAAGTTTTATTTTAGAAGTTTTGTTAAAGTGTCTACAGAGGCAAAAGACAAACTGCATTTGATTTGACAGCTATGCTATTCTGGTAACTAAGGCAAAATACTGGGCTCTTGGGTAAAAAAAAAAAAAAAAAGAATTTCAGGGGCACCTGGGGGGCTCAGTCGGTTAAGCGCCCGACTCTTGATTTCAGCTCAGGTCATGATCTTGCAGTTTGTGAGATCAAGCCCCCGCGTCGGGCTCTGCATCGACAGCGTGGAGACTGCTTGGGATTCTCGATTTCTCCCCCTCTCTCCGCCCCTCTTCTGCCCACACACTCTCTATCGTTTCTCAAAGTAAATAAATAAACATTAAAAAATTTTTACAAAAAAAAAGCATTTCTCTGTTAAAGTTTAAAAATGCTACATGCTACCTAAATTCAAGTGATCGCAGTGACACCGTGGTCCTTAGGATTCTCACTGGGGGCATTATAATTTGGACCTCTGGGTCGTTTAGTAATTAGAACCCCACTGATAAAATAGGCTGTTACCAAATCCCACTCAATGTTAAAAGATAAAAGCGAAAGTTTCATAAATACTTCATTTTAGAGCGATTGGTTTGGAGAATGCCTTAAAATTCTATTAAAACAAAGTGAACTGCTTTCTACTAAGGCAGCATCCTCCCAGACATATGTCTTTGTGTCTGAGGCAGCAGTGACTATAGTTTAAAATGAACCTGTCATGACAAGTCGCCATGGTCTATTTTAGGCAAGGCTCTCTTCCTTGGACTTGCACGGAATCCAAAAGATTAAACATTTCTTACACACATAACACAAGATACTAGAAAAACAAGACCTTTGCCTTACAGTTAATTTTTTTTAAGTTTATATTTTTCTGATTTTAAAAATAATACATATTCATTGTGGAAAATCTAGAAAATAGAATGTGCCCTTTGATCCACCAATTCCATTTCTAGGAATCTATTCTCACACACATGCTCAACGATTTATAACGTGCATGGATGTTTATGCTAGCATTGTTTGTAACAACAAAATACTGGAAGCTACAAAAATGTCCATCAAGAGGGAAATAACCTAATTACAGTTATCTCCATACAGCAGCTAAAACGACATTAATCCATATGGACTGACATGGAGTGGTTTCTGACACATATATTTCTTTAAGATGAATTGTTTCTTTATCACAACCAGACATTGCTTTTCCTGTTGAAGAGGTTGAGTCTTGATTTTTCCAGTAAAATACATTGTCTTCACCCACAACGACAGAGACAGCTTTGAGTAGGAAAGCTTACAAGGTAAACACAATCCCTCTTTGTGTCTGGTAGATACTTTTTCTTTATCAGTATAGCTTCCATTTTCTGCTTCCTGTCTGCTGGAGTTGGCAGGTGGTGTTCTATTTTAATTTTTATCAAAGTGACAAAAGCATAAGGTTAAAAATATGAAATAGTACAGACTTTTAATGAAACGCATTTGTTCCCTGCCCCCACTCTTCTGCATTTCCAGATACGCTTCCTAGAAGTAACCATGTTGAAGCATTACTCTTTTGCTGGTTACCTACTTTAATGCTAAATAGCACACGCATCGCTTAAAAACTCAAACCATACCAAAAGTGCTCATAATATAAAACATCAGGGGGCACCTGGGTGGCGCAGTAGGTTTAAGTGTCTGACTCTTGATTTCAGCTCAGGTCATGATCTCATGGTTCATGGGACTGACCCTGAGTCGGTCTCTGTGCTGACAGTGCAGACCCTACTTGGGATTGTCTCTCTGCCCCCTCTCTTGTTCATTGTCTTTCTCTCTTAAAATAAATAAACATTAAAAAAAAATCAGCCTCCTGACACATCTCGTGTGTTTTTTTAAAAAGATTTTATTTTAAAAAAAAACTTTTTTGGAGCACCTTGGTGGCTCAGTCGGTTAAGCGTCCAACTTCGACTAAGGTCGTAATCTTGCCGTTCGTGGGTTTGAGCCCCGCGTTGGGCTCTATGCTGACAGCTCAGAGCCTGGAGCATGCTTCAGGTTCTGTCTGTCTGTCTCTCTTGCTGCCCCTCCCCTGTTTGTGCTCTCTCTCTCTAAAAATAAATAAATATCCTGCAACTTTGCTGAATTCATTCATCAGTTCTAGCAGTTTTTTGTGGAATCTTTTGGGTTTTCCATATAGAGTATCACGTCATCTGCAAGGAGTGAAAGTTTGACCTCCTCCTGGCCGATTTGGATGCCTTTTATTTCTTCGTGTTGTCTGACTGCTGAGGCTAAGACTTCCAATAGTATGTCGAATAACAGTGGCGAGAGTGGAATCGGTTGCATTCCTATACACCAATAATGAGGCAACAGAAAGAGAAATCAAAGAATGGATCCCATTTGCAATTGCACCAAAACCCATAATACACCTAGGAATAAATCTAACCAAAGAGGTGAAAAATCTATACACTGAAAACTATAGAAAGCTTATGAAAGAAATTGAAGTAGACACAAAAATATGGAAAAATATTCCATGCTCCTGGAGAGGAAGAACAAATATTGTTAAAATGTCGATACTACCCAAAGCAATCTACATGTTCAATGCAATCCCTATCAAAATAACACCAGCATTCTTCACAGAGCTAGAACAAACAATCCTAAAATTTGTACAGAACCAGAAAAGACCCCGATTAGCCAAAGCAATCCTGAAAAAGAAAACCAAAGCAGGAGGCATCACAAACCCAGACTTTAAGCTACACTACAAAGCTGTAACCATCAAGACAGTATGGTACTGGCACGAGAACAGACACTCAGATCGATGGAACAGAATAGAGAACCCAGAAATGGACCCACAAACATATGGCAACTAATCTTTGACAAAGCAGGAAAGAATATCCAATGGAATAGAGACAGTCTCTTCAGCAAGTGGTGCTGGGAAAACTGGACAGCGACATGCAGAAAAATGAACCTGGACCACTTTCTTACACCAGACACAAAAACAAACTCAAAATGGATGAAAGACCTAAACGAAAGACGGGAAGCCATCAAAATCCTCGAGGAAAAAGCAGACAAAAAACCTCTTTGACCTTGGCCGCAGCAACTTTTTACTCAACACGTCTCCAGAGGCAAGGGAAACAAAAGCAAAATGAACTACTGGGACCTCATCAAAATAAAGAGCTTCTGCACAGCAAAGGAAGCAATCAGCAAAACTAAAAGGCAACCGACAGAATGGGAGAAGATATTTGCAAACCACATATCTGATAAAGGGTTAGTATCCAAGATCTATAAAGAACTTACCAACTTAACACCTAAAAAACAAATAATCCAGTGAAGAAATGGACAAAAGACATGAATAGGCATTTCTCCGGACAAGACATCCAGATGGCCAACTGACACATGAAAAAATGCTCAACGTCACTCATCATCAGGGAAACACAAATCAAAACCACAATGAGATACCTCCTGACACCTGTCAGAATGGCTAACATTCACACCTCAGGCAACCACAGATGTTGGCAAGGTTGCGGAGAAAGAGGATCTCTTTTGCACTGTTGGTGGGAATGCAAGCTGGTGCAGCCACTCTGGAAAACAGTATGGAGGTTCCTCAAAAAACTAAAAATAGAACTACCCTACGACCCAGCAATTGCACTACTAGGTATTTATCCAAGGGATACAGGTATGCTGTTTCGAAGGGGCACGTGTACCCCAATGTTTATAGCAGCACTATCAATAATAACCAAAGTATAGAAAGAGCCCAAATGTCCATCAATGGATGAATGGATAAAGAAAATGTGGTATACAGACACACACACACACACACACACACACACACAATGGAGTATTACTCGACAATCAAAAAGCATGAAATCTTGCCATTCGCAACTACGTGGATGGAACTAGAGGGTATTATGCTGAGCAATATTAGTCAGAGAAAGACCAATATCATATGACTTCACTCATATGAGGACTTTAAGATACAAAACAGATGAACATAAGGGAAGGGAAGCAAAAATAATATAAACACAGGGAAGGGGAACAAAACATAAGAGACTCTTAAATATGGAGAACAAACAGAGGGTTACTGGAGGGGTTGGGGGAGGGCGGATGGGCTAAATGGGTAAGGGGCACGAAGGAATCTACTTCTGAAATCATTGTTGCACTAGATGCTAACTAACTTGGATGTAAATGTAAAAAAATAAATGAAATTAAAAATAAATAAATAAATAAATAAATAAAAATAATTGAACATTTAATAATAAATAAATAAAAATAAAATAAAATATTTTAAAAATTAATGAAACAGGACATTATCATAAACCTTATATAAATAAATAAGATTATATGAGAATACTATAAACAATCATATGCTAACAAATTAGCTCACATGGATGAAATGGACAAATTCCTACACAAACTATTGAAAATGACTAGAAAACAAATAGAAAATGGAAGCAGACTAAAGTAGTGATTGAGCCATTCATAAAAAAAAAAAAAATCCAACAAACAAAAGCAAGGACCAGTTGGCTTACATAGGGAATTAGCAAAGTTTAAAGAATTAACAACAGGGGCACCTGGGTGGCTCAGTCAGTTGTGTCCAACTCTTGATTTTTGGCTCAGGTCATGATCTCATGGTTCATGGGATCAAGCCCCACATGGGCTTGGGATTCTCTCTCCCTTTCTCTCCGCCCCTCCCCTGCTCTCTCTCCCTCTCTGTCTCTCTCTCAAAATAAATAAATAAACAAACATTAAAAGAAGAAGTAACAACAATTCTTCATAAACTCTTACAAAAAGTAAAAAAGGCCAGAATACTTCCCGACTTATTCTAAAAGGCAAATATTACCCTGATGCTAAAACCAGACGAAGACATCACAAGAAAGTAAGACTACACACCAGTGTCCTTTATAAATATAGACACAAAATCCTCAACAAAATACTAGCAAACCAAATCCCACAATATAGAAAAAGGTTTACACCCCATGACCAGCTAGGGTTTAGCTCAGAAATACAGGTTTTGTTCGATATACAAAAATCAATGAATGTAATAGCATACTATTAGGATAAAAGACAAAACAATATAATCATTTCATAGATGCAGAAGAACATTTGACAAAACCTAACACCCTTTCATGATTTAAAAAAAGCCTCTCAACTCTAGTAATAAAAGAGAATGTCTTCAACCTGATAAAGGACATCTATGAAAAAATCCACTGTTAGCATCATAAGTAATGGTAAAACACGAAGCTTGCCCCCTAAGATCAGAAACAAAACATGAATGTCTGCTATTTCTGCTTTCATCCAACATTGTATTGGAGCTTCTATCAGGGAGAATTAAGCAAGGAAAACAAAGAAAAGGCATCCAGATGGGAAAGAAAGAAATAAAACTATTTCTAGTTGCATGTGACTAGTGTTTGTATATAGAAAATGATAAGAAATTCACAAAATAACCTATTAGAGTCAATAAACCAGTGCAGCAAGATTGGAGGAAACAAGATCAACACACAAAAATCCATGATATTTCTTTATACCAGCAAGGAACAATATGAAAGTGAAATTAAGAAAACAATTCCAGGGCACCTGGGTGGCTCAGTCAGCTAAGCATCCAACTTTGGCTCAGGTCATGATCTCACAGTTTGTGAGTTTGAGCCTCACATGGGGTGAGCTCGAGCCCTGCATCGGGTGAGCCCAGCTTCTGTCTGTCTGTCTTTCTGTCTCTGTCTCTCTCTCTGCCCCCTCACTCACTTGCACCATCTCTCTCTCTCTCTCTCAAAAAAAAAAAAGCAAGCAAGCAAGCAAGAAAACAATTCTATTTACAAGAGCATCAAAAAGATTTAATTACTTAGGGATAAATTTGACCAAGGAGGTCCAAGTATTTAGCACTGAAAACTACAAGTTACTGTTGAAAGAAATTAGAGAACTACCTAAGTGGAAAGACATCCTATATTCCCAGGATTGGAAAACTTAATAGCGTGAAGATGAAAATACTACCCACACTACACTGAGCAACAGAAAGTGTGCTGTCCCATTCAAAATCCCAGCTGCCTTTTCTACAGAAATGGACACGTTCAACCTAACATGTAAAAATTAGCGTGGAAATGCAAAGGACCCACAATAAACTAACAATCTTGAAAAAGAACAAAGTTGGAGGACTTACACTTTGCAACTTCAAAACTTACCATAAAACTATATTCATCAAAACAGTGTGGTACTGGCGTAAGGAAAAATGTATGGATTATGGAAAAGAATTGAGTTCAGAAATCAACCTATACATCTATAGTCAATCGGTTTTTGAAGACCATTCAATGAGGAAAGAATACTTTTTTCAATAAATGAGGCTTTGGGCAACTGGATATTCACAAGCAAAAAAAAATTGAGTTGGGCTCCTACTTCATACCACATAAAAATTATGATTGAAAAAATTTTAACTCAAAATGTACCAAAGAGCTAAGTGTCAGATTTATAACTATGAAATTCTTAGGAGAAAACATAGGAGAAATCATGACCTTGAATTTGCCCCAGATTTGTAGCTATGACACCAAAAACACATGAAACAAAACAAAAAATAGATAAATTGGACTTCATCGAAATTAAAAAATTTTGTGCATCCAAGGACCCTATTAGGAACTTGAAGAGGGGGCTGGCTGGCTCAGTCAGTGGAGCATGAGACTCTTGATCTTGGGGTTGTACGTTTGAACCCCAGGTTGGCTATAAAGATTACTGAAAAATAGGGGGCGCCTGGGTGGCTCAGTCAGTTAAGCATCCAACTTTGGCTCAGGTCATGATCTCACAGTTTGTGAGTTCATGCCCTGTGTCGGGTTCTGTGCCGATAGCTCGGAGCCTGGAGCCTTCTTCGGATTCTGTGTCTCCCTCTCTTTTTGTCCCTTGCCCACTCACACTCTGTCTCTGTCTCTCTGTCTCTCTCTCAAAAACAAATACACATTAAAACATTTTTAAAAAAAAGGAAAGAAAAAGAACTCTTCCAGTTTAGCAACAAAGAGCCAATCTAATTAAAAACAGACAAAGGACCTGAACAGCCATTTCTCCAAAGATATATGAATGGCCAAAACGTGCATGAAAATACACTCAATGGCATTAGTCATTGGGGAAATGCAAATCAAATCACAATGAGATACTGTGTCACATCCACCACGATGGTTATCATAAAAGAGGGTGCATAATGTCAAATGTTGGTGGGGATAGAAAAATTGGAACGCTTATACATTGCTGGTGGCTATGCAAAACGGTAGAGCTACTTTGGAAAGCATTTTGACAGTTCCTCGAAAAGGGACATGTAGAGTCGCCACGTGAGCCAGCAATTCCACATCAAGGTATACACCCAAAAGAAATGAAAACATGCATTCCCACAAAAACTGGTATGTGACCGTTCAGAGCAGCATTCTGTATAACAGCCCCAATGTCAACCAACCCAAGTGTCCATCAATAAATCGATAGACAAAATGTGGTATATCCATGCAATGGAGCGTTACTCTGCCATAAAGGGAACGAAATACTGATGTGTAACACAACATCAACGAACCCGGGAAACATGTAAAGTCAAAGAGGTCAGGTGCAACGGTACAGATGGTGGCCAGTAAGTATTGTATAGAGCTGTCGAATCCGTACGTTGTATGCCTGAAACCGGTCGAACGTTATATGTGAATTATAGCTCAATTAAAAAAAAGAAACCAGACGGCAAAGGCCACATATTGATAATTCCATTCATTTGAAATGTCCAGAATAGGTAAATCCATAGGGACAGAAAGTAGATCCTGGTCGCACATCATGGCGAATATCCTAAAAAGCGCGGAATTGTACACTCTAAAATGGCCTGTGGATTACACCTCAGGGGGGAGAAAAAGGAAGAATAAGAGGGAGGGAAAACAAAGTACCACTACCAAGTAAATGAAATTGCTGATGTTGTCACAGATTCTCCTAAGGTGCCAATTATTTTCTCTGTGAAGGGAAGGGGTAGGCTTCTGATAAAGCCAACATCTAATTGGGAATGGCTGTGCTCCAGGACCCTGCGGGACAAGTTTTAATAATGCTCCTCTAATAGTTACTCTAGTAATTTCTCCAGAAATGTGTGTAGTACATTTTGCTTTCCCCAACAACTTCGGTTAAAAGTACAACGATGTTTTCTGCTTCATGTTTCATCCAAAAGTTAGATGCACAGGTTGTTCTAGAAAGTGTTCCTCTCCAGCTGGGCCGAACGCATTCCAATGAGCTTGTCCTGTCTTTGATGAGAAGCTGAACCCCAGTTATACATGTTGCTGGCCTATGAAAGAGGATTAATGCTGTGTCAATTAAGTGGCATGCTCTGGTTTGTAATTTAAATCCCGTAGATTTGTGATTATGGCATGAGTTTTTACACTGAAATGGGAGAATATAAATACTTAGGTTTTTGTGTAGTGATTTTGCCAGCTTGTTTGCCAGTGAAAAGTTCTTCCTTAACTTTGTTGTTAATACTGCTGGGCTTCCTGCCAATTCAGTGACAATTAACCCACACTGTCATCCTGTCATCTGAAGGAATTCTACAGCAGAAGATTCTGAACAAATGTGTACTGAACGCAGGAATGAATGAATGATGTGTTTTTCTTGTTTATTTTTTTTTTCATGGGGGGTACAAAATCATAAATAAATGCTTTACATTGTGATTCGGCCACCAAGAAATTCGGTCCACCATCATTTAAAGGAGAAGTCAGCTGCCAGAAAGCGGTTGGACAGCGGTATGAAGGGAGCTTTTATGAACACGGATCATCTTTGTTCCAAACCAAGAGCATGGTACTTAGGAGTCCAGAAAAAAAGCCAAGCAAGAGTGAGAGTTAGGCTAAAGGAGAAGGTGAGTCTTCCTGTTCCCAATCTACTTCCTCCTCCCAGCTCCTGACCTCCCCTTAACCCCGATCACTGAATGGAATCTCCTTACTAACACGGAGTGTGCCTAGTTCCTTAAAGAACCCTCAAAGATTGGGTTTGTTGAAGCCAAGCTAACACTGCTCTCTGTTGCCCCTTGTGGATGCGCAGACGGAATACAGCATGCATCTCCCCATAGACTGATGCCAGTGACAGCTTCATCATGGGACCGGAAATAATCTGAGGTTGGAGAGTCAGCAACTGTAGCAGTCAATAAGCAAGGGCAGCGTGAGGGTTAAGCTCGGAAGTGTCTTTGATTGCGTGCTTGTGAGTGACAGTGCTTGGCCCACTGGGGTCCTTGCCATATTTTGTCTTGTACTGTTTGCTAGACCATTTGTCAGTCTTATTTCTCTTCCCCTCTTTGGAGGAGTATTGAAACATCCGTCAATGGGGTGCCTGGGTGACTCGGTTAAGTGTCTGACTTGATTTTGGTTCAGGTCATGATCTCACAGTTCATGGGATCGAGCCCCACATTGGGCTCCAGGCTGACAGTGCGGGGCCTGCTTGACATTCTCTCTCTCTCCCTCCCTCCCTCCCTCTCTCCCCCGCCCCCAAAAAATTTTAAAAAGAGGTCTGTAAACTCCGACCTGAACAGCATGACACTTGGACAATCGTGTCTAATCCTGGCAGTTACCCAGGGAATTCCTGGAATAACCAACAGTCTGGATGGCAGATTCAAATTCCGTTCTTGCTGCAGTCTCTTCCTCCATTTCTCTACCCACATGTCTCACCCAAACTCGGAACCCTGCGTGGCTTTTTATTGTCTACTCCACCTCGGGATTTGGTCCCAGGCCCCATCGCCGCCAGCGGGATGTAACTTAAATTTATTCCTCAGTTCTAGTGGACGCTCAGGCCCATTTCCTATCAAGCCTTTTTGGGGGTGCCTTGTTTCTGCCGAAAGTGGGTTCAAAGCATTGGGGTCAGAGGATTTCCATGCTGGCTGGCATGTAACTATCAGCATAGGAATTATTCAAGAAAGGAGTGGATTAGATGATGGTAGACACACCCACAGCCACTTTCTTCCGCCTGTGTCTGAAGAGCAGCTGTCCCCATACCATCTGGTGAAGCCTCTATACCTAACAGTAGTAATGAAAACAATAATGACGAGGGGCTAGGCATTTGACATAGAGCCCTATGAGGTAGGTGTTATTAGTCCTTTTTTTAACGTTTATTTTTGAGAAAGAGAGACAGAGTGCGAGCAGGGGGGCGGGGGTGGGGGGAGACAGAGAGAGAGAGAGAGAGAGAGGAGACACAGAATCTGAAACAGGCTCCAGGCTCTGAGCTGTCAGCACAGAGCCCGACAAGGGGTTCGAACTCAGGAACGGTGAGATCATGCGTGACCTAGGCCGAAGTCGGATGCTTAACCAACTGAGCCACCCAGGCGCCCCATTGTTAGTCCTATTTTAACGTCGAAGGACATGAAGCTCAGACAGGAAACAATCCTTGTGCAAGATCCCACAGCTAGCTTGTGACAGAGTGGGGATTCAAAAACAGGTCTGTCTCCAGAGCCCGTGTTCCTTTAACCATAGCACGTTGTCTCATTTGTGTTAGAAAGTCACGGGCTTTTGACGTTTTTGGTTATCCTTCCTGCGACTTTCATCAACTCTCAACGCCAACAATAAAGACAGGAAATATGTCCTGCTTAAAACTATATCTGCGTTACATTTTCTGGTAAAATCGACTTTGTTTTTTTACTAATCCAAATCACAAAACATGATTTCCTTTCTAATCCAATCCTTCCTAAACTACTCCAAAACATGGTTTCCTTGCTCTTCATATTCGGGCTTTGATTCCACCTATCTATACTAGAATTTTCAAAGGCAAGTTTTGGTACGTTTTCTTTCAAAAT
Organism: Prionailurus viverrinus; assembly: GCF_022837055.1. NCBI lineage: Eukaryota > Metazoa > Chordata > Mammalia > Carnivora > Felidae > Prionailurus > Prionailurus viverrinus. Next base: position 104,122,861 of record NC_062579.1, read on the forward strand.
AAAACCTACACGCTTTATAAGGTGCACAAATCTTACATGCATAGCTCAGTGAGTTTTCACAAGGTGCACATAGCTTTGCAGTCACCGCCCAAATCACACTAAAGAACATGACCAACATCCCCGAAGCCTGCCTCAAGCCCCGCTTCTTCACTAACCGGCTTTCAGTAATTATGATTCTGACTTCTATTATTATCGATCTGTTTGGCCTGCTTTGAAACTTCACATAAATGGAATGAAAGAATATGCTCTTTTGGGGGCACCTGGATGGCTTAGTCGGTTAAGCGTCTGACTCTTGATTTCGTCTCGGGTTATGATCTCGCAGTTCATGGGATCGAGCGCTGACAGCACAGAGCCTGCTTGGGATTCTCTCTCTCCCTCTCTCTCTGCCCCTCCCTAGCTCACATGCTCTCGCTCTCTCTCTCTCTCAAAAATAAATAATAAACTTTAAAAAATGTTAAAAAAAATAACATGCTCTTTTATGTTGGATTTTTTTTTTTTACGTAGGCTCCGTGCCCAACATGGGGCTTGAACTCACAACACTGAGGTTAAGAGTCTCACACTCTACCCACTGGAGCCATCCAGGTGACCCGTATTGGCAACTTTTATTTCAACGTTGTATCTGTGAAACCAATCTGCATTGTTGCTAGTCGCATTACTTTAAAAATATGCAAATATATATACATATTATGTATTATGCATATATGTATGGATATAATTCTTTTGTATAAATAAACCACCGTAGATTTGTGCATTCCACCACTGATGGACATTTGGATGATTTCAGTTTGGAGCTTTTCTGAATAATGCGGCTAAGAACATTCTCGCATGTGTCTTTTGGTAGACATATGTCCTTACTTCTCTTGGGTATATACTTAGGACTGGTATTTCTAGGTCGTAGGATAAACATGTGTTCAGCTTGGTAGACGCCTGCCAGCTTTCCAAAGTGGTTGTACCAATCTTTACTACAAGGAGCAAAGTACAAAAGTCACTCCACGTATTTGCCAACACTTGCCATTAATGGACTTCCAAATCTTAGATTTTATGATGTATTTGCTATATTCTCACATGCTGGTTTATTGATAATAAATGTTAAGCACCTTGGCACATGATAATTGGCTATCTGTAGACCCTATCTTTTGAAATACCTGTGGAAGTCTTTTCATTAAGAAAATCAACTGTTTTGGGGGACCCGGGTGGCTCAGTCGGTTGAGCGTCCGACTTCAGCTCAGGTCACGATCTCGCGGTTCACAGATTTGAGCCCCGCGTCGGGCTCTGTGCTGACAGCTCGGAACCTGGAGCCCGCTTTGGATTCTGTGTCTCCCTCTCTCTCTGCCCCTCCCTGACTCATGCTCTGTTTCTCCCTCTCTCAAAAATAAACATTAAATTTTTTTTTTAATGAGCAGTTTTTATTTCATTGATTTGCAGGAATTCCTTATATAGTCATGCTAGGAGCCTTTTGTCAGACATGTATTTCAAATATTGTCTGTTTATGGCTTGCCTTTCCACTTTTTATATGATGTCTTCTGGTATACAGAAGTTCTTCATTTGAGAGAGAGAGAGAGAGAGAGAGAACGAGTGGGAGAGGGGAGAGAGAGAGGGAGACACAGAATCTGAACTGGGTTCCAAGCTCTGAGTTGTCAGCACAGAACCCGACGTGGGGCTCAAACTCTGACTCTCGAGATCATGACCTGAGCCAAAATCAGACACTTAACCAACTGAGCCACCCAGGTGCCCCTAATGTTTATTCATTTTTGAGAGAGAGAGAGAGAGAGAGAGAGAGAGAAAGAACAAGTGGGAGAGGGGAGAGAGAGAGGGAGACACAGAATCCGAAGCAGGCTCCAAGCTCTGAGCGGTCAGCACAGAGCCTGACGCGGGGCTCAAACTCACAGACCGCGAGATCGTGACCTGAGCCGAAGTTGGACACTTAAACGACTGACCCCCCAGGCACCCCTGGAAGTTTTTCATTTTAATGAAGACCTGTTTATTTATCTTTACGTTTTTGGTTATTGCTTTTTATTTAATGTTTAAGAAATATTTGCCTCCCCCAGGTTAATGAAGATAGTTTCCTATTTTGCCTTTTAGAAGTTTTATCATTTTACTTGTTACAGTTAGTTCTATAATAGATCTGGAACAAATGTGTGCTGTGTGAAGTAAATAGGGCCTTTGTAAAAAATCGGGTGGCTGAATACTTATAGGTCTGTTTCTGGATTCTCTATTTTGTTCCACTGCTTTATTTGGCTATCCTTGCATAAATACCTCTATTAACCATGGGTTTTTTTTAGCTTATCCATTTATTAAGAGAGAGAGAGAGAGAGAGAGAGAGAGCTTATGCATGCACCAGCTGGGGAGGGACAGAGAGAGAATCCTAAGCAGGCTCCATGCTGTCCACACAGAGCCCAAAGAGAGGCTTGAACTCATGAACCATGAGATCATGACCCCAGTCAAAATCAAAAGCCAGATGCTTAACCAACTGAGCCACCGGGTGCCCCAACCATGTTTAAAAAATTTTTCTGTATCTTGATGTTTTCACATCTGGGGTTTTGCTGCCACTGGAGTGACTGCCCCTCTTAGGGTTAGTTAAATCCTAGAAATCTTACACAACTCACGCGGCAAGGCATCTTTCACGTGCAAGACAGCAAATGCAGAGCCCGTACTGGAAATGACCTTTATTTGCACTTGGCATTCCAGGTCATTCACTATCCATCTTCCGAATCACTCCAGGGCCAGGTACTAGACAACAAGTGAATCATGTATCTGATAAGGGGTTAATATCCAAAATACATGATAACACAAATACAAAAAATAACAACAATAACAACCTCCCCCAAACAATCCAATTTTACAATGGGCAGCGTAGGGGGCACCTGGCTGGCTCGATCGGCAGAGCACGCAACTCTTGATCTTGGGGTCATGAGTTCAAGCCCCACACGGGGTGTAGAGCTTACATTTAGAAAGAAAGAAAGAAAGAAAGAAAGAAAGAAAGAAATGAATAAAATGGGCAGAGGATCTGAATGGACGTTTTTCCAAAGAAGATATGCAGATGGCCAACAGGAACATGAGAAGGTGCATTATGCGTGTTTACTGCAGCCTTATTTCCAACAGCCAAGGCAGGGGAGCGACCAAGGGTCCATCAGTGGATGAATGGAAAAAAAGGATGTGGTATACATGCGGGCACGCCCCCCACAGGAATATTATTCACCCATAAAAAAGAAAGAAACCTTGCCATTTGCAATATGTATGGACCTTGAGGGCATTATGCTAAGCGAAATAAGTCAAAAATAGAAAGACAAATATCATATGAGCTCACTTATATGTGGAGTCTAAAAAAGAAAACTAAACTCATAGATACAGAGAATAAATCGGTTGCTGGGGGCAGGGGAGGATGGATGAAATGGGTAAAAGGAATCAAAAGGTACAAACTTCCAGCTATGAAATGAAGAGTTTTGGGGATGTCATGGACAGCAGCGTGACTATAGTTTACAATACTGTATTTTATATTTAAAAGTTGCCAAGGGTAAATCTTGAAAGTCGTCATCACAAGGAAAAACAATTGCACCTGTGTAACTAGGCCTATGGTGGTGACCAGTTTGAAATATATACAAATATCAACTCATTATGTTGTACACATGAAAGTAATATGACGTGATAGATCAACTATATCTCAATAAAAAAGAAGTTGAGAGAATGAAAAGGAGAGCACATGACGAAACCTATGGCATGCCGTGAAAGCTGTGCTCAGGCATAAATTTCTAGTAGGCGATGCTTACGTTTAAAGAAAAGTGAGATCCCCCAATCTCTAGCCTAACTTCCTACCTTTGGCTTTATATTTCTACCTTTTACTGCGCACACCACAAAATAATTCTCTGACCCCACCTGGCTGTCCTACTACCATTCAATTCTATTCCGACACTATCTACCCAGAGACAGCATCAGATCCCACAGGGTGAAGGCTCAGTCCCACCAGACTGCTCCCATGTCAGATGCCGTTCACAAGTCCAGGTTGTCCCCTGTGCTTCTGACCAACCAGCTATAAATCAGAGGCTCCCACACCCCCTCCTTGGGTTCAGTTAATTTGCTAGAGTGGCTCACAGAACTCAGGAAACCCATTTATTCACTAGATTACTGGTTTATTACAACGGATATGAATCAACAGCCAGATGAAGGGATATCTAGGGCAAGGTTCCAAACAAAGGAGTTTCTGTCCTTGTGGAGTTTAGGGCCAGGCATGGGGGCACATGGAAGCGTTCTGGTTCCCCAACCTGGAAGCTCTCGGAATCCCAATCTTTCGGCTTTTTATAGAGGCTTCATTGCATAGGTATAGTTCATTAAATCATTGGCCATTGGTGATTGGCTCAACCTCCTTCTGGAAATCAGGGGGGAGGGACTGAAAGTTTCAACTCTCTCTTCAAGGTTGGCTCCTCTGGCAACAAGCCCCCATCCTTATGTGTTTTCTAAAAGTCACCTCATTAATATAAACCCAGTTGTGGTGGAAAGGGACTTAAAATGAATTAACAAGATATCCATTTTACCTTTGTGGCTCTGAACCAATTTCAGGAACTGAGAGCAAGAGACCAAATATTGTAACAAAAAATGTTCCCATTGCTCTGGAAATTCCAAAGGCTTTGGAAGCTGTGAGCCAGGAGTGGTGGACAAAGACCAAATATATACGAGAAATATATTTTGGTCATCTGAGTAATCAAATACCTTTCTTTCTTTCTTTCTTTCTTTCTTTCAAGAGAGTACTTTTTAATTTTTATTTCTATTTTTTAAAATCTTTTTTAAAGTCTATGTATTTGTGTATTTATTTATTTGTTTAGAGAGCACGAGTAGGGGAAAGGCAGAGAGAGAGAGAAACAGCTCAGCGCGATCTCACAAACAGTAGGATCGTGACCTGAGCCAAAACCAAGAGTCGGATAGATAGTTAACTGACTGAGCAAGAAAGAACTTTTTAAAAAGTTTATTTATTTGTTTTGAAAGAGAGAGCGTGAGCGAGGGAGAAGGGCAGAGGGAGAGAGAGAATCCCAAGCAGGCTCCACGCTCAGCAAAGAGCCTGATGCGGGGCTTGATCCTACGACCTTGGGATCATGATGTCAGCCAATCTCAAGAGTCTGATGTTCAACCAGCTGAGCCACCCAGACACCCCTACATTTATTTCTTATAAATCACAACATCACAGGTGTTCAAAAAATACTTACACACAAATGTTCATAGCAGCAATATTCACAATTGCCAGAAGCTTGAAATAACTCAAATCCATAAAATCATGAATAAGTAACAAGCGACACATCCATATAACAGAATATTATTAAGATAACAGAATATTATTAAGCTATAAAAAGGAATGAAGCAGTGATATGTGCTGCAATGTGGCCGAACCTCAAAACCATCATGCCGGGGCACCTGGGTGGCGCAGTCGGTTGGGAGTCCGACCTCAGCCAGGTCACGATCTCGCGGTCCGGGAGTTCGAGCCCCGCGTCGGGCTCTGGGCTGATGGCTCGGAGCCTGGAGCCTGGTTCCGATTCTGTGTCTCCCTCTCTCTCTGCCCCTCCCCCGTTCATGCTCTGTCTCTCTCTGTCCCAAAAATAAATAAACGTTGAAAAAAAAATTAAAAAAAAAAACAAACCATCATGCCAAGTGAAAGAAGACAGACACAAAAGGTTACATATTGTATGATTCCATTCATGCCCAATACCCAGAATAGGCAAATCCACAGAAGCAGGACATAAGTTAGTGGTTTCCAGGGTTTGGGGAGAAGAAGGAATGGGGAATGGCTGCTTATTAGGTACAGGTTGCTTTTTGTGATGAGGAAATACTTCGGAACTAAAGAGATGGTCGCACAACGTTGTGAATGTACTAGATGCCACTGAATTGCACAATTTAAAACTGTTAATTTTTAAGTTGTATGAGTTTTACTTCAGTAAAAAAGAGAACGAATAAGAAGAAAATAATCAACAACATGGAAAACTTAAGCGCTATTGTATCAATAGTTTGCTAAATGCAAATGTAAGTATATCTGTTGAAAAACAGAGGTTGGCAGAGTGGTTAAATGAATGCGGCTCAACTATTTGCTGCCTACGGAAACTCGCTTCAAATATAATTAAATAGAGGGGCACCTGGGTGGCCTTGTCAGTTAGGCAACTGACTCTTGATTTCTGCTCAGGTCATGATCTCACAGTTCGTGGGTTCGAGCCCCATGTCAGGCTCTGTCTCTCCCTCTCTCTCTTTTCTCCTCCCTTGTTTGCGTGCACTCTCTCTCTCTCTCTCAAAATAAATTTAAAAATACATATATATATATATATAATTAAATAGCGAGATTAAAAGTAAAAGGATGAAAAGATATAGCATGCAAACATTAATCAAAAGAAGGTAGGACTGCCTTTATTAACATCAAAGAAAGTAGACTTCAGAGAAAATATCGTCAGGGATAAAGAGGGACATTGCATAACGAGAAAAGGTTCAATCTACCGAGAAGATATAGTGATCCTAAATATATACACCAAACCAGAGAGCTTCAAAATACGTGAAGCAAAAACTGATAGAACTAAAAAGAGAAAGAGACAAATCCACAATATAGTTGAAGACTTTAACAATCCTGTTTCAGCAACTGAGAGTACTAAACAGACAGAAAATCAATACGGATATAGAAAAACTGAAAAACACCATTGCAGGGGCAGAATAGCTCCTAAAAATATTCATGTTTAATCCCCAGAACCTCTGAATATGTTGTATTATAGAACAAATGGTATGCAGAATAATAGCCCCCCGCCCAGTTGTTCAGGTTTTAATCCACAGGACCTGGGAATATGTTACATTACATTGGAAATGAAGTAACCAATGGAATTAAGTTTGCTTATCAGTTGACCTTAAAATAAGGAGATAATTCCAGATTATCTAAAGAGGTTAAATGGGGTGCCTGGGTGGATCAGTTGGTTAAGTGTCTGACTCTTGATTTTGGCTCAGGTTTTGATCTCACGGTCGTGGGATCAAGCCCCGCATCGGGCTCCATGCTGAAGATTCTTTCTCTCCCTCTCTCTCTGCCCCTCCCCCCAAAAGTAAATAAATAAGCTTAAAATAGGTTAAATGTAATTACAGTGGTCCTTAACTGTGGAAGAGGGATTCAGAAGAGTGGATGTAAGTGAAAAGATTCCAATCCACTGCTGGCTTCAAAGATGGAAGAAGAGGGCCACGAGCTGAGGAATGCGACCAGCCTCTCGAAGCAGCAATGGGTAAGGTTTTTTAGCCCAATGAGACCCATTTCAGACTTCTGGAGCATAGAACCAGAAGATAATAAATTTGTGTTCTTTTAAGCCACTAAGTCTGTGGTAATTTGTTACAGCAGCCACAGAAAACTGGTTAACCATTAACAACCATTAACCAACTGGGTCTGACACTGCACCCAACTATGACAGAATATAATTCTTTCCAAGAGCACGTGTCACTCTGACCAAAGTAGACCATATCCTGAGTTGTAAAACAAACCTCAAAAAATTAAATGAATTTAGGGGCACCTGGGTGGCTCAGTCAGTTAAGTGTCCGACCCCAGCTCAGGTCATGATCTCACAGCGGGTGAGTTTGAGCCCCACGTCGGGCTCTGTGTCCACAGCTCAGAGCCTGGAGCTTGTTTTAGATTCTGTCTGCCCGTCTCTCTCTCTCTCTCAAAAATAAATAAACATTAAAAAAATGAATTTAAATCATACAGAGATTGTTCTCTGACCATAATGGAACCATACTGGAAATCAATAACAGAACTTCCAGTAAAGTCTCCAAACACTTGGCAATGAGACAGACAGCATGCATCTAAATAACCTAATGGCTTAAAGAGGAAATCTCAAAGGACACCAAAACCACACTGAACTGAATGAAAATGAAATACGACACGTTCAAATTTGTAGGGTGAGGCTAAGGCAGCGCTGGGAGGGAAATTTATAGCACTAAATGCTCAGAAAAGAAGAAATCTCTCAAAACAGTAATCAAGCCCTCACTCAAGAACCTGGAAAAAGGAAGAGCAGAATAAGCCCAAAGCAAGCATAAGGGAGGAAACAATAAAGATAAGAGCAGAAATCAGTGAAACCGAACAGACAAAAATCAATGAATCAAGAAGCTAGTTCTCTGAAAAGAGCAGTAAAATCGATACATCTTGACAGGCTGACAAACAAAAAAGAGAGATAACACAAATTACAGGTACCAGAAATGAAAGACAGGTTATCCCTCCGTTCTCTGCACACATTAATAGGATAAGAATTAATTACTATGAATAACTCTTTGTACAGAAATTTGACAATGTAAATGAAATGTATCAACTTTTCAAAACCTACAAAATGCCAAAACTCGCCCAAGAAGAAAGATAATATTAATAGTTCTGAAACTATTAAATAACATGAGTTTGCCATTTTAAAACTCCCACAAAAGAAATCTCCAGCCCTGGAGAATTCCACAAAGAATTTAAAGAAGAAGTAACATCGATTTTACACAATTTCTTCCCAGAAAATAGAAGAGGGACCATTTCCCAACTCATTTTACGAGGCCAGTATTGCCCTGATACCAAGATTCGGCAAAGACAGTACGAAAAAAGGAAACTACAGACCAGTATCTTACATGAACTTAGACACTAAATGTTATGTGCCATGTTAGCCATGTTAAAAAAGGATTAAAGAAGACGATTTAGGTGATATAAAAAAAAAGTTTATTTCATACTTTATGAAGTGAACAGTCTCCTGTTTTGTAGCTTCCTGAAAGATAAAGATTAAAGAACAAAGAAGAGACAAATAGAAAATACCTGATTGGCTTGAGCCACGTATTCAAGCTTGTTGGGAGTGAGAAAGGCTCAGAGTGGGCTTGGCATTTGAGGACCGGCTGACTGGGTTGCGCTTCTGGTCGAGCGGTGTATTTAGGGGGACACGAAAGTTATGTGAGTTTCAGTTTGCCGATGTGGCACCCCCACGCAGGAGTGCCTCCATCTTGGGCCTACAAAGTTATTTCAGCAACCCGCAGAAGAAAAATACCCCATTACTATATCAACTGATTCAAAAAAAGCATCTGACAAAATTCTAAACTCATTCATTGTCTTAGCTCAGGCTTCTATACCAAAATTCCATAAATTGGGTAGCTTAAACAACAGAAATTTGCTTCTCACAGTTCACGAGGCTGGAAAGTCCAAGGTCAAGGTGCCAGCAGATGAGGTTCCCGGTAAGGAATTTCTTACTTACTCTCCCGGCAGGAAGTAGTATCACTGTATCCTCATACGGTGGAGAGAGAGATTTTGTGTCTCTTCTTTTATAAAAGGTGTTAATCCCATCATGAGGGCCACACTCTCATCACCTGATCTAATGACCATCCAAAGATCCCAATTCCAAATACGGTCACATCAAGGAATGGGGCCTCAGCAGATGAATTCCGGAGGGACGCAAACATTCAGTCCATAACATTTATGATAAAAACGGTCACCCTACTAAGACTGGAGGTGAACTTTTTCAACTTGATAAAAATCATCTAGAGAACACCTACGGCTAAAATACATAATGGTGAAGTACGGAATGTTTTCCCCTGAGAACAAGCAAGGATGTCTACTCTCCCTACTCTTAGTCATCATAGTGCTGAAAGTCCTCAACAGTACAAAAAAAAAAAGCAAGAAAAAGAAATAAAAGACATACAGTTTAGATAGAAGGAAATAAAGCTCTTCCTACTTGCAGATATTATATTGTCTAAGTATACAATCCCAGGAATCTACCAGAAAGCACTGAGAAAAAGTGAACTCAGCAAGGTCACTGGTCACTAGACACAAGAAAAACATACAAATATCAATTGTATTTTTGTCTGCTGGCAATGAACAAATGGGAACCAGAATTAAAAACACAATACCACTTATAATCATCAAATAAAATGATACAATTAGGATAATTGTAACAAAACTTGTACAAGGGCTGTACGCTGAAAATTCCAAACAAGCAAATAAGCACATGAAAAGATGTTCAACATTATCGGCCATTAGAGGAACGCAAGTTGAAGCCACAATGAGATATTATACACCTATCAGAATGACTAAAATGAAAAATACTGATGATAGCAAATGCTGATGAGGATGCGGAAAACCCAGATTTTCAAATGTTGCTGGTGGCAATCTAAAATGGTGCAGACATTCTGGAGCATAGTCGGTCGGTCTTTTATAAAATTGAATGTACACTTGCATACCATTCACCAGTTGGTCCCCTGGCCTTTATCCAGATAAATGCAAACTTACGTTCACACGAAAACCTGTATGGGAATGTGTATAAAGGCTTTATTCACCATCTCTGAAAGCTGGAAACACCCCCGGAAAAACCTTCAGTGGGTGAGTGGTGTATTCAAACTCTGGCATATTCACACTATGGAATACTACTCAGCAATATAAAGGAAAGAACCTTTCGTATATACAACTTGGATGGATCCCAGGGACGTCATGTTGAGTGAAAAGAATCCAGCCTCAAAGGGTTACATATTAAAAGATTCAATTTATTTAACATTCTCAAAATAACAAAAGTATAGAGGTGAAGATTAGTGCAGTGTTTCTGAACCCTATTTTTTTTTCATTATTGGACTCCCTAAGAAGACTGTTTTAGTTTTGACACTTTTGCTTCCGATTCCCCCCATAGAATTCAATATTAAGGAATAAGATCTTATCAAGCAGCGTTGAGTTTTGGAAGGCCACAATCATTCTAATGCCTATGATTCTTTATCAGGGAGGCGGGAACACGTTGGAAGAGATAGGGCAGGAAGTCAGACGTCTCTGAGCGTGCATTTTTGCGGAGTTTGGACTTCTGAAGTAATGTCACTGTTCTACATTTTCAGAGATAACATTTAATCAACAGGATGGGAGGAGGAACCCCAAACTGAATGCAATTAAGAAACAAATGACTCCAACTATGTTTCAAATGGATGACATAACCACCTTGAAAATAACTCATCCAAGAAACTTTGGAACACAGTTCTCGGTCTCTATAGCCTCAGACTAGGGCTATAAAAAAAACAAAAACAAAAACAACTGCTTTGTTGGAAACCAGGCCCTTCACTGGAAGAAGGGAGATACAATTATAACATGGATGAAAGCAGGAACTATCTCGTTGAGGTGGATTGGAATCGGAATCACCAGCGTGCACTCACAATTTCTCCAATGTTAAGAAAAAACGAATGTGAACTACAAAGTATTAAACATAGATGTACACAGATATGTATGCATAGATGTATTCTATTCTACTAGAAAGTATTTATATGGAGAGAGAGTGGGAACAAAGAGAGTGTTCTGTAAAACCGATTAGGAAATGATCCCTAAACTTTTCAAATAACCAGCAATTTGACTAAGTGCTCCTGCTTTTTTTTTTTTTAAAACTTTTTATCTCCTCTCATTTTTTAAATCACCTATGGTTTTATGCTCCTTTTATTTTAGAAGCAATGTGGCATACTGGTTGATAGAAATGAGCTTTGAAGTCAGATAGTCTGTGTTTAAATCCCAGCTTTTTCACTTATTAGCTGTGTGGTCTCAATGTAGTTATTTAATCTCCACAAAACTTGATTACCTGAGAGTAAAATGAGACGCCCCTCCTCGGCGGGGCATCTGTATACATCCCTCATAGAAGGTTCTATGAGCCAATGTACACAGAGGCCCAGCACACTTTACATGTTCAATATCTAATTCATATTATCACTATTGCACGCAATTAACATTATTGAGCGACGCAAGTCATATATTTAGGATATTTGGCTCCTTCCACAAGTAAGAAAATAGATAGGCCTTAACGCCTAATTCAGGTACCCAGATCAGGCAATCACATAACTTATCTGTTCGCGTGTGACGTATCCATACACGTTCCGGGAAGTCATAACGAAAATGGCAAAATATTTTTAAATTGTAACACTTGCTACAATTCTTTCCACGGGAGACGAATTCATCACAAGAAATTTTCCGCATTTTGGACTTTTAATCAGAATGGTTTCGTTACTAATGGAGCAGCAAGTTGTCACTACTAGGCTGAATGTGTCCTTCAGGAGACAAAGAGCGACGGTTCGGGGACAGGAAATAACCCAGAGTCAGCCATTTTGTGTTTGAGCCCTGGAACGGCCTTTTCTCGCTGTTAAGACCTTGGGCAAATCACTTAAATTCTTTAAATATCCGTTTCCTCATCTGTAAGATCTGGATAATATTGTCTATTCATAGGATTGTTAATGAGGATCAGGTGAGAAAGAGTGCAAACACATTTTTATAAACAGTGAAGGGCCTTACAAGTCTATCAGATGACCCAACATATTTTTGTGGCACAAACCTCAAAAACAAAGGGGAAAATGGTTCTAGTGTATTTTGACTTGGTTTTGTAACCTGTGATTTTGTTACTCACTGAATGCCAATAGTATTCTCTGTAGCTATTCAAAGATAGATTTATAGGAGATATCAATTTAGTTCATGAACTGTAATGTTTTTGCCACTCGCTATGGTATGTGTCCTTTGTTTAACCTTTCCCTGGGCAGCCTGTTGAAAAGGAATTATCTTTTGGTAAGAAACTAATGGCTGTGAGGGGGGAAAAAAAATCCCACAAACAAAATCGACTAAGATTTTTGGCTAATCGGTCAGAAAGCAGTTTACCTGCAAATAAAAATGAGTTTAGCCGCATCACTCGACACTTCCCGCTAGCGGCTCATCCAGAAATGGGATGAAAGTCCATATTGTTGGCTTACATTTCCAAGTTTTCTCTGTGTTTTGTGAGACACTATCTCAAAGTGCCAAGACAACTGTGAAACTTTAAAAAGTACTTACCAACCTCTTTTTTTCTGTATGTGAGACTCATCTATGTCATAGATTCATTTAAATTGCCTGGCTATTTATACCTTTTGTGGATAAAGTCTAGCTGTCCCCTCTAAATGACATAGTCTAGTTTACAATGCATTCATTTATTTAGCTGGATTTACCTAGTGTCTTTGTTCTCCAGAGCATCCTGATTCTTGTAGGAAGTAATAAAAAAACAAAGTATGATGCATTTTTCTATGAAACTTTCTGTTTAGGCTCATTCTGTTTTACATTTTAATTCAGCTGCCAAATAAAGAGCATGTTTGGGCCACTTACTAAGTCATATTTCCCTGACTCAAGTTTTCTCATGACAAGAGCTACAGTCTTGTGAATTCCTAAGTACGAGTCTATAAACATGGGAAGCCTTGGTTTTCACTCTCAGCTCTTCAGATAACTCTACAAAACCTTACAGTTGTCCTCAGATGCCACTCCTGAGGCTGTGGCTGAAATTTTAACTTGATATCTTCTTTCTCCCCAAATGATACTTCTTTTAAGAAGCACTTAGGAACATTTCAAAAATTTCCTTAAAAGTTCATCAGACTTCCCTCAGCCTCGTTATCCAAGGAAGTCTGGGCCACCATTTTGCTCAGTAATTATACAGAGGAGCTGGGGTCGTGGTTGGGGACTCTGAGTCACGTGGTCACAAGATTCACTTGTAAGGTAAATAGCTAAGGAATAAGCAACTGAAGCTTCCTAGATCACCCTTTATTTGACCTTGATTCATTCTGTGTAGGTCCAAATGTGGTTTGATGAAGAAATTGGAGGCAGGGAGATGTACATGTCTGTGCAATCACACAGGTAACAAAGAGAAAAGCATTTTCCTCTCGTCATAGACTCTTCAGGTCTAGATTAAAGAGCATTAGGGGCGCCTGGGTGGCTCAGTCGGTTAAGCGGCCGACTTCGGCTCGGGTCATGATCTCACGGTCCGTGAGTTCGAGCCCCGCGTCGGGCTCTGTGCAGACAGCTCAGAGCCTGGAGCCTGTTTCGGATTCTGTGTCTCCCTCTCTCTGACCCTCCCCGTTCATGCTCTGTCTCTCTCTGTCTCAAAAATAAATAAACATAAAAAAAAAAAGAGCATTAAAGGTCGTCTACTCAAATCACCCATGCGATGGCAGAATCTTCTTTCCAATACTTGCCAAATCCTTGTCTGGCCCCTGCTTGGGCACTTGCAATGACAGTTAACTCGCTGTCTTGGAAGGCAGCCAATTCCATTTTACTCACATGAACCCAAAACCTGTAGCTTCCACCCGCCTGTTCTAGGTCTGCCCCATGAGGCCATTCAGAAAAAGCCTAATGCCTCATCCACCTAACAGTCTTGCAAATACTTGAGAACAGCCCTCAAGGGGTGCCTGATGGCTTAGTCGGTGGAGCATGTGACTCTTGATCTCGGGGTCATGAGTTGGAGCCCCACGGTGAGTATAGAGATTGCTTAAAAAATAAAATCTTAAAAAACAGAAAACAGCTTTCATGTCCCCCCCCCCCCGTTATGTCTTCTCAAGGCTGAACATCTCTAGTTTCTTCAAGTGTTCCTCCTGTGACAGCGGAGGTGCTTAATAAATGCTTGTGGGATGATTCTCTGGTTTTGACCACAACATTAAAAAATTAATATTCATGGAGTACTTACTCTGTGATACTTCACTGAGCCTTCGCAATAACCCGATTATTATTTACATTTTTACAATTGAGGAAACTGAGACATGGAGTGTTTAAGTAACTTGTCCAAGGTCACAGTATAAGAGTGACACTCCAGCTCCTATTACGCTCTTACGCGTTCTTAAAAGTGTTGCTCAGAATGTGTCAACTAGACTCATAAAAATTCTTTCGAAGTGTTGCTCAGAAATAAACACCAATACCTTAGGTGCAGCCAAGAGTAAAATATGACTATCATCTACTTCTTAGATATTGTATTTCCATTCATGTGGTTTCACCTCTATTGAATGTTGGGGGAGGGGCAATGAATATTACTGCCTTTGCATTAAGCTCACCCTTTTATTTTTTCACCTTAATTTATTTTTGAAAGAGCGTGAGCAGGGGAGGGGGCAGAGAGAGGGATACAGAGGATCTGAAGCCAGCTCTGCACTGACAGCAGCGAGCCCGATGCGGGGGCTCAAACTCAAGAACCTCGAGACTGTGACCCTAGCCGAAGTCGGTGGCTCAACCGCACAACCGCTCAACCGACTGAGCCACCCAGGTGCCCCAAGCTTACTCTTTAAAGTGACGGCATTCTCGGGGTGCCTGGCTGGCTCAGTGGGTGGAGCATCCAACTCTTGATCTCACGGTCACTGAGTTCGAACCCCACGTTGGGTGTAGAGATTACTTTAAAAAACATTGGCAGCATTCTCAACCTGTGTTCACGCAGCTGGTTTTCGGAACTCAAATGTATTACCTTAGTTTTGCCCCTAGGACGTTTCATCTTTTTTGATTCAGTTAGTCTAACTTGTCACATCTACTGTCATACAAGTGAATTAACCATGCTCTATTGTCTTGAGAAGTCTGATGAACAGGGGAAGGCTGCAGAAAGAACAGGGAAAGGCTGCAAACCACTGGAACAGGTGCCATCAGTTCATTTAAGCACAGTCATTCCATCAGTTGCCAATTCATCAGGTTGTTTAAACAGCCAGCTCATTCATGGCAGATTATTCACAATAGCCAAAAGTTGGGAACAATACAAATGTCCATCAACAGAGGAATAGATACGCAAAATGCGGCACATCCATACAAGCCTTAAAGAGGAAGGAAATTCTGGTACAGCCTACAACACAGATGAACCTTGAGACATCATGCTAAGTACAATAAGCCAAACACAAAAGGACAAATATTATATGATTCCACTTATATGAAGTATCTAGAGTAGTCAAATTCATAGAAACAAAAAGTAGAATAGAGGCTACCAGGGGCTGGGGGAAACGAGGAAACCTGAGTTATTATTTAATGGGTACTGAGGTTCTGTCTGAGATGATGAAAAGGTTCTGCAAATGGATAGAAATGATGGTTTCACAACATTGTGAACGTAGTAGTTAAAGCCACTGATTGTACACTTAAAAATGAATAAAATGGTAATTTTTATATAATGTATGTAATGTATATATTTAGGTTCTCGGACCCAATTTTGGGGGCTTTCCCCACACATCAACCAAACAATTCTCACACACCAACACAGTGTCCTACAACTCAACTCAATTCTGAGACTATCTACCCAGAGATGGCATTGGGTCCCACAAGTTAAGAGCTCAGTCCTATAAGACTGCTCCCCCTAGCCCCCATCTCAGGGGACAGTTCACAAATCTTAGTTGTCACCTGGGATTCTGACCAACTGATTATAAATTGGAGGTTCCAGAGACCCCCTCCTTGGGTTCAATTAATTTGCTAGAACAGGTCCCAGAACTCAAAGAAACATTTTACTTACTAGATTACTGGCTTATTATGAAAAGATCTAACTCAAGAACGCCCAGAAGGGAGAGCTGCACACATCAGGGTACTGGGAAAGGGAGAGGAGCTTCCGTGATCTCTCTGAGCGCCGGCCAGTCTCCCCACATCTCCACGGTTCACCAACCCAGAAGCTCTCCGAACCCCATCTTTTTGGTTTTTTAAGGAAGCTTCATTAATAGACCCAATTAATTAAATCATTGGCCGTTGGTGTTGGATTCAACCTCCTCCCTCCCCTCCCTGGAAATTAGGGAGTGGAACTGAAAATTCCAATCCTGGGTTCAGCCTTGGTGCCCCTGGCAACCAGACCCCATCCTTAGGTGAGTTACAAAAGTCAACTCATTAGCATACAAAAACGCCTTTATGGTTCTCATTTCTTAGGAAATTCCAAGAGTTTTTAGGAGCTCTGTGCCAGAAACAGGATCGAAGACCAAATACATAGTTTTTTCCTGTTCTTTTTTTTTTCTTTTTTTTTAAGTAGGGCTTCACGCCCAGTGCGGAGCCTAATGCCGGGCTTGAACTCGCAACCCTGAGATCAAGACCTGAGCTGAGGTCAAGAGCCAGACGCTTAACCGACTGAACCACCCAGGCACCCCCCAAATACATATTTTTTAATTATAAATCATAATATCACAGTATATTTTACCACAATAAAAAAAAGTCATCCCATATCCCCCCACCCATCAAAGAGCCCTTGTCAAATGCCTATATGCTTTGCTGATGTCTGCATGCCCTGTATCTACATTTTATGATCAACCAGTTGGGTAATCTAATCCAACCTGCCTAAATTATCCTATCACAGAAAGAAATAATGTTACTTTAGTTATAGTTTTTACAGATATAGATATAAACATATCATTTCAATGGGTCCCTTCTTTATCTAAATACTCCAAAATATTTCCCTTTAATAATCTTTGCTAGAATTAATCATTGTATTAATATCAAGTTATTGTTAAGGAATCTACCTTCTCTTTGGTGGGGAAAGCTCTGTAGTACATGAAGTATCACACACATAACATTTGTTATATAAATCCTTACCTTGCACATTAGTCGTATCCCCACTTTATACATGGAAAAAACTGAGGCTCTGAGAATTCTTTTTTTTTTTTAAGTTTATTTATTTATTTTTGAGAGACACAGAGACAGTGTGAGCAGGGGAGGGGCAGAGAAAGAGGGAGAGAGAGAATCCCAATCAGGTTTCTGGCCCTTAGCACAGAGCCTGATGCGAGGCTCGAACCCACAAAACCGTAGATCGTGATCTGAGCCAAAACCGAGAATCAGACGCTTAACTGACTGAGCCACCCAGGCGCCCCTCTGAGAATTCTTTTTGTGACTTACCCAAGACCACAGTAGTAAATGTCAGAGCCAGAATTCATCACATATAGTTCTCCTGTCCACATTGTTTCCTCCAAGTTCCTTTGCCTACTTTTCTCCAATTCTTCAATCCGAGAGGAAGAGTAGAAGTTATTTCTTTACTATGTCACCCATCAAATTGCACCATCAACCCAGTCCTTGGTCTAGACCAGTCTTCTTCTACTAATTGATGAACAAAGTTGAAACAAATCCCAGCATCTCAGTAAGGCTTGCTTCCTGGTTTCAACAGCAATAGCGACGTCTTGACAGTCTCCAGAGTAGAATGATCTCGGAACGCAGTGTGTGTGTATGTAGGCATGCATGTGCGTGTGCAAGAGGTGGTTGGTGGCCAGGATTTGAGGATTCAAAGGGCCCTTCCAGGCACAGGTGGTCAGTGGTCTGTCAGTGCGTGGAGTTAGTTTTCAATATACGAACGGGGGGAGCACATTTAGTTCATGGAGACTGGCATCTGCTAAATCATTCCCGACAGACCACAAGAGCTATGTGTTCTTGACTATAGCTTTTTCCAAGTTGCTATAGACCTGGTAACACTTGAGTATCATTGCAGTTTCTTCAACTAGGCAGATGTGACTCTTCAAGAAGGAAGCCACCCTTAGCGTAGCCTCGGAAGTAGCTTTACTTAGTCTTCTTCTTCTTTCTTTTCTGAGGATAGATTCCCTAAGAGTCTCTTTTGGTTTTCACCTTTTACTGCAAGTCACAGATCATTTTTACAAATTTCTTTCTTGTAAGTAAACTCCATGCCACATGCGGGGCTCAAACTCATGACCACAAGATCGAGAGTTGCATGCCTTACTGACAAAGCCAGCCAGGAGCCCTGCCTGTCTCAGATGATTTAAAACTCCTTCTTGTCACTATTCATGGCTAGCTATGACACCCTCTTGTGTATTTTCCCTTGCGTGTGTGTCCTTGACTTCTGGTGCCTTCACGCCTTCGTTCAATCAGTAAGCGGTAACTGAGTATCCTATGAGTTAAGCACTGAGCGTATGGTGATGAACATCTTTGACACAGTTCTTGTCCTCGTGGAGTTTCTAGTCTAGTAAGACTGAGTACTTGGCTGGCTCAGTCAGAAGAACATGTAACTCTTGATCTCGGGGTCGTGAGTTCGAGCCCGTGTTGGGTGTAGAGATTACTTAAAAATAAGATCTTAAAAATAAAACCCTATACTAAGGTTGTTGGACATTATCCTGAAGGCTATAAAGAGTGTATGATTTATTTTAAGCAGGGGAGTAGCATGATGACATAAATGTTTATTTTATAACCAATCTGGAAGCAGTATGGAGAATGAATTGGGTGGGAGAACCAAGAAAGGAAGTGTGAAGAGCAGTGAAGAGGGTGCTATGTGAGGCGGGAGGCTAAAACCTAAGGGGGTGGGGGCCCCTGGGTGGCTCAGTCAGTCGAGCGTCAGACTCTTGATTTCGGCTCAGGTCATGATCTCATGGTTCATGAGTTCCAGCCTCTCACTGGGATTCTCTCTCTCTCTCTCTGTCTCTCTCCCTCTGTCCCTTCCCCCGCTTGCTCTCTCTCTTTCTCTCCCTAAAATAAAAAATAAATACATAAATAAAAATAAATACAAACCTAAGGGAAAATTTTCTCAAAATCAAAGCCAAGTTTTCGAGTGTCTCTGATTCTCAAGAGGCAAAGGTCAGCACTAAGGACTCTGGCGGGGAGGGCCTTGGTAAATGTTGCAGGCCCTAGTGATTACGCTCTACAAAACAAGGGGCAACCAAGGTAGCCTAAGCATGACCAAACAATAAACCAACCTTCAGCAGCTCAGCCCCTGGCTGGTTAAAATGATTGATCACCTGTTCTATCTGCCCAGCAAAGGATGAATAGCTTCTTTCTTTCTTTCTTTTTTTAAAGTAGGCTCCTTGCCCAATGTGGGGCTCAAAGTCACAACCCTGAGGTCAAAAGTCACACACTCTACCAACCGTGCCAGCCGGGTACCCCCAAGAATGAATACCTCCTGAAGGAAAAGAACATCAGCACGAGTCAGAAGGTCTGTAACTTTTATATACTATGCCCAGCATTGAACTAAAACCTACTAGGCGTGCCATGAGGAAACGATAGATTGTAGAAACACACCCGCAACGATCCACAAATCTGAGTTAACAGGCAAAGACTTGAAAATAATGGTGATGAATATATTGAGAGAAAATGGATGATAAGATGAAGAATTTCACCAGGGACTTGGAATCTATAATAGGGAATTGGGGAGGGGGGCACCTGGCTGGCTCAGTTGGTAAATTATCCAAATTCTGATCTCAGGGTTGTGACTTTGAGCCCCACATTGGGCGTAGAGCTTACTTTTAAAAAATAAAAATAAAAAATGAAGAATCATGGGGCACTTGGGTGGCCCGGTCGGTTGAGCATCTGACTCTTGGTTTTAGCTCAGGTCATGATCTCACAGTTTGTGAGATCGAGCCCCCACGCTGGGCTCTGTGCTGACAATGTGGAGCCTGCTTGGGATTCTCTCCCTCTCTGTGTGACTCCCTTGCTCTCTCTCAAAAAAAAAAAATCATAATAAGGGGCGCCTGGGTGGTACAGTAGGTTGAGCGACCAACTTCGGCTCAGGTCATGATCTCATAGTTTATGGGTTCGAGCCCCTTGTCCGTCTCTGTGCTGACAGCTCGGAGCCTGCTTCGGATTCCGTGTCTCCTTCTCTCTTTGCCCCTCCCCCGCTCACACGTGGTCTCTCTCTCTCTCTCTCTCTCTCTCAAAAATAAACATTTAAAAAATTAAAAAGAAAAAATAAATATATAAAGCTTAAAACACTTAAAGAATCAGCAGATGAGTTCACCAAGATGGTGGAGTAGGAGACCTCCATTTTCCCACAGAGATCAACAACTAGCTACCCACAAACAAACCCTACTCCGGGAGAGCTTAGGAGTCCACTTCAACTTCGGCAGCAAAATGAAACAAAAAAAAAACCCGGAGAATTATCACACAAAAAGGAAAGGACAGCTTCATTTTGTCCGCAGCGTCCCACCCCCCAGGCTGGCACTGCTTAGTGCCAAGAGGGAACTCCCCAGCTAGAAAAAGTTCCCCTGGCCAAAAAAGGGACAGCAGGGTGAATGACCAGTGTCTCTAACCTCTCGGGGCCCTGTGTGATGGGCCCACTTCAGTTTCATCCCACCCAGAGACCAGCAAAACTACGATGTGTAGAGATGGCCGGGAACAAGGAAGAAGGGCAGGGCTACCGGCGGCAGCCACGCAGCAGGAACGAGACAGTGCCCTGTCACCCACTCTGCAGAGAACCCCGGGAGCTGTCACCGCTGAAAACCAATGGCCGGCACAACCACTGAGGAAGCCCTGCAGACTTCACAGGTTTTTGCCCACAGGTTTTTGTGTTCACGAACCGCCAGCCCTTCAGTCCTCCCGCTCCCTCCTCCACCTCCACCCCCACAACCACAGCCAGAATCCTGGATCCGCGGAGCCCCTGGATCTGCAGCTGTGTGAGTGTAGGACTTCTAGCTGGCCCCCTGCAGCCGATCCCCAGCACAGTGCTTGCCGGCAGGCTCACCCCTCCAGTTGTGCCCCTGCGTGCCCCCAGCCCTACTGCCAACACTGGCCTCCGTGACCACGTACCTACCTGTGGTGAGATCCTGGTGCTACCATACGATCCAGCAATTCTGCCTCTGGGTATGTATCTGAAGGAAACAAAATCGCTCTCTCAAAGAGCTATCTGTACCCCCACGTTCATTGCGGCATTATTTACAATAGCCAAGGCATGGAAACCACCTAAGTGTTCACCGATGGATGAACGAATGAAGAAATATACAATGAATGAAATATACAATGAATGAAGAAATATACAATGGAATATTATTCAGCCACCAAAAAGAAGGAAATCCTGCCATTTGCAACAACATGGACAGATCTTAAAGGGCATTACGCTAAGTAAAATAA
Source organism: Prionailurus viverrinus (assembly GCF_022837055.1). Taxonomy (NCBI): domain Eukaryota; kingdom Metazoa; phylum Chordata; class Mammalia; order Carnivora; family Felidae; genus Prionailurus; species Prionailurus viverrinus. Next base: position 104,144,378 of record NC_062579.1, read on the forward strand.
GTCATATACAGAAAGACAAACACTATGCATCTCATTTACATGCGGAATCTGAAAACATCAAAGTCATAGAAACAGAGAGCAGGTTGATGGTTACCAGGGGCTGGGGGGGTGGGGTGTGGGGGAATGGGGAGATGTTGGTGGAAAAGCACAAACTTTCAGTCGTAAGATGAATAACTTCCAGGGATGTAATGTACAGCATGGTGACTCTCGTGAACGATAACCGTATTCCATCCTTGAAAGTTGCAATGAGAGTAAATCTCAAATGTTCTCACCATAACTACAACAATAACACAATGGTAATTATGTGAGGTGGTAGATATGTTAACTAACCTTATTATGGTAAAAATTTTGCAATCTATACAGGTATCAAATGAAACATATTGCATACTTAAACCTACCCAATATTATATGCCAACTGTATCTCAGTAAAGTTGGAAAAAAGAATCAGATGGAAATTCTAGAACTGAAAACTAACATCTGAAACTAAGAACTCAACACAAGCATTTAACAACCAAATAGACCCAACAGAAGACAGGATCCATGAATTGATAATTAAATACATAGCACCTAAACTGTAGTGCAGAGAGAAAAGAAAAAAAGAATAAAAAAACAGAGAAAAGAACAGACATGTGGGACACATTGAAAAATGTCTAATATATATGTAGTTTAAGTCCCTGAAGGAGAGGAGAGAGAACCAATGGGGTAGAAGTAATAACTGAAGAGGGGTGGGTGCCTGGGTGGCTCAGTCGATTAAACGTCGGAGTTTGGCTCAGGTCATGATCTCACGGCTCGTGAGTTCGAGCCCCGCATTGGGCTCTGTGCTGACAGCTCACAGCCTGGAACCTGCTTCGGATTCTGTGTCTCCCTCTCTCTCTGCCCCTCCCCCCTCCTTGTGCTCTCTCAAAAATAAATAAACGTAAAAAAAATTAGAAGTAATATTTGAAGAGATTCTGGATGGGCTTTTTCCAAAACCGAGTAAAGATGTTAACACACAGGTCCAAGAAATTCTATCTAGAGGCCAAATACTCATACGCAAAAGCACACATAGAGGCATGTCACAATAAAATTGCCTGAAGATTAAAGGCAAAGCCTTAAAAGCCACCAGAGGGAAAAGGACGAATTACCTTCAAAAAAGCAAAATAAGTCTTAGAAATGACTTCCCCGAACATTTTGAAATGTACTCCCCTAAAATCAAGGATCTAACTTATGAGTACGCCTTTAGTTCTTTTTGTTATAATTCCAAGTTACTGCCAACCCAGTCACTTACTTTCAGTGTTATTGACACCTCAGTATTTTCAACAGGTTCTCCAGAATGAGATCCATACTCAGTGGGCGGCAGCATGGAAGGCTGGAAATAGCAGGGTTCTGCCTCTATCAAGCTCTGTGACCTTGGGCCAGTTGGTTCACGTCTTTAAACCTCGGTGATGCTTCTCATCTGCAAAATGCAGACAGCATCTATCTTGTCGGGTTAGTGTGACCATTACATGAACGATGCTTACAGCACAGGACCCATTATGGTATAAGAGTTCTGTGAAAGGCAGCCACTATCTTCTTTTAAGATAGAACCGTTTGAGCGGAGCAAGGGTTTAGCAAATGTTTCGCTTGTGGCAGAAAGAGACCCAGCTGCGGGCATCTGATGATACATTGGCTGATGAGTCCACCCACCATCTATTGGAGCACTTACCATGTGCCGGTTTACCTTTATTTACCCTCACCATGGCTCTTGGCAAGCCTGTCCACAGGAAAGCCTGTTACACCGCGCAGTGATACCGCTTTCACGCCCCTCCTCCGTTCGCCGGGCCCGGGGTTCTCTGTGGTTTCTTCACTCTCTGCCTCGCGTCCTTACGCACAAGTGGATGCCTCTGAAGTCTTGAACTATGACATCGCCCTCTGATTTTGTTTTTCTTAAATGTGGTTATGGTTCTGCTGTGACAAACTTCACTTTCCCATTGTTCACTTGCCTCAGTGGCATCTCAGTCCCATCCCCCAAGTTTCCAGTCCCGTGCAATGACTCACAAGGTGCATCTTAGTAATTAAGACTTCCTCATGCTGATTTCTAAGCTTCAGGCTCTGATCGCGCTCAAAGTTCTCTTCTCAAAGGGCGGAGAAGAGTGCCCGCCTTGGGTCTAGAGCAGAGTAGGGGGTTTCCTTCTCTCTTGAGCTCTCTTCCCTCTTCTCTGCCTTGAGAACTTTAGGGCTGGGATAGGAATGAGGAGGAGGAATATCTGACTAGTGTGGTGAGTTTCTTCTATTGACCCTATTGATGGGTCATCCATCCAGCACAGTGGATAGTATTGATCTCTCAACTGGGGTGTATATACATCCAGGAGGAGGTGTCAGAGGCCTCATTGGATGCTGTAAGAAAATATTAGAACTTCTATCTGTAGTTTTTTTAAATTTTTTTAAGTTTATTTATTTTGAGAGAGACAGAGACAGTGCGAATGGCAGAGAGGCAGAGAGAAAGGGAGACAGAGAATCCCAAGCAGGCTCCGTGTTGCCGATATAGAGCCCGACATGGGGCTCGAACTCATGAAACCACAAGATCATGATCTGAGCAGAAACCGAGAGTCAGACGCTCAATCGACTGAGCCACCCTGGCACCCCATATAGTTTTTTTTTAATCCAAAGAAATTTCTATAAGTCAGCTTCACTAATGTTTCATATGCAGATTGAAATCCACATCTTCCCTGGATCCATACAGCAGATGGTCACATACAAGGCCCCAGGGATTCTTGGTAAGAGGGGGAGTTCCACAGAGCAGATGGCTTGCCACGGTGTTCTCCCACATTCCTTGGATTTTTAGTTTGTAATTTACCTGTGGAGGGTTAAATGTATTATGCAAAGCATTATCTAATTTTAGCTAAACCAACTCAATATAATGAATAAATGGTTTCAGAAGATCTTTGCAAAGAACCCATGGGTTGAAGGAATGCTAATAATTATGAGCACAAAGAAAGAAAATGGCAGAGCAGAAGTTTCTCATTCTCCCAGTATAAGCACCTCTTCATCTCTATTTCGAGGTGAAGAATCAGGCACTCTAATCAGATACAACAAAAAGTCAGGCAGGGGCTCCTGGCTGGCTCAGTCGATAAAACATGAAGCTCTTGATCTCAGAGTTGTGAGTTCGAGTCCCATGTTGGGGGTAGAGATTACTTAAACTGAAATAAAATCTTTTTAAGAAGTCAGGCAAAGGTTTTTCTAATTATAAAGAAAATTATTAGAAATATGGATTTACAGTCACATCTCACCTCAAGTTTGCTTTATTACGTAGTCCCATTCCATATATTCCAAGACAAATATTTGAAATATAAGCATCCCTCCTGATCCGATTCCATTAACTGCTTCCTTTATTCATTGATATAATGTAAAACATAGATGGAGGAAGGGAAGGACTCCAAGAGGATTTCAAGGTTTGAGTCCTGGGTGGCTGGATGAGTTGTGACATGGACAGTTGAGAATTAAATGGTGAATGGTGCTCCTTCTGAACAAGTGAAGTCTGAGGTCACAAGAAGATATCGAAGTGAAAAATAAATGGCATACACGCAAAATTGTGCATTTAGAGATATGCACTTAAAGAGTCTCATTTTGAAGAACTCGAAAAAATGAATTTGTAAATTCAAATATTTTAAATAATTTCTTTTTATTTGAGAGAGAGAGAGAGAGAGAGCGAGAGCGCATGAGCAGGGGCGAGGGACAGAGGGAGAGAAACTTAAATAGGTTTTACACTCAGCACAGAGTCTGACGCAGCACTTGATCCCACGACCCCGGAATCATGACCTGAGCTGAAACCAAGAGTCAGACAACCGACTGAGCCACCCAGGCACCCCTGTAAATTCAAGTTTTTTATAAAAATTTTGTTTGTTTCTTTAAAATGTTTTTTAATGTTTATTTTATATTTGAGAGACAGAGCACAAGCAGGGGAGGGGCAGAGAGAGAGGGAGACACAGAATCTGAGGCAGGCTCCAGGCTCTGAGCTGTCAGCACAGAGCCCGACGCAGGGCTTAAACTCACAAGCTGTGAGATCGTGACTTGAGCTGAAGTCGGACACTTAACCGACTGAGCCACCCAGGCGCCCCTGCCCCTGTTTGTTTTTTAAAGAAGGCTTCATGCCCAGCATGGAGCTCAACACAGGGCTTGAACTCACAACCCTGAGATCAAGACCTGAGCTGAGATCAAGAGTCAGACGTTCAACCAACTGAACCACCCAGGCACCCCATTAAAAAACATACATATTCAATGTTGACTGCATTTATATATAATTACACATTTTGAAGGAAATGTGTCAGTTCCAAAGTGGTGGTGCATGCAAAAGTGTAAACACCATGTCATTTTAATCATACATTTTGCAAATAAAATTAAAAAAACCAAAACCCAACCTGACTTCTCAGTGGAAACAATAGAAGCCAGAACACAATGGAATGGCATTATCTTAGTGTAAAAGAAAATGACTGTAAAAGCAAAACTCCATAACCAGTGAAAATATCCTTAAGAAAGGTAGGTGCCATAGATATGTCAGACAAACAAAATCTGAGTGAATTTATAGTCAGCAAGCCTGCACTGAAGGGAATTCTTTTAGGTAGAAGGGAGATCATCTCAGATACTAAAAAAAGGCACGATGGAATGAAGAGCAATGGATAACTAAATATGTGGATAAAAACGGATCGATTTGATTGCACAAAACAATCATAATAATGGCCGGTAGCATTTAAAATATAGAGACAGAATAAGCATCAGGAAGGAAATTTGCAACTGAGAGGATGGTAGGGACCTCTTGAATGTGTTGCCAAGAGAAACTGTCTCCTTCTCCTGGGGAATATTCTGGTTGTAAATTACAGAAACTCATATCAACTAAAAAAAAAAAAAAAAACAAAAAACAAAACAAAAAAAAACCAACCCCCCCCCCAAAATATATATAAAGAGAGAATTAGGGACGCGTGGCTAGCTCTGTGGGTGGACCATGTGACTCTTGATCTCAGGGTTGTAAATTCAAGCCCCACATGGGATGTAGAGATTACTTAAAAATAAAATATTAATATATATTAATATTAATTATATTAATAAATAAATTATGATTATGCATTTGATAATTACTATTAATTATATATATATATATAGAGAGAGAGAGAGAATTAAAGTGCATGCCATCATGGAATTTGAGTGGGGTTTATCCCAATGCCTAACTTCAGAGTTGGGCTATAGATCCAGCCAATAAAATTCCATGATGATTGGTTAGGCAAGGGGTATGTGACCAAAGATGGACCCATAAGAACCAGCAAGTACCAGCATTGAAACTTTTGTGGAAACTATTGTGAGTATTCCAAGGCTTAATATAACAGTGAGATGGCCTATCTAAAATGAATGCAGAACACAAGGAAACAGAAATGATGAATACAGAGGTTTATTTGGGATTTAAGCTCTTAGATCCAGCCATACCTAAAGCTAGTCCTATCTCAGGAATTTGCAATTATGTGTAACAGCTTCCTTTTTTTTTTTAAGTAAGCTCTACACCCAGTGTGGGGCTTGAACTCACAACCCCAAGATTGAGAATGTCATGCTCTACTGACTGAGCCAGCCAGGCACCCCAGAGAGAGAGGGAGAGAGAGAGAGAGAGAGAGAGAGAGAGAGACAGAGAGAGAATGAGTGGGGGAGGGGCGTGGAGAGAGGGAGAGAGAATCCCAAGCAGGCTCAACACTCAGTACAGACCCCCCCCCCCCACTTGGGACCCAAACTCGTGAACCATAAGACCAGGACCTGAGCTGTAATCAAGAGTCGGCCACTTAACGGACTGAGCCACCCGGGAGCCCCACAACCTTCAGTTTTAAACACAAACCAGTTTCTAACGAACATTACTCCTACTCTATATGCAGGGAACAAAGTCTTCTGGTTTGGGGCCAAGACTCAGAGACTTCCTAACTCCAGCATTATCAGTGATGATCATCTGATAGAAAACCTGCCAGGTCCACTCTGGACATAGGTGCAGGTGCCTCATTGGGAGTCATCCCCCGTGGGGAACGCATTGGATGAGGGTGGGAGCACCAGGCTGGGCCGGGTCCCCAGGGCTCCTCACGGACCCAGGCCAGGCATAGGCAGTCATTGTGGCCTCCATGTGGCTCCCGGGACTCTAACCTCCCATCTTGTTCCTGTGCCTGCCCACGAGGGGCACCCAACTCTCAAGTATGTATCTTGAATATAAGTTGAAAGTAAAAGGATGGTTAAAAGATGTATCCTGCAAACACTAACCACAAGAAAGCTGATGTCGCTGTGCTGATACCAAACAAAGCATGACTAGACGTAGAGAAGAATATTTCATAATAATAAAGGAATAAATTGGCTAGGAAAATATAACAAATTGTAGAGCTATATGCACCCATAACAGGTATAAAGCAAAAATCAATGGAACTAAAGGTGACAAATCCACAAGGACAATAGGAAGTTTGGAGGCACCTGGGTGGCTCAGTCAGTTAAGCCTCCGACTCCGACCCAGGTCATGATCTCACGGTTTGTGAGCTCGAGCCCTGCTTCGGGCTGTGTGCTGACAGCTCAGAGCCTGGAGCCTGCTTCAGATTCTGTGTCTCCCTCTCTCTGCCTTTCCCCCACTCACACTCTGTCTCTGTCTCTGTCTCTGTCTCTCTCTGTCTCTCTCAAAAATAAATACACATTAACATTTTTTTAAGTTAATAACAAAAACTAAAAAAAAAAAACCCATAAGTTTGAACACTCCTCTTTCAACAGCTGATAGAATAAAGAAACAAAAAATCAGCAAGATAGAAGATATAGATAACAAAATTAGCAAATTCCAGATATCTAGATATGTACATATATAGATTCTATGTCGATACATATTGTGTATATATATAGATACATATTACATATAGAAAACTCTCCATCCAGTAATAACAGAATATGTATCCTTTTCAAATGCAAATGTAACACGTGCCAAAATTGACCATATACTGAGTCGTAAAGCAAGCTTCAACAAATTTCAAATGATTCAAACCGTTTAGAGTATGCTCTCTCACCACAGAAAAAGCAAGCTGGACATCCATAACACAAAGATGACTCCAAAATTCTCAAATGCTTGGAAAGTAAGCAAAAATAACAACAAAAAAAATCATAATACAATGAATACAATTTTAAGCCCATAAATTCAACAACTTGTATGAAGCGATAAATTGCTCACGAAACACAACTTCCCAAAGTGACACACAAGTAAACAGAACGTAGTCTAAATAATCTGTTATCTATTATGGTAATTGAAGCACCTTATTAAACACCTCCCAAAGAAAACCCCAAGACCCAGATGGCTGAACCAGTGAATGCTTCTAGACATCTAAGGAAAAAAGAAAAAACTAATCTTTACAGACACTTCAAGAGAATACAAAAATAGTGAAACATACCTAAATGCTTTTAATGGGGCCCAAATAGCCTGTTACCAAAACCTAACAAGGATTATAAGAAAGGAAAATTGCCAAAAGTCTCTCTTGTGAGCATAGATGTGAAACTTCTAAATAGAATATTAGTAAATGAATCAAGAGCTATATATAAAGAACAGTACATCAGAAACAAATTTTTTTCTAGGAATATAAGGGCTAATGTTCTAAAGCCAATAAATATAGTCACTATATAAATAGATAATGATTGAAAAATCTTATCCTCATCATCTTGATAGATGCAGAGGAAAATCTTCAAAAATATAATGTTCAGATGTATCATCCTGGCTCCAGGTCAAGCTTGAGGTGTGCATGGCTGCGGTGGTGAGAGCCTGAATCCAGCAAGGGGTGGGGTGGGCGCCTGTGGCCAGGGGACCTAGAGGCAGACCGTGGTGATGGAGACCAGCAAGGCTGACTGGGCCGTGGACCTAACACCAGGAGTAGCCCAGGCAGTCCTTCCTCTGCATCAAGCTTCTATTCCTGAGTTTCTGAGTGACCTGAGTTGGGGGGGGGGGGAGGTCGACACTGGAAATCTCGGGGTGAAGGGTGCATGGCCCTGCCTTAGGGATCCTGGAGTGTGGGAGGGGGTCAGTTCTGTCTTTGAGGAGCATTTGGATGAGGGCTCTTGGCTCTGTGTCAGGGATCTTGGAATGTAGGAAGCTGTGGGAGTATGAAGGGCTCAGACACGGCCCCGTGCTTTGCAGAGTCTGGGGTCTCAGAGCACTCAGGCTCCTTCTTTGGGGACTGGGCCAAGGGTACAAGTACTGTCCCAAGGAACTTCAGACGAAGGAAACTCGGTCCCAGTCTTAGGGATCTTGCCCAACATTCATCTGACACTTCCCTGGAGTAACCAGAGAGATTCAGACATGGCAGCAAGCAGAATGGAGCACTATCAGAAAGCTGGCCCTGTGGAACTCCCAGCAGCCCCCAGGGGCACTCACCAGCCTGCGACCCACACCTAGCTCCATCTGTGGCCTCTGACCCTAAAGAAAGGCTGGAGACACAGGGTCCTGAGGACGTCCCGAACAAGCTGTTCTCCAGACATGAATGTCTAGGATGGCTGTGCCTTCTCTGAGAAGCCTCTGTAACTGCTCAACATTCCCACCATGACTTGAATCCACATGACTTGAAGAGTGACAGGTGTGGGGTTTCTGCTGCATTCTGGAAGGCTTCAGAAGGGCTTCCTCTGCCTTCTACATACAGTGCTTCTGACAGAGGTCCAGGGAGTGGGTTGGAAACAAAGGTTCTGCCTGTTGGTGTGGAAAAAAAAGTATATATATAATATTCATTCATGATTAGAAAAAAATATTTGTAGCAAATTCATAATAGAAAGGAGCTCTCTCTTGATCTTATGACGTGTATCTATAAAAAATTAAAAACTATATCAAACATCATGCTTAATGATGAATTATTAAAAACTTCCCCCCTGAGATCAGGAAGAGACAAATAATTCTGTTATCATAACTCCTATTCAATATCAAACTTGGAATCCAGTGCAAGAACACAGGAAAAAGCAATAAAGAGCATATGGCAGGAAAAGGAGAAATAAAACTGTCGTTATTTACTACATGATTTTGCACCAAAAAAATCCAAAAGAGTCTACAGAAAATCTACTAGAATTAGTAAGCAAATTTAGCACACACTTAGGTATATATGAACAAGTCAAGTGTATTTCCACATACCAACATCAAATAAATAAGAAATGAAGTTTTTAAAAGATACCATTTACAATAGTTTAAATAACATTAATTAAGGGCGCCTGGGTGGCTCAGTCGGTTAAGCATCGACTTTAGCTCAGGTCATGATCTCACGATTTGTGAGTTCGAGCTCCACATTGGGCTCTGTGCTGAAAGCTCAGAGCCTGGAGCCTGTTTCGGATTCTGTGTCTCCCTCTCTCTCTGTACCGCTCTTGCTCTCTCTGTCTCTCTCAAAAAAAGAAACATTAAAAATTTTTAAAATAAATTATTAGCATCAATTAATCAGGAATAAATCTAACAAAAGATGCCCAAGGGCTTTATACAGGAGACTATAAAATATTGAGAAAATCCAAAAAAATGACATAAAAATAGAAGGATTACCGTACTTATGGATTACTAGACTCAATATGGTAAAGATATCAACTCTCTCCAAATTGATCCACCAACTCAATGTAATAGCAATAAAAATCCCAATAGGTTGTTTTTTCCATTAAGAAATTGACACCCCGAGGGGCTCCTGGGTGGCTTAGTTGGTTAAGCGTCTTACTTCAGTTCAGGTCATGATCTCACGGTTTGTGAGTTCGTGCTCTGCATCAGGCTTTCTGCTGTCAGCGCACAGCCAGCTTGGCTCCTCTGTCCCCGTCTCTCTCTGCCCCTCCCCTGCTTGTGCTCTCTCTCTTTCAAAAAGAAACATAAAAAATTGTTTTAACTACAATAAATAAAAATTTGAAAAAAAAAGAAATTGACACACTGATTATAATATCTATATGGAGGTGCAAAGGGTCAAAACGAGCCAAAATGTAATAAGGATCTAAATGAGGATAGTAGACCAACAAAAGTTCCACAAGAAAGCAAAGGAGAATATATTCATGACCTTTGCAAAAATAATGATTTCTTTAAAAAAAAAAAAATCAAAAGGCACAAACCATAAACCATAAAAATAAAAGTTGATAAACTGGATTACATCACATTTAAGAAATTCTGTTTATGGAGAGACTCTATTAAAACACTAAAAGCTAGGCACAAAATGGGAAATGATACTTGTATAGTCTATAAATGACAAATGACTTGCTTTTCTCCAAAATATATGAAGAATTCCTACAAACAGTGAAGAAAAAGGCAGAGGCACCTGGGTGGCTCAGTCGGTTAAGTGTCTGACTCTTGATTTCGGTTCAGGTCACGATCTCACGGTTTGTGGGATCGAGCCCCACACTGGGCTCTGTGCTGACAGTGTGGTACCTGCTTGGGATTCTCTCTCCCTCTCTCTCTCTCTGCCCCTCCCCTGCTCTCTCTCTCTCTCTCTGTCTCTGCCCCCTTCTCCAAATAAATAAATGAATGTTAAAAAAATTAAAATAAATAAGAGTGTCAATTAAAAAAATACTTGAACAGGATTTTCCTTTTAGCACTGTTTTAGCTACAGCCCACAGATTTTGATACGCTGTATTATCATTTCAACTCATTCAAAATATTTTCTAATTTACCTTCAGGTTTTTGCTTTGACCCATGGATCATACAAAGATCTGTTGCTGAATTTCTAAGAGCTTGGAAGATTTTGTCATTGCTCTTACCTGTCTGGAGTTGATTTCTAGTTTAATTCCATACAGTCAGAGAAAATTTCATTTCTATCATATTTCTTAAGGTTTGTTTTATGACCTAAGATATAGACTCGGAGGCCCGGGTTTTTTTTTATTATTATTATTTTTAAGATGTGTGGGGCTCCAACTCACAAGCTTGAGATCAAGAGTCACGTGCTCCACTGATAGAGAGTTCTTTGGGGTGAATGCAAGTGACCCCAGACGGTAACTCAAATCTACATGAAAAAGCAAAGAGCACCAGTAAAGGTAATTGTGTAACTATAAAAGACATACACATCTATATTGCATCTCCTGTCTGCTCTTAATTTAAAAAGCCAATGTGTTGGGGTGCCTGGGTGGCTCAGTCGGTGAGGCATCCGACCTCAGCTCGGGTCATGATCTCACGGTTCACGAGTTCAAGCCCCTCATTGGGTTCTGTGCCAGCAGCGGGAAGCCCACCTTGGATCCTCTGTCTCACTCTCTCTGTCCCTCCCCCATTCGTTCTCTCTCTCTCTCTCTCAAAACTAAGTAAAAAACATTAAAAATAAGATTTTTAAAAAGCCAGTGTATTAAACAATATGTGTGTAATTGTATCATTGTTCCTACAACCCATACAAATGTCATATATTTGACAACAGGAGCACAAAAGAGGTTGGGGTGGGGGGGGATCAAGTTCTATTGGAGTAAGGAAATGACACCAAATGTTGACTGCAACCCACAGGAACGAATGAAGACAACTAGAACTGGGAAGTAAAAAGGCAAATATAACAAACTGTCAATATATACTTGGTCTCTTCTTTTCTTAGCTTATTTACTAGATATAAAATTACATGCAGTAATAATTGTAACATTATATGTTTGGATTTGTAACATATATAAATGTAACGTGTATAACAGTAATAGCACATAATGGGGAAGAGGGAATATATATAGTATAATAAATAGTATATAGTATTCCTATATAGGAGTACTTCCATATGTTGCTGAAAGTAAGTCAGTGTACATTTGAGACGGATTCTGATAAGTTCAGATGTGTATGAGAAACCTTAGAGCAACCACAAAGAAAACCACTAAAAAAAAAAAACAGAATAAAAAATCATTATATAAGCATTAAATTGCGATACTAAAAAATAGTCATTCAGTGCAAAAGAAAGTAGTAAAGGAGAAATAGAGAAATATTAAAAGCATGAGATTTTATAGAAAAAGAAAAAGACGTAGCAATGTAAATCCAACTATATAAATAATAGAGTTAAGGTGAATGGATTAGGGGCGCCTGGGTGGCTCAGTCAGCAGAGCGTTCGACTCTTGATCTCGGGGTCGTGAGCGCGAGCCCCATGTTGGGGGTGGAGCTTACTTAAAAAAATTAAAATAAAGTGAATGGATTAAACAATCCAATCAAGAGGCAGAGAATGTGAGACTGGAAAAGAGAAAACAAGATCCAACTACATGTTGCCTACAGGAGGAGTCATAGTTTAGATTCAAAGATACAAATAGATTAAAAGTCAAAGGATGGGAAAATACATATCACATAATTAGCAACCATAAGGAAGCTGGAGTGACTCCACTAACATCAGACAAAATAGAGACCAAGGCAAAAATTATTACTAGACACTAAGAAGGACATTATATATTGATAAAAGAGTCAATACACCAAGAACATACACCAACTATTAACACACATACACCCACAGCAGAGCCCCAAATACATGCAGTTAAAACTGACATAAGTGAAAAGAGAAATTAGACAATTCAACAATAGCCGAAGAGCTCAATACCTCAATTTTAACAATAGATAGAAAAACTAGGCAGAAGATCAAAAGGAAATAGAAATCTTGAATAGCACTATAAACCAACTAAAGCTAACAGATATGTATATAAAACAGTGGCACAAAACAAAGCAGAATACATATTCTTCTCAAGTGCACATGGAACATTCTCCAGGATAGACCATCTATTAGGCAATAAAACAAACCTCAATACACTTACTAGGATTGAAACCATACAATGCATGTTCTCTGATCACAATAAAGTGAAATTATAAATGAATGACAGAAAAAAAATTGGGAAATTCACAAATGTGTGGAAATTAAACAACATATTATTAAAAAAAATTTTTTTTAGTGTTTATTTATATTTGAGAGAGACAGAGAGACAGAGGATGAGTAAGGGAGGGGCAGAGAGAGGGAGACACAGAATCCGAAGCAGGCTCCAGGCTCCGAGCTGTCAGCACAGAGCCCGACACGGGGCTCAAACTCACAAACTGTGAGATCCTGAGCCGAGGTCGGACACTTAACCAGCTGAGCCACCCAGGAGGCCCTAAACAACACATTATTTTTAAAAAATGTATTTATTTATTTAGAGATTATTTATTTAAGTAATCTCTACACCCATCATGGGGCTCAAATTCACAACTCTGAGATCAAGAGTCACAGTCTCCTTCAACTGAGCCAGCCAGGCGCCCCAAACAACACATTCTTAAACAATGGGCCAACGAAGATAACAGAAGGGATGAATGAACATGTAAACACAACACACCAAAATTTATGGGATGCAGCTAAAGTAGTGTTTAGAGGGAAATTTACAGCTGTAAACATTTACATGAAAACAAGAAGATTCAAACCAATAACCTAACCTCCCACCTTTGGAGACTAGAAAAGCAGAACAAACTAAGCCCAAAGCAATTAGAAGGAAATAATAAAGATTACAGGGAAAATTAATGAATTAGAGCATAGAAAAAGAATAGAGAAAAATCAATGAAACCAAAAGCTGGCTCTTTGAAAAGATAAAAATAAAACAAAAACAAAAACACCCCCCCCCAAAAAAAAACCCGAAGGACATTTAGCTAGATTGATAAAAAAAAAAAAAAAAATGCAGGTGAGGAGAAGACTCAATTTCCTGAAAACAGAACTGAAAAAGAGGACATTACCACCAAACGTGCAGAAATAAAAAGGATTCTAAATGTCTACTATGACCAACTGTGTGCCATAAAGTGGACAAATTATTAGAAAGACACAAACTACCATAACCAGTTCAGTTGGAGGAGCGTGCAACTGTTGATCTCAGGGTTGTGACTTTGAGCCCCACGTTGGGCATAGAGCCCTACCTTAAAAATAAGCAAACAAACAAACAAATAAAAATTCAAAAAGCCAAACTACCATAACTGACACAAGAGGAAGTAGAAAAATCTGAACAGACCTGTATTAAGAAGAGATTGAATTAGTAATTTAAAAACTACTCACAGAGAAAGGCTCAGGATCAAAAGGCTTCACTGGCGAGTTCTACAAAAATATTTTAAAAAGAAATAATAGCAATCTTTCACAAGCCTTCCCAAAAAATAGAAGAGGGAACACTTTCTGATTCATGTTATGAGGCCAGTATTACTCTGACACCAAAATCAGACAAAAACGTAGCAAGTAAAGCAAACTAAGGACGAATAACTCTTATAAAACTAGGAACAAAAATCCTCAACAAAAACACTGGCAAACCAAATCCAGCAACATATAAAAGAGATTATACCCCATGACCAAGTGAAATTCATTCCAGGGTTACAAGGTTGTTTTAACATCCAGATCTCAATCAGTGTAATAGACCACATCAATAGAATAAAAGAGCTCGCATAATCATTTGAATAGATGCCGAAAGAGTACTTGACAAAATTCACCAGCCCTGAATGATAAAAACGCTCAACAAACTAAGAATTGAAGGCATCTTTCTCAACCTGACGAAGGACATCTGTGAAAAACCTGCAACTGACATTATACTTAATGGTGAAAGATTGAAAGCTTTCCCCCTAAGATCAGGAATGAAACATGGACGCCTGCCCTTGTCACTTCTATTCAACATTTTGTGAAATCGAAACATATTTGAGACATAACATTGTATACACGTAAGGTGTATAACATGTGGATTTGATACATTTATATATTGTAATATGATTGCCACAGAGGTGGTAACTATATAATCATCATTTCTTTTTTTGTGGTGGGAATAATTAAGATCTAGTCTCTTTAGCAAGCTTGATGATTATAATAGGATCTTGTTGTCTGCATTGATTTACTGTGCAGTAGATCTCCAAACTTATTTAAACTACTAATTGCAAGTTTTCACCCTCAGACCGCGTCTCTTTTATTCCACATTGTACTGGCAGTTCTAACCAGGGCTTTGGTAAGAAAAAATAAAAGGCATCCAGACTGGAAATGAGGAAGTAAATAAAACTATCTTATAGGTACCAAATCTTAAGGAATACACGAAAAATCTACCAGCACTAATAAATGAGTTCAGCAAGGTTGTGGACACGGGCCCAATATATAAAGATCAGAGGACCCAGGATGGCCAAAACAACCTTGAAAAAAAGAGGATCAAAATTGGAAGATTCACATTTCCTTATTTCAAGACTTACTTCAAAGCTGTCATAATCAAGAGAGCACGGTACCAGCATAAGGATAAACACACTGAGCCATGGAAAACATCAGAAATAGACTCTCACATTTATGGTCAATTGATTTGCAACAAGGGTGCCAAGACAATTCAGCGGGGAAAGAATGCTGTTTTCAACAAATGGTGCTGAGGCAACTCGATACCTACATGCAAGAGAATAAATTTGGATCCCTACCTCCCACGATATACAAAAATTAATTCAAAATTGATTAAAGACTTAAATGTAGGAGCTAAAATATCCTCTGAACAAAAGCATGGAGCATGGAATACATAGGTTTTACGAAGTAAAAACATCAGGTTTTTAGATTTGTAGGAATTAGTTTCTAGTTGTCCAAAAATCACATTCACTTTGTACCTTCAAGCTACTTTTGGTAGACCAGCTGTTAGTCAATCAGGTCCTTTGCATCTATGAATTTCATCATATAGGCTACTCATGTGGTAAATGTCCATTTTTTTTAAGTAGGCTCCGTGCCCACCGTGGGGCTTGAACGCCTGACCCTGAGATCAAGACTCGAATGTTCTACCCCACTGAGCCAGCCAGAAGTTCCAAAAATGCCCATCAGTTTTAAGCCCCCTGAAGCGCTTTGGATGTCATCATAAGAACCCTCTTTTTCTCAGGGACAACGGTGTTTAAATTTTTTTAATTTTTTTTTCAATGTTTATTTATTTTGGGGACAGAGAGAGACAGAGCATGAACGGGGGAGGGGCAGAGAGAGAGGGAGACACAGAATCGGGAACAGGCTCCAGGCTCCGAGCCATCAGCCCAGAGCCTGACGCGGGGCTCGAACTCATGGACCGCGAGATCGTGACCTGGCTGAAGTCGGACGCTTAACCGACTGCGCCACCCAGGCGCCCCATAAATTTTTTTAATGTTTATTTATTTTTGAGAGACAGAGCATGAGCAGGGGAGGGGTAGAGAGAGAGGGAGACACAGAATCCGAAGGAGGCTCCAGGCTCTGAGCCGTCAGCACAGAGACCAACGGTGGGGCTCGAACCTATGAGCCATGAGACCATGACCTGAGCCGAAGTCAGACACTCAACCGACTGAGCCACCCAGGCGCCCTTCAGGGAAAGTGGTTTTAAAGCACAGTGGTAACTTGAAATTGCGAAATCAAAATTGGATTCCAAATAAGTTTTCGTAAGAAATTGAGAAAGTTCTATTTAATTTGACTGCCCTTTTCTGGTGACATTTTAGTTTGAGTTCTAAAGCCTTCTGATTTCTAACATTTACATTGGCACTGTCTGCTGAATATGGAGACGGGCAAAATTAGACAAGATATTAACAATCTTTTGTTTTATGTTTTCTGTAGTCTCACTATGATCTTCATAGAAATTGAGGCGATGATTTGAAATTGTTTTTCAAATCAAAGTATCTAAAAGCTAGGAGAAACACTTTTAGTTGCTTCACACATCACTTGGTATACTGTAAAAAGCATAATCACCGGTAAGATCTGACACAATCAACTCCACACTGTTAGGGGCCAGCAGCATCTCATACCAAAATTTCCTCTTTTGTTCATCTACAGGAGATTTAAAAAAGATATTTTTTAAGGTTTATTTATTTCTGAGAGACAGAGAGACAGAGCATGAATGGGGGAGGGGCAGAGAGAGACCCAGAATCGGAAGCAGGCTCCAGGCTCTGAGCTGTCGGCACAGAGCCCGACGCGGGGCTCGAACGTCCGAACCGTGAGATCACGACCTGAGCCAAAGTTGGATGTTCAATCGACTGAGCCACCCAGGTGCCCCTACAGGAGATTTTAGTTGTGACCTCTGCATCGGGAAGTGTAACTTTATTCGAAGAGCAATCAAGAGAGTGACACAATAATGTGTGTTTGTTCATGTGGTATGCCAAGCTAAATCAGGGGCCACCAATTTTGACTGAACGTTAGTGTCTTTGGGGAAGACTAAAAGCTTTTGATTGGTTCGTGAGGCCTGTCTGTCTCATCCAGAACTTGTGAGATTTGGTGTCCATATGGGCTTTCACATTCCTCTGTCTGCCATGCCCAGTCCCAAATTCTTTTCAGCTTATTTTTCAGTAGGCTGTGTTTTGGTTGTTTACCTCCCTATCCAGTTGTATGTGTCCTTCCTTCTGTCATCAAAACAACATAGTCACTTAGCTTTCCTTTTTGGTGGTTTCTCTGGTCAAGATGGGGTTGGTATTGTGATTGTTTTCAATTTCTTTCTCTGGACACCTGGAACACATGTATAGTATTCATAATGTTAAAAATTAGAGTAGCACTATCTCGACACCAATTGCAAGCGTTAATCCGAGTTAATCCACAGGCAGGCAAAGGCAAAATGTTACAAGTCATGACTGCAGCGCACTTAAGTTGCAAACTTAGGTTGCATCCCTGCAAGTGATGCAACAATGGATGATGCGTTATTGGGAAATGCAAATCGTGGCTGCCAACATCAGTGGTCAGGGTTGAAAATGGTGGCAGTGACTGTGGATCATCTGTGCCATATTCTTTTGACAAGAAAAAGAGTGTTGCTTTCAACTCCTATTTGTGGAGCCACAGTTTGGGTTTGGCACCTTCCCCCCAAGCAGGAGCAACCGTCGCTGAAAATGGATTTTTCACATCCTGGGACGGAGTTTCCCAGGATGTAGGACTCTCAGTGCTAACACTGGGATGGAACCAAGGAAATCGGGATGATCGGTCACTCTGTTATACCTTTGGTCACTTTTCAGAGTACTGAAAGGGTTGTCTTGGACAGTTTTGCTCAGCCTTATGGTTGCTTTAGGGCGAAGATTTGTTACCCTCCTCCATTCATCTTGCCGGAAGTAAATCTCCCACACCACGGATTTTACATATTATTTTTAGTGTGTCTTCCTCTTACTAAAATGCAAACTGCATGGCAGTAGGGATCTCTGTTTCGTTCGCTGCTATGTGCCCAGTGCGTGGCACATTGCAGGTCAATACTTTCGCAGTCAATATCTTTTGATAGAGGCGCCACTCAATGAGTTAGCAAACAGTGGACCAGTACCAGGTTTACAGGGAGAAGATCATGAGTTCTTGTTTCAGACATACTAAGTTTGAGATGCCTCTGAGATGCCTAAGCAATTTCACATAGGCAGTTGGCTATACGATCCTAGAATTCAGAGGAGAGGTGTTGGCCAGAGAGAGCAAAAGTGTGTTACCGTGTCAGCGGATGGCAACCAATGTGATTACAGGGGAGAGCGAGGGTCGGGCCTAAGATTAGGCTGCAGTTGTAGTCCCACCGCACTCAAGTTTTCACTGGGGTTCATGAAATTGCTTGAGTGGCGACTGGCACCTAAGTTAGGATTTCAAAACATAAATCTTTTAAAGACTTTGAAATGAACCCCAGTGAAAACTTGAGTTTTAGGTCCTATTTTTAGAGCCGAGGTGTGTTTCACGTCCATTGGTTGTACTTTGTTTTCCTTTTAAGTTTTTAAATGTTTATTTATTTTTGAGAGAGAGAGAGAGCACACGAGAGTCGGGGGTGGGCAGAGAGAGAGGGGGACAGAGGATCCAAAGTGGGCTCTGTGCTGATCGCAGTGAGCTGGGCACGGGGCTCGAACTCACAAACCGTGAGATCATGACCTGAGCCAAAGTTGGATGCTGAACCGACTGAGTCACCCAGGCGCCCGTGCCTTTCTGTTGTTGTTGTTGTTAATTCTGCTTAATAGTGACTATGCAGGATGACGGTTCTAACTTTTTAAGTATTTATCAAGTCCTGTGTGCTTAGCACTGTGCTCAATGCTATGGAGAAGATAAGAGACATCTACTCTGCTTATTCTCGAGGGATTGTCAGACTATTGGCGGGAAGAATTGCATATTAAAATTGGAAGAGACCTTAAAGGTCATCTGGTCTGATTCTGCCATGTTTTCCAGAATATAAAAGTGTGTCCCAGAAAGATGAAGTGACTTTTGAAGTTCAAAATGAAGTGATAGAGATCTGATCAGAAGCCAGGCCTCCTGATTTCCAGCCTAGCCAAGTATACTACTTTCTTTTTTCACTAAAGCATTCATTTATTCAACAAATACTAACTGAGCGCCTACTATGTGAAGGTGCTGTTCTAGGCCTTTATGGTAAACGGTGCCCCTTTTTCACCTGCATTTGCCTCTGGTGATAAATGGCAGGACACACAACGCTTGAGGGAAGAGGGAAGAAGTGGCACATTAACATATGAAGCAATTAGAGAATCATATATGGTATACAGTATATAATTAGCTGCTAAATTGCATTGCATGATGCTAAGTGCCACAGAGACGTACAGGAGCCAAGGCCCAGAGGACAAGAGAGCAATCTCAGATAGGAAAAAGCCTTCCAACAGTACTAACTGCTGGTTCCCTGGCAAGTTCCTTTGAGAAAGTTCAGCAAATACTTACTGGGCAGGCACTGTGCTGGGTGCCTGGGGTATAAGGAAGAACAACGCATGGTCTCTTCTCCCAAAGAGCTCACTCCGTCGTGGGAGGGACAGAAGTACCTATAATTTCGATATAATGTGGTAAATGATGAGCTAGAGGTCTGGCCGGAATGCTATGGAAGCGCTGGAGGTGACCTTTATCCAGTGGAAGGGTGAGTAAAACTTCTGGGAAGCTAGGGGCTGACACCTGAATGGCATCTTGAAGCCTGTTAGGTCCTGGCTAGTCCAAAAGGAGTTGTAAAGGAGTTTTGGGAGCAAGAACAGCATAAATAAAGAAACAGGGGATGGACCCAGAGGGTATTATGCTGAGTGAAGTAAGTCAGACAGAGAAAGACAAATAGCATATGATTTCACTTACACGTGGAATCTAAAAAACAAAACAAACAAACAAAGCAAAAACAGACCCGTGAATTCATGGAACAAACTGGTATTGCCGGGGGGACGGAGTTGGGGGGACGGGCAACATGGGTGAATGGGGGTGGGAGGTACAGGCTTCCAGTTATGGAATGAATGTTATAGGGATAGAAGGTACAGCATAGGGAACGTAGTCAGTGGTATTGCAATAGTGCTTCATGGGGACAGATGGGAGCTACACTTGCGGTGAGCGCAGCATAATGTATAGATTTGTCAAATCGCTAGGTCAGACACCTGAATCTAATGTAACATTGGGTGTCAACTCTACTTCAATAAAAACAGACAAACAAATAAAGACAAGCTTATTGAAATAATAAAAAGGAAAGGCCTTTTGTCTCTCTATTCCACGCATCACAAATACCGACTCTCGGTTTCAGCTCAGGTCGTGATCTTAAGCCCCACATGGGGCTCTGCACTGACAATGCAGAGCCTGCTTGGGATTCACTCTCCTCTCTCTCTCTCTCTCTCTCTCTCTCTCTGTCTGCCTCTCCCTGCCCCCCCTCGTGCTTTTTTTTGTCTCTAAAATAAACAAACTTTAAAAAATTTAAAAAAAGAAAGAAAAACTGGAGATCATTATAAACTACTCTTATGTTTACTCTTATGTATACTCATATGTTACCACCTATGAAACTAGTTCTTGTCGGGGCATCTGGGTGGCTCAGTCGGTTAAGCGTCCGACTTTGGTTCAGGTCATGATCTCACGGTTTGTGAGTTTGAGCGCCACATCGGGCTCTGTGCTGACAGCTCAGAGCCTGCATCAGATTCTGTGTCTCCCTCTCTCTCTGCCCCTCCTCAGCTTGGACTCTCTCTCTCTCTCTCTCAAAAATAAACACTAAAAAATTTTTTTAATAAAAAAAAAAAGAAACTAGCTCTTGTAGTTAATATTGATTGAGCTCTGTGGGCCAGGAACTGTGCTAAGTGCTAAGTGGATTATGTAATCATGCAATTTCCGCCCCCCTCCCCCCCCCAAAAATCCTTGAGAAGGTACTTCCATCATTCTCAGTTTATAGATGAGGAAATTAAGGCACTAAGAAGTTAATCTGAAATCAAGATTTGCATCCAGGCCATTTGGGTTTTTGTCTCCCAGTCTAGTTCCGTCTCATTGTGATTAATAGCTCCCACAAATCTTATTCATATATAATGCTTTATAGCTTTTAGACTTACTATTATACCATTTGAGATGAGTGTAGAATTTTCTGATTATGTTATTTAACCAATAGCCAGATAGGGGCAAAAGGAACAAAGATGCTGAAGATCACCCAGGACTCAATGGCAAAGCCAGTTATAAGCAAGTGTCTTCACTAAGATGTATGCCTAAGAATGATATTGATCAGAAGGAAGTCTTTCAGGCCTGCAGATATAACTGACCAAATGCCCAGTAGGGGAGTGTTTTTGTTTTTGGCTGGAAGGCGGTAGGTTAATGGTTCTCAAACTTTTGTGCAAATCACAGTCTAACCTGGGGAGCTTGTTAAAAATGTAGCTGCTGGGCCCCATTTCACATCTACACCAGAATCAGTGTGGTAGGGCTTGGGCTGCTGCATTATTAACCAATTCTTGAGATATTTTCATTCCATTCCAAATTTACTTGTCCCCAATTTTTCATTATATTCTGTCCCCCATCCTCTGTTTTCTACTCCTTTCCATTTCCCATTCTCCATGGTTCTCCCTTATTAAATATTTATTGAATATCTACTATAGGCCAGGCACAGAGTTCTACGGGCTAGGGATGGATCAGTGAACATGACAAAACGAAGTGCCTGCACTGGTGGAGACAGATAATAAACACATAAGCAAATAAATAGGAAGCAGTGCTACACAGTGATTAAGAGTTTGGCTTCTGGAGTCAAAACAAGTATGAGCTTGACACATGGTTCTTCTTCTTCCTAGCTGTGTGACCTTGGGCAAGTTACTTAATTGCTCAACAGTCTCTTCCTCTGTTGTAAAGAGTAAATAAGATAATGCACATAAAGTACTTAGCAGGGTGCCTAGTACATTGTCCGAAGTCAGTTAACTTAAGCATCAGCACTATAAAGTTGAATTACTTCTCCGATATAGCCATCAATATATTAAGTTCAGCTTCTGTATGTAATATCCAATAAACAATGTCTTAGGGGTGCCTGGCTGGCTCCGTCAGTGGAGTATGTGACTCTTGATCTTGGGGGGTGTGGGTTTCGGCCCCATGTTGGGTATAGAGATTACTAAAAAAAAAAAAATTCTTTAAAAACAACAAACAAACAAACAAACGATGTCTTAGAGATGTCCACGCGCCTCTAAAGCATTTCCCTCTGTCACAGTTGCTAGTTTCCTGGGGAGTTTCTGTACCATACCCAGCATCACACTGCTTCACAAGGGGAGACATGAAAGTCCACCAAGGCTGCTAGCTCTTCGGTTAGGTACCAGAGTAGTTCCGTACCCCGGATAAAGTAAAGGGTGTTCTAAAACATCACCAATACGCTAAGTGGACGTTAAATAAACAACAACAAAGACTATGCAGAATGGCATGGGGTCAAATTCCGGCAGTCAACGTTAGCAGGTAAATCAATGAGGTGATATGGCAGTTAAGGGATACAGAAAAAACTGTCCTTCATACTTGTTGAGGCAAGAAAATTCACATACATCATTCTCCGTCCTTGTGTCCCATAACAACTTTGCAACTAATAGCAATCTCATTAGACTGATGTGTAAACTAAGGCTCAGAGAAGTCAAACGAATAGTCCAAGTTCACTCTGCTAAGTTAGTGGCAGGCCAGCAACTCAAACACAGGTCTTCTGACTCTTACGCAGCACCTCACACAAATAAATAGCATTTTTTTTTCACAGAAGCATTTATTTTTTAAAAGGTTTTATTTTAAGTAATCTCTATGCCCAATGGGGGGGCTCAAATTTATATCCCCGAGATCAAGAGTTACATGCTCCACTGGCTGAGCCAGCCAGGCACCCCTTCACAAAGACATTTAAAATGCAGAAGCCGGGGCACCTGGGTGGCTCAGTTGGTTGAGCATCTGACTTCTGCCCAGGCCATGGTTTCGCAGTTTGTGAGTTCAAGCCCCACATCGGGCTCGTTGCTGTCACTCTGTCAGTGCAGAACCCGTTTCAGATCCTCCGTCCCCCTCCCTCTCTGCCCCTCCCCTGCTCGTTGTCTCCCTTTCCAAAAAATAAATAAAATGCAAAATCTGTCCACTTTAAAAATAAAAAAGTAAGAAATGTAAAATGTATCCAATATACACAATGCAAATAGGCTTCAGTTACACATAAGCAACATTTACGACTTTTTGCACAAGACGCGATTGCAATTTAACATTTGTTTATATTACAAGTAATCAAGATTAAGGTCGGTCTGTCACTACACCAAAATGGACCGTGTCCATTTTTATCTAACATGTCATAGGTGATCAATATGAACTTGATGAATGAATGAATGATCCACTGGTGTTGATTATAGCTAGAAGGGAGGTCATAGGCATGAGTTGAATTTAGCCTTTGGTTTAGGCAGGAGCAGAAATGCTAGAGGTATCTTACATGCTAGAGGTATCTTACACAGAAACACTGAAGATGGGAAAAAGGAATTACTTTTTAGTTGCTGGAAAGGATGAATTGGCTTGTACTGGATTCAGTGATTGAGCTCAAGGACAGGACTGATCTAGGCAGAGCAGATGCAGTTGCTAAGCGGTTGTTTACAGGGTATAAAGTCAGAGACTTGTTTTAATTCTATGAAAAAGAGTAGAAGGCAGTTTCTTAATGTGTGGTCCTCAATAGATCTGCATCAGAAGATGTGGGCAGTTTAAGAGGGCGGATTCCTGAACCCCGTTCAGAATCCCTGAAGAGGGGTGGTGCCAAGAAAATTTGCATTTTTAGCAACCTCCCCAGCTAATTCTCACTTCCAAATTTTGAGAATTGCTGGGCCAGAATAACAATAGATCTGCAGCAGGTCTAAGACTCTGACTAGGGGAACGTCTGCGCTATAAGGTAAGAAAGAAGAAGGGAAACCTTACACGAGAGACTGAAATAGCAGCCAGAGAGCCAGAGTCCAGAGTCCCTGTTAAGAGCCAAAGAGGGTGAAAGTTTAAGAACAAGTAAACTGCCAAAAGTGTCAAATGTAACAGAGATGTCAAGAATGAAGATGGAGAAAAGTCGTGAAGATGGAATCCAGATTTTTCTGGGCCCGGACCTGTCCTTCAAGATCCAACTCAAAACATTTCCTCCCCAAGGATGTGTTTCCTGCTCCGCTGGACAGAGTCCATCCATCGCTGTGGTATGTAATTCCATTATAGCATTTCATCTATTGTAGTGAAATTCTCGTCTTCTTCCTCATTAGAAATACCGGTTTTTCCTCCTCATTAGACTGAGAATTCCTTGAAGGCAGGAGCTGCTTCTCATTTCTTTTCAAATCTCCAGTGTCTGCCATAATACCTGGCATATAGAGAATATGTGCAAATGCCTGCTGATTGGGAAGGAACTGGGGGCTGAGAACACAGTCTGGGAGTGAAGGGAGAAGAATCCTAAGTGTTCGAAGGCAAATGAGAGCAGGGAATAATTAGAGAATCAGTTCCTGGAGACCATGAAGAAGATGTGATTAAAACCACAGCCTTAGCTTTAAAGAACTGGACGGGCAATTCTTTCTGAGTCTTGAAGGAAGCCAGAAAGGATGGGTGTACGAGATAAAGTCACTTAGCCCAGATGGCCCAACTCTAAATAAGTCAGAAAGCTAAGGCCTTTGCTGAGAATGAGGCACAGAAAGCAGGATCTAGAGCCCGAAGAAAGATGGGAAGGCTGTTAGTGGGAGTGTGCTGGTGGTTGGTGGTTCCATAAGACATTAAGAGATCCTATGCTCTATCCTCAGGCATTGTTAATAGAGTGTTGTTACAAGATGACTCCCTTTCGTAGCCCTTGAAATAACAGGCTGCATCTATCAGCCATGCTAATTGGAGCTGGCTAGCAGACCTGGGGCCTGAAACTCACTAGGGTCGCAGAGCTCTTCCTCTGGAACATCCCCTGCGCTTCCTTACCACCTCTTAAGGCATGCTGCGGTCCATCTCCTATCATAGATACTTGTCTTTTCCTTGTTAGACTGTAAATAGTTGAGGGAGAAGGCTGTGTCTTATTCACTGTTGTGCTGTACCTTAAGCATAGTGCTTTGTACACAACAGGCAGAGGATGTCTGTACCAGGCACACACCTCTCTATAGCATTTATCACACCATACCGTATTTGTTTGCTTCTTTGTCTCCCTTTTTAGATCACGAGCTTGAGGTTAGGGATGGAGTTGATGTATGTCTCTCTTGTGTTTGGAACTTTGTAGTTTTACAGATGTTTATTGAATCAAATTGTTGAAATGAGTGCACGGTTGAGAGACTGAATAAAAGATAGCAAAACGTGGGGAGTTGGGGAGAAATCTAAAAAGACAACACACTGCACAGACAGTATGTTTTGTTACTTTCCCTATCATCAATGTCATTCTGACATCAATCAGTAAGTGTGTAAACGCTGGTGAAAATAATGCTGGGGGACCGTTTTAAAATACGAAGTTAATGTTTGCAACACACGTTCTGGATCTTCTTATGTAAATTGCCAGCCTCTCCTTTCTCTGTAGAGGGCCTGGGTGAAAGCCCTGAGGGTCCCGGGCAGCTAAATGACTGCTTTGTCCAACATTAGTTACCTGCTTGTATGGGATGCAATGTTACATGAACGCAGTTACTGTTTCCTTTAGAATAACAATTTAAGTTTGACCTTGCAGGGAGAAATAAAAATAATGTTGAAACAGGGTAGTAACAATATAGGATCGCAACAATGAAAATCCACCGCCGCGACCCCCCTCCTTCCCTTTTACAGGAAAAATAGCTACAAAAAGGTTATCTTTAAATTTTCTTTGGTTTGCTAGGGCTTTTTTTTTTTTTTTTTAACCACTTGCTGGCAGTCTATGAGCGTAGGAGAAAATGACAAAAGCTGGCCCTTACATAGGGCATAGTATGTGTCCAAGTGTTATTCTATGTGATTTACATGTATGAACTCCTTTCTCTTAACAGCTCTTTGAGATGGATACCATTGTGATCTCCATTTTGGACGTGCTGAAACTGAGGGACGGAGAGGTAATGCAACGTGCTCAAGGTCATAGAGCTAGAAGTGGGGGAGCTGGAATTCAAACCCAAGCAGTCAGGCTCCATACATCAAAGAGGAAAGCGCTCGGTTAGGTGTCGGGTTTACCTGTGTGAGTTATAAAGGAAATCACTTATCTTTGTTGATTATGATAATCTCCGTATTTACAGAGGGCCTGTTATATGCCAGGGACGCTCATAGACGTTTAAGTTGCAGTATCTCATTTCTTCTTCACGATAAACCCGTGAGATAGTATTTTTAATCCCTATCTTAAAGACAAAAAAAAAAAAAAACAAAAAAACAAAAAAACAAACAAACAAAAAAACCAAAAAACCCAACTCTCAGATACAGAGACGAAAATTCTTTGGCCAAGGATTGAAATCCAGGTCGACCTACTCCACTACGAGCTTCTCAGTCTTTCCTGGCAGTAAAATGAGAGAACGGAGGACCTCAAAGGGATGCCACGAGAGTACAATGAAATAATGGATGTGAAAAGGCCTCGGTGAACAAGTGCAAGGGATCAGGCCTACCCACTTGAATCCCTGTTGAAAACTGGTTACCCAGGGTTCCCGCCCAACGGTTTCTAGTCCCAACCCTGCCCCTTCTCCGCCCGACCCACGGCGATATCTTTGAATCTCTTTCTCTATCTCCTCGGAGCCTGCCCCCAAACACTTGGCTGAGCGGCGGAGCGGAGAATAGAAGGTACGCGCGCGAGCAGGAGGCGGAGCTTGCCGCCCCGATCCGTACTGGGGGCGGCCTCGGCACATGCGCCGTGGTTCTGCGGCTTCAGTTGCCCCGGCCGTGCAGCCAACCGGGGCTCGCGGCGCGCTGGAGACGTATTAACGCTGTGTTGAGTCGTTGCGTGCGAGGGGGGCGACGTAAGGGCGCTCCGCGAGCCCGTCTCTCCTCGAATGAAAGGAAACAACCTCCGGCGACAGAGCCCCGCTCCCAGGCGCTGCCGGAGAACCGACACCGACTTCTTTCTCTTTCCCCTCATTGGCGCTTCTCCCCTGCCGTTCGCCTCTGGGCCCCGCCGGTGAGTCCCCACGGTAGCTCGGGGGCCCCCCATTCTCTGCCCGGCGGGAGAAGACAAGGAGGATGGCGGTGGCCAGGCCGCCGCCCCTGCCCGTTGTTAAGGGGGACTCTCGGTGGTCTCGCTTTATTGTCAAGGACCCCAGAAGCGCCGCTCGTTGAAGGCGCTTGGCAGAGAGGTGGCTGAGAAAAGTGCTTCGGAGGAGCTAAGGGAGCGGTTAGGCTCCAGCGTAGACTTCGGGGGAAGGGGCGCAGCATTTAGGGAGGAAAAAATACTGGGAATTTTTAGTCTTTGCCATCGCTTAGGACATATTTGGGAAGGAGGGAGACTCCCAGTTTGGGAAGCGTAAGAGGAAGAATGGTCAGGATGGCAAGAGGGTTGGCTTTGCGGAATGAGGAAAAACTCTGGGGTGGGGGGAATGAGGGGTGAAACTGAGATCTGAAACGAAGACTATTTGAGAGCGAACTCCTGGGGAAGGACGGTTAAAGAAAGTGGTGGGATATCTTCCTGGATTCGGCAGGATTGGAAAAGGACGATTAGGGGACCCTGACTTGACGACCGAAAGGACCTGCTAAAGTGTTTTAGAGGAAGATAGTTTTGCGAGTTTATCTAGCGCTTGATTAGAGGGAGGTCTTGGAGTCTAGTGTGTATTGAGGGATAAATAACGGAGAGAGGATCCGGTACGTTATGTGTACCATCCTTTTATTATATGGACGAATAGCACGGCATTCTTTTGAAATTTGTACGTTTCGATATTCTGCGTGGAAGTTGAAAAATCCTTTCTTTTTGAAAACCCCTTTTCTTTTCATCGGCTTACTACGTAATATCGGGTCTTATTCAGACAGTTCAAATTCTTTCTTACCCTTGGGTTTGAAACAACTGGAAAATTCCTTCAGTTTCCTTTTGAATAACCGCAAAAAGCAGTGCGAAGCATGTAATAATATCGTGCAACCAAATTCAGGTGCCCTTCCGGTTCATCTCGATCGTTTATTTCTCTCCACTGTAACTTTCCTGACCGAAATACTGCTTGTTTGGGGATCACGTTTATGTATTTTCAACTGTATGTTTCAGCTTGATTGCGTGTGGGATTGTTTGATCTTCCGGAACGGCAGTTTTTGTTTTGTTTTGTTTTGTTTTGTTTTTCTGTGGAAATGGTCTTTCAGATACGAGACGTTGAATGAGCTCTCGACTTGCTTCTTGAATGCTCTCCTTGATGTTTCAGGTTATTTCCACCTTGGTGCTTTACAGCATCTTGTAAAATCAGGAACGAATTGATTGCCTCAGCCTAACTAATCGAGCTTTTATATTTTTTCAGACATTTCAATTATGTTTCTCACGCTGTTATCTTTGCCTCTTTTTTTTCTGCTTTATAACATGATCCATAATGTTATGTTTCTTTTAAGGGAAAGGTTTCATTGTTGGGCAAAAGCATCAAAGTTTGATCTCTGCGTGCCCTGAAAAACCTTTTACGCTGAAATTAAAATGCCACATAGCTGCGTGGATCGTTATGAACCCCTTAATATTGGTCCTTGGAATGCCCTTATTCTCCTTAACGAGAGACCACAAGTGAGACAGCATTAGATAAAAATCTGTACTTTTATGATAAAGACATTTTTGTGAGGAGTCATTGTTTCCATGATGTTCCCCACTTCATGTTTCACAAGGAGGCTGTAAAAAATTAGCAAGATATGCACAGATACATTATTTTAATTTTAGTGGAAAAATCCATTTAGTCATTGCACATTGGGGAAAGTTTTTAATTGGTTTGGTGCACTTTGTTGTGTTTTCTGTTCACTTTACCAATTTAAACTGATGAAAACACTAGAATATTTTTGAATGCAAAATAAAGCGTACCTTTTTTCTCTCTTAGATTTTTGGGTATTTGATATCTTAGAAAAGGGAATTCGCAAAATTAGGATGACAAATTTACCTGTTTATAAATTCAAAACAGGCAGAATTCTGTACGGATACAATTTGAGGGACACCATTTTCAGAATCAATTTCAAGAGTAAAAAGTGCTTTTCTACTCTAGGACTTTTTAGAACCTTACAACCCGGTTTTATAGCCTATGCTAGGGTTGTGCACAAATTACACATTAAAGATGACTGTACAGATTAGATTCATAATGTGCTATCCTTTGAACTGGCCAAGGATGATCGGGGAGAAATGCTGAATATGTTACAGTGCTTTCAGACTGTCTACTATTCATTGCATAGTCGTAAAGAAAGCTAATTTAGAACTCAAATAGCAGATTTTGGTGCTGTTTGAATTTTGCTGTTTTGCATGGTTAATTCTAAAGATTTTGGCAGCTATATTCTTGATAAAGCAACTGAACACATATTTGCCTGTACAAATGCAAACACACTTCCCCTTTTGTTTCTTTTGTTTCTCTGTTATGTCCTTTTTTTTCTTTAATCCTAAAAGTATTTGCTGCCTGTTTTCAATCAGTTTCATGGTTTATAGGCAGTGCTGTGAATACAGTACTGTTGTAAAGTATCCGATGGCGTTTGGAAGACTGAGGTATTTAAAATTGTAGATAGCATTAAGGGTTTGTTAAACCCATCAACGCAGAGACTGCCAAGGCCTTTGAAGTTTTGTTTAAAAAACAAAACAAAACAACCCTAGGTATAAATTGATAAAAAGACCTGTTTCTTTGTGGCTTCACATTAAATTTTGATTAAGTATCTGCAGTTTTATATTATAAAGCACTGAGTGGTTTGCAGCTAACACCTTCCTGGCACCAGCTGCTACTGTTCTTGCTGGTGAATGAAGTGCTTCTCACAAAGCTACAATGTGGTGTCAGTGAGTCCATTTTTCAACATAGTATTATGAAAATACTCAAGTATATGGAAAAATGGGAAGAATTTTACTAAATTTTAAGATGAACATTGCAGATTTTATTAATTGTGACTTCTGTTGTGGCAGCCTGGATCCTGGACCGCTTAGTTCGGTTGCTTTGGGAAAACTACACAAATCACATAACTGATTTTACACTTGTTTAGATTCTTCTTAAGAATCCATGTTGAGATTGATGATCTAAATCTGAAACCTTCTATCTTAGAGCTTTTCTTCCCTTTCTTTGTGTTTGACTTTACCACCTAGAATTATAATTTGACTAGATTTAAGGGTCACACAGAAAAATTCTCCTTCCTTTATACAATATTGCTAATTTAATGTGAACATTACTGCATTTAGAGCACCACTCTCTGTTTGTAACTTTAACCTGCAGACTTTTGGAATAAGCCTCAGAGTCAGATAATATAGTTGTTTTTTTATAAATAATCGGTTCCTAAAGTATGGTTTTTACAAATAGACTTATAAGCTTAATTTTTTCTTTACTCTAAAGAGGGATACAATAGCAAAAATTTATTAAAGATGTATACGTGATTTTTTTCTAAACTTGAAAATAATTCACATTTTAAAAATAAGCGTTCCAGAGTCACGGTTAAGTGCATTCATTTCTCCTTTGTTGGTTTATGAATATGTGAACTTGAATGAGTTGTGCAATTCTAGAATTCTGTTCACTCTGGATATTGTGTAGTTCTCTTACAAGTTTCTGCTCTGTTCTCAGATATATAATTCTTGGTCTCCTTGAAGGGGAATCTAGCTACACATGAAAAATATTTTTCATTAATATTGTGAGCAGATGATTGTTTTAGTGTC
The DNA here is from genome assembly GCF_022837055.1 of Prionailurus viverrinus. Classification (NCBI taxonomy): domain Eukaryota; kingdom Metazoa; phylum Chordata; class Mammalia; order Carnivora; family Felidae; genus Prionailurus; species Prionailurus viverrinus. The sequence goes on from NC_062579.1 coordinate 104,175,107, forward strand.
ACACATTGCACATTTTTAATTTATCCACATGGAAATCGTTTTAGTTATTTCACATATCCTCTAATTTGGGAGCAGTTTGATTTTTCCGAATTATTTCAGTAACTTATCTTTATGCATACATTTGGTTTTTTCATTATGGAGGCATTTCAGGTTTTAATGTTCATTTGTCTATTCTAAATACCCGCTTAAAAATGCAGATATTAAAACTTAGGTTAAATATTAAACAACTACATGACTGTGTAAATGGATATTAAAGCGCAATTAACCATTTTGTTGCCCTTCTCATTCTCTGTAGCATTTCTTGAGGCTTAAAGTGGCATTCTAAAAGCAATTTAAAAATCATGTCAAGCTCAGTTGAACAGAAAAAAGGGCCCACAAGACAGCGCAAATGTGGCTTTTGTAAGTCAAATAGAGACAAGGAATGCGGACAGTTACTAATATCTGCAAACCAGAAGGTGGCAGCGCACCATAAGTGCATGGTAAGTAGAGGCCGGCAGCCGAGAGACCCGAAACCGGGAGGACCCGACAGTGACTGACTGTTCCCGAACAGGATGAAAGTCAGTTAAATTTTTAAGAGCTGGTTTCTCACTAATGCTATGCCATTTGTACTAGAAAAGTTCCTTTTAAAGTTAACATCTTGTTGACTGTTTCACTGTAATGTCTTTAAATATGAATCTTAATTGTTTTTAAATGTAATTTATAGCTCTTTTCATCTGCTTTGGTATCATCACACTCTGATAACGAAAGTCTTGGTGGATTTTCTATTGAAGATGTCCAAAAGGAAATTAAAAGAGGCACGAAGCTGGTAAGTTGGTATTTCTGCCTCTTGAGAATAAAACTTACTTTAAGTTCATTAAAGAGGAAATTGCTTATTTTAGAGTGTATTGCATTATTATTAACAGTATAATTTTAAATTGCAGTCTTCCCCCCCCCCCCCCCCCGCCCCCCAACCAGAAATTCCAAGGCTGGGTTTAACCTATTTATCACTTGACAAAAAAGGAGGGAATCAATATTTATATTGTTCTGATTTTTTTTCTTTTCAAAAAGAATTAAAATCTTCTTGGAGGCTGTGTTGACTTAGAAAACAAGCAGTTTGCTTAATTTGAATAGATCACGTGTTAAAGGGTTCATTCAAGGGAATTTTCATAACTCAGATGTGTTTTCCTCGTCCGTCATCAAGTAATTGTGGTGATCATAAATGAAGGTGACAGTACCCTTTCGGCAAAACAATGTTACCACTTGCTGCATTTTATTGTCATTCAGCCATGTAACAGCATTTATGACTTTGTGTAACTTTTGATGGATTTTACTGTTTTTTCTGAAGGTATGTATGCTACAGTAACTTCCTGTAGTTGTCTTCACTACTGGTAACCAGATTGACAAGATACTATATTGCTGTTTTGGAAAAGTAATATTGTCTCCTCTCGGGACTTAGAAAAGTGCTCTCTGTACTTATGATGCAGTAGGGTTTACATTGAAACAATTTTCCCTCGTTTGGCTATTGTATTTCTCCTTTGAGCCCTTTATTGAAATTACATCTGTAAATGTACCTTCAGTAGCTTCACTCTCAAGTGTGCTGTTATTTTATTTTTTTAATGTTTATTTATTTTTGAGAGAGAGAGAACATGCACCTGAGTACACATGCGGGCACAGGAGAGGGGCAGAGAGAGAGGGAGACAGAGGCTCTATGCTGACAGCAGCGAGCCCGACGCGGCGCTCAAACTCACGAACTGTGAGATCAGGACCTGAGCCGAAAGTCAGACGATTAACCGACTGAGCCACCCAGGCACCCCTCAGATGTTTCATTATTTTAAAGATGGGTTTGGCAGAACATATATGTATGTTCTTGGGCACTGGATAATCTCCTATTTCGCGAAGAATAGGATGAGCAGAGGTAGGAACTGTCATTTTGATGATCAGGAATAATCCATTTTTTGTAAGTTGTCAGTCTTGTAGTATTAGGAAAAAAAGCAATATGAAGAAATTGAAGGAAGGATTTGAGACTTGCTTTAGGATAAATAATCTCAAACCCTAGAATCATTATTGGCACAGGTGGGAATTCAGAGGTCAGTTTTTGTGGTAGTGAGGCCTTAACTCTGAAAGCATTTGTATTCCCCCACACCCAAAACTGTTGTAGTAATAGAATGCTTCGTGGTTTTTTTAAAATATTTTTTTTAATGTTTATTCACTTTTCGAGAGACAGAGACAGAGCGTGAGCAGGGCAGGAGCAGAGAGAAAGGGAGACGCAAAATCCGAAGCAGGCTCCGGGCTCTGAACTGTCAGCACAGAGCCCGATGCGGGGCTTGAACTCACGAACTGTGAGATCATGACCTGAACCGAAGTCGGATGCCTGACCCACTGAGCCACCCAGGCGCCCCTCATGTTTTTTTTTTATCGTGATTTTTATTTGCTGGTTTTAGATTTCTTCATGTTTTTATGGCTTGCTGATTTTTGAGAACCAGAGCAGTATGTTTTTATTTCCTAGTCCTTAAAAACAAATTCAGATGCACAGAAAGAATACTATTTACTTGCAAGTGGTTGTGCTGTAAACCTTATTACCCCATTATTTATTCCTTGGCATTATGAATATGTCTGGAAAATGCTCTACATCCTGACTCGTGAGCATTTTGCTCCCTTGACGTGGCTGCTCTAGTCAGAACGGGAGCAGTTTTGGTCTCAGTGTTACTGATTATTAACAAATGCAGTGCCTCGTTTTACATGAAGCAGAATTGCTAAATCCAGTGGAGATTTCATTTATTTGGACGTGTTTGTGAAGAGAGCATCTGAACTTTGTACACGTTTCACTAATATAAATTATTTTGATTACTTTTTAATGGTATAGTATAGGGAGTTAATTTTTTCCCAAGCGCAGCGCGTTGTAAAGAACGGCATTTGTCCCTCGAACTGGGGATGGAAGAGCATCGGAGGTTAAGACCACAAACTATAGTAACAGACTTGGATTTGAATCGCAGCCCTGTCGCTGGCTGGCTGGGTGACCCTGGACAAGTTATTTACTTGTGTACACCACGTTTTCCTCACCTGCCAAAAGGAGACAGTGGCAGTGCTTGTCTCCCAGGGATACTGTGAGAATTCAAAGAGAGACTGTCTGGGACTTAGCGTGGTGCCTGGCACGTGGCTAGGACTTGGTAAATGGTAGCCACCCTGGTAGCCAGTGTTTACAAATAATAATAACCCGCTCATGTCATTGTAGGCTAATGAAAAGCATGCTGGGCTGGGAAGTCATGAGGCTGGTTTTTTTAATAACTCTGTCACTGACACATTATGTAACTTTAGACAGGTCGTTATTTGTCTTTTTGCCAGTGGTAAACAGATAATGCTGCATCACTGCTTACTAGACGGTGATGTTACATGACTAAAAATTTCTATAAAAGATCAAAAGAGTTGCCTTAGGAAAGGTGTTTCAAAAGCTATTTTGAGGCCCTGGGCATCTATTAGTAAGGAATAGGGGCAAAAGGAAAGAATTTGAGCCTATAGTTGTGTTCCTTTTCCTCCTCCCAAATGTCAGGATTTAAATAAGTTACATGGGGGATAGGACTCGAGTGGCATTCGTATGTTTAACTTTGATCTGTGCAGGGAAGGTAGGTCGTGAATACCCACTGAAAATAGACAGGTGCTTCCAAGTGAGGCTCCAGCCGGTACCTGGTGTTGGCTTAACAGGTGCTCCCTGGCACCAAAGAGAAGTTTCGAGAGAAGAGGCTGGGACCTGCGATGAAAGTGTATAGGTGACCAAATGGGGTCAGAGTCTGAGAGAATGGGAGGTCACAGAGCAGGAGTTACAGGAATGTGGTTTTTATGTTCTTGCTGCCATAGGCAGTTTTCCAAGGTTTTCATGTCAGTCACAAAGATGAGGGGAGGAAAGCTATTCTGTATAAACAAAATCATCTCTTTTTCATCACCTTTGAGCGCCCAGATGGACCAGGAATGGCCAGAGTACTAAGAATTTTATCATTTGAGTCTCTGTTTTTGCAGTTGAGACAGATACATATTTTTCCAGAATGGTTTCCCAGTTCCTATTGAAGCCGTATGAAGACACCACATCTGTACCATCTACTCTTACCCTCCAGCCACCTAGCACAGAAATGCATACTTCCAAGTAAAATTATGAATCATCATGACTGTTTTCATTCTCTTTGAGGAGATGCTTGAGTATATTTGAAGAACATACTCTTTCTGGAGGAAGCTAGGTGGTGAAATCCTTAAGAGTTCTACGTTGGATAGCTACTGTTACAATTGGTAACTGTGTCAGATATATCACTCTAAGGACAGGAGTTCAGAAGGCCCTTTAGTTCCTCTTCCCTCACCCCCATGCAAGATTGCCTACAAGCCATCCAACATAAGATTTTTCCCCGCTGTTTTTTTAATGTTTTATTTATTATTTAGAGAGCATAAGTGGGGGGAGGGACAGAGAGAGAAGGGGACAAAGGATCCAAATTAGGCTCCGTGCTGACAGCAGCGAGCTTGATGTGGGGCTCAAACTCACGAACTATGAGATCGTGACCCGAGCCGGACTCTCATCTGACCGAGCCACCCGGGCATCCCTTGTCTCCGCTATTAAATATATCAAGGAGTTGTGATTCTACCCAAGCAACGTGAATCATGACTGTCATTATATTACACTCTTCAGAATTGAGGAATCCATCCTTCTTTGTAATTTAATTACCTCACTTAATTTAAAACCATTTATTTTAGGTCTCTCTCCTTCCATTAAAGGAAGTATTTGGGTTTTTTCTTTACTAAAAATGGACAGTCTTTCATATACTTGATGACTATCCTCAGGTCACTCCTGAACTTTCCCCTTTACAAACTAAATTTTACTCCCATGTCTAAAGAAATCCTCTGAACGTTTTTCCTGCTTTTTCCAGTGGTAGAAATAGATAAAATTTATTGAACACTTAAGATGTGGGCAAAGTACCTTAAATACATGATTCTTTTTAATCCTGACAGTCATAATGTGAGATAGGAGGTTAAATCTCACTTTATGGATGAGGAAACTGAGGCTCAGTGCAGGAACCTGACTAAGGTCCTGTAGCTAGTAAGCGGCAGAGCTGGTGCTTGACTTTAGGGCCAGGCGACTCCAGAGCCGGAACTCTTCATCACACTAGGTTATACTAGACTGCCTTTTACGCTACTCAATCCCAAATCATATTTTAAGAAACGTAATTATTAGGGCTTAGGAGTTTTCTCATAAATATGGAAATACTTTTGAATTTAGGACATAATCTAACTCCTGTTAATATATTCTCTTCACAGCATTGTTAGTTTGGGGGACAAAAATCTTACATACATACTAGGTGAGAATATTCTGATTCTGTTACCCTCAAGATATCTTTTGTGGCCTCTGAAAATGAAAAGACCAATTTTAGGTGGTCTTTACTTTGTTATTTCCTCAGTACCAGTGGAATGTCTGGCGCCCTAGAGAAATGGGGCATCTGATTTTGAGTTTATGATCTAGATATCGGGCATGCCGTGAATCTGCATCTATGACAATTTATACATACACCTTTTTATTGTGTGTGGGAGGAGCCTTGCCTATTCAGGTAAGTAAGACTGCTTCCTAGAGATGGTAAGGTTTAAAAGAGGGAGCGGGGGGATGAGTCCAGGAAAGAGGTTAACTACCAGAACAGGTCATTGAGACCGGCAGTAATGGTTCAGTTGAGTAAGCTGGGATAGTTGCCGGGTCTTTAAACCTTAGACAGGAATTTCAACTTGGATAGTAAGGGGATGGGGATGGGGAAAGCAGGATTTTTCAGGAGAAAAGGGATATACAGTGGTCACTATGGAGAATGAAACCTAATAACGGCAGCATTTTTGTCTGCTATACATAGATGTTCTGCAAGGGCATCTTAAAATGCATCCTGTCTAAAGCATTATTCATCATCTCCCTGCACTGAACCTTGATTCTCTTTCTAAATCCTTTACCTTCAAGTCTTCCTTCTTCCACATCTGTCACATTGACTCTCCTTCTGGGATGTCTCTGCTTCCTTTTCTTTCTTTTTTTTTATTTTTTTTTTTTAATTTTTTTTTTCAACGTTTATTTTTATTTTTGGGACAGAGAGAGACAGAGCATGAACGGGGGAGGGGCAGAGCGAGAGGGAGACACAGAATGGGAAACAGGCTCCAGGCTCTGAGCCATCAGCCCAGAGCCTGACGCGGGGCTCAAACTCACGGACCGCGAGATCGTGACCTGGCTGAAGTCGGACGCTTAACCGACTGCGCCACCCAGGCGCCCCTCCTTTTCTTTCTTAATGCTCCCCTGCATCCAGTCTTCCTCTTCCCATCCTTCCAACATAACTGCTGGTAATCACTTGATCTCTGCTTCCCTGCCTCCAAACCTTTACTGGTGCCTTACTGTGTATGAAATAATACCCAGAGGCCTCAGCCTGCCTCTCAGAAGTCATAATCCACCTTTCCCATTTTTGATCTCCTTCTCTCTCCTCTTGGTTTCCCATACATCCTCTTTGTCCCCAATGTTGTGCAGGCACTGACATTATCCTAGCTGTCTGTCAGTTCTGTTTTTGCGTTCAGCTCAACCTTACCTCTGCCACTGAGTTTAACATGCTGTGCACTGTAATTGTTACACCTGTGCAAGTTTCTTCCCTACTATATCGTGAACTCTGGGAGGGTAGAGACGATTCTCTTTGCCTAGCGCAGGATTCAGTGGGGACAGTGCATGGAAGGCACTTAGCAGGGTACTTGATGTCTCATTTGTGCTCAATAGCATTTTAATAAATGGGCACTCATTCATTGTTGAATTGGAAGGAGAGAAGAGCTTCAATCGGATAATAGTGTGAAACCTTAATGGCTAAGTATAAATTGGCTAGGGAGGTGATGGTGTAGCATAAAATTCCTCTTTTTTTGTTAATCAAAATTTTAGTGCTGTTTGCAACTCTAGCAGTTTGAAAAGGAAGGAGAGAAATCGAAAGGGAAAACTCAGGTTGGTTACTTGTTCAGGATGGTAGAGCGCTATGTATGCATCACACCGGAGGGTTGTCGTGTTTCTTCAACATTCCCTGGCCTGGTATGGTGTTATTTTTGTTGTTTCCTTAGGCATTGTATTTGTCAAGTCCTCCGTCTGGAGTCTAGAATTCATCTGTCTGTCCATTTATCAGTTACTTAATTTAGTGCCTACTTTGTACCAAAGCAGGATGCTTAGACACTTTGGGTACAACCACGAATGCGTCTAGTTTAGCCTTAGGAGTATGTAAAGAATGCCACAAGAGAGGTGGGATACAGGACCATCATGAATTCTATTTGGGAAGTCAGAAGGCTTCACAGAGAGTGACATTTGAAATGTGTTCCACTGGGAAAGTGATGCTGTAGAAGTCAAAGGGGGAAGAGTTTCAAGGAGGAGGAAGTGGTCAAAAGTATTAGATAAGTATTAAATGGCAGTGCTATTTAAAGTAGAGTCAGTGGCTCGTTTAGCATTCGGTAAGGGCGAAATGGGGTGCCCACAGTGCACAGAATGCTACTGCTGCTTGCTTGCTTGCTGCATACAAAGAAGCAGAAGATGCCAGGTGATTAGTGGTGCTACGAAATCCTTAGAGCAGTGGTCCTTAGCCAACTTTTACATCAGAAGAGGAGTGGGCAGGGCATTACAGGCATGTATCTTTTGAAAAAGATTCCTACATGATTTTGGATGAACACTCCTGGCTGTGGACCAGTGCCTTAGAAGATGGGTTGACCAACTTTGATTATAGGACCAGGTAATAAATATTTAAGGATTTGCCAGCCTTATTGTCTCCATTGTAGTCACAGACAACACACAAAGAAATGAGCATGTCTATGTTCCAGTAAAACGTTATTTACTAAAATGGCTGGTGGGCTGGGTCCGGCTTGCAGGATCCCTGCCTTAGGGTATCTTTGTGGAAGAACAGGTAAATTCTTCCTGAGTCACTGGCCTCGTGGTCATCTGTGTAACTGAGTGTACGTGCATCACGAGTATATTCATCTTAATGTGTACTTTTTTAAAAAGCTCAGGTGATGGCATGCAGATTAATGTGTGTAGGTATTTTACGTGTCATTTGTATTGAAATGAATTTTGCTTTACTTTGGAGATGATTAAGGAGAAAGGATGTAAGGTAAAAGAGAAACTTCAAGTCCACTGCTGGAGAAAATCAGCTCTTTGACTATTACTGAATAAATTATTTTTTTCTTTTGCCTTCACATACTACTTCTTTGTAATTGAGAATAATGTAAATTTATGTCATTACGTAACTACCTCTTATCTATTTGTGCTAATGGAGGAGCATCCAAACCAGTAATGTAAAATAATCTATGTTTGGTTTTGGGGGATGTGTTGGTACTCACTTGAGTACGGATATGTGTTTGACATTTCCCACTGAGTGAGTATATATAGTGGGCAACACGGCAGTTTAAAGTACCCTCAGCCTGAACTATAGAGCTGAGCTCAGAAAAACTATCTGAATGTTTCAGATGAAAAAAAAAAAACCTTCAAACGCTACAGTGAGAATTTATATTCCTCATCAGTGATGACTCACAAAGTCTGATAGAGTTGGAGTTTGTGATATTCAGACCAAGGTCAGGAGACCAGGTTAAGTAAGAACTTGATAGGCTTCATTAGTTCATGGCCCTCCAATTTCAAAAAGCTTTCTGAACTCATTTATTCAGTAACTGCTTAGATTTAGTCTGTTACTCTAATGAAAACAAGTACTTTTCAATGGCTCTGGTTTTTAGAAGCACTTGGAATTTTAAGGTCCTAACCTATCAGTTTTGTCCTTTTTTAATAACTTTGATGGTTTTCGGATTTCTTTTTTGCTTTCCAGCTTCCCATTTAGACCTGATTATTACATAAAGTTTATTATTAATAATATTCTATTGTTAACTTGGTGTTTTTGTGAGACCCTCTTCAAAACGCTGAACTGTTTTGTTTTGTTTTTTTTTAACTGTAGCTGTAGTATAACCCAGATGGCAGTTATGTGTTCATGTTTCACCCTACCACACAGTGGTATTCTTCTTAGGAATTTTTAACAGGTAAATTGGATAGCTGTCATTTAAACAGATAAGTCAGAGGTCACTCTTGTTTTCTAACAGTGTTGGATATGTAAGGTATTACTGTAAATAAAGCCGTGAACCTGGAGTTCAGGAGCATGTTTTAGGCAGCTCTGAAAACTTACCCTAACGGCCTTGTCCCGCATTCATTTTTATCGAAGGCAGTGTTATCCGTTATTAAAAACAACACAAAAAACCAGACACCAGTGTAAGGTGAACTGCCCTCACTTTAGTTTTGTCTCCTGTCTCCTGTGCAGATATCCCTGGTACCCTGTCCCCAACTCCAGTGCTTTTTATGTTTCCCTGGCCTGCAGACTCAAGAATACGGCCTCGTTTTGGAACCTCTTTTGCATTCTCATACATTTGTAGCCCGTTTCTTAGAGCAGCTGTCTTGAGAGTAGTTAACCACTTGGCTGTGAGGATTTATATCTATACGGTGGTGGTCGGTGATAGATACTGGTACATACACAGCAGTTAAACTGGGCAAAGCGAAGTCTTAGCAAGTGAGCCCTTTGTCACTTGGTTCCATATGGCTCTGTCTAGCCATCAGATTCCAGCTTTCCTTTCTGCCTGTCCTAGAAGTTGGCAGTCTTATTTTAGTTTTACTTTGTGTCTCTCTGTGGTCTTCGTTGAGTTTTCCCTGAGCTTCGCCCATAGCTCCCGAGAAAGCAGTATTTCGCCTTTTATTCCTTAGGATTTCTTCCTTTTACAAACTGAACTTCAGCCCTTGCCTGGTTTAATTGACTGAGGAGCAGGTACATCCCAGCTTCTGGCTCCCGCAGGACTTTAGCTCAGTCATAGCCCTTTCGGTTCCCTTTATCGGCACTCATGTGTGATTTAGTTCCTCTTTAGTCTAGGTCAGCTCGTTGAGACTAAGCTTGTGGGGTACAGCTTAACCTTAACATAGTAGAGTTTCACTGATAGTAGAAGAGTGGTTACCACAGGCAGGACGGTGGGGAGGTGTTGGTTAACGAGTAAGAAGTTGCAATTGGGAGGGTGAAGAAGTCTAGAAGCCTGGTGTACGGCACGATGACTAGAGTTAATGCTACGTTGTATACTGGAAATTTGTTTCAGAGTAGATTTCTGGTGCTTTCACCACACACACATGCACACACACACACACACACACACAAAATGGTAAGCGTATGAAGACATGAAAATGGTAAGCATATGAATACGTGGCTATGCTAATCAGCTCAACTGTAGTAACCACTTCACTAATATTAAAATATCATGCCATGCATTCTAAATATGCATAACTTATATTTTAAAAATTTAGGAGCTAGCGTAGCTTCTAGCCACACTGTAAAGATGATGTGCAAATATCTGTAATAGGATAGGGCCTTTTTTTCCAGTCTCCCCATGTCAGAAGAGGTGTTTGAGTTTTGAGGCGTACTAGGTGTACTAGGGAGCAAACTGAAGAGACGAGTAGAAGTAAAAGAAAAATGATTCTTACCAAATTTTTCACCTCTACATAAAGAACTTGAAATCAGGGTATGAACAGGATAAGGTGACAGTTAACATTTATACTTCTTTGGGGGCCGAAAATGAGCCCTCAACTGAATATTTGATACGTGGGACAGACAGACATTTTTGCAGGGGGAAGGGGTCCACAGTTGACCATGTTCCTGTCAGATTCTCTTTCATTTTCCCACGTTGGAAAGAGTCACAGGTAGTACAAACTTGATGTTCAATGGCAGCTGACAGGCATTCTGCTAAGAGCCCAGGAGGGACTGACAAGTTTGAGGGCAAATGTTTTATGTCAAGAGGAATACAGGATAACGTTACCCGGGTCTGGCCAACTGGTGCCAGCTGTGTTGGGGTCCCATTTTCCTATTACTCCACTTTTTCAAGAGAGGTCGTCTTTTGTCTTCTTTTCCATAGCTTTTCTTAAGGAAAGTGTACCAGCCATCTATCTAGTTTCCCATCTTCTTTCATTTTTTCTTTTTATCTCTTTTTGATTCTCGACCTTGTATCTAACAGGGCGAATCTTTTCCTCCCAAATATTCTTGCCTCTGTTCATTCTGTGCCCCTTCAACTACAATGTTCTCCTCAGTTTTACCTCTCCAAATTCTAGATCAGACTGTTTAAATTTTTAGGCATACTTGAAGATTATTATGTTAAATCTGCAGGTATTAGAACCATGAGTGAGAAAAAAAATACACCAGAAGATATTAAAATCTTCAGTAACAGAGTAAGCTTAAAGTCAATACATTTATTGAACAAAGCAGTGTTTATCTTCCCAAAAACTCAGTCTAGAAACAATTGATGGATAAAATCTATACATTTATAAATATAATTAGCCAGACAAAGAAGTCAAATGGTAAGAGCCAAAATGGATGCTGTATCTTAAGTCCCATAGGAGTTCAGGGCAGAAAGGATTATTTAGGGGCTGGGGTGTAGTAGTCTGCTACACTTCAAGGTGACAGTTACGTTTCTGTTTTGTGCTCCTAGGTACACAAACACATTTAAATTTTATATTTAGCCTTATGGATAATTTTTGCTATTTTGTTAGCACCTTGCCAAAACTTCATATACAAGCGGGTATTTTTGCTTTTATATGAATGCTGCTTAAAATAGATCCAGTAAATTCTAATTGAGAAAAATTCCTACTCCTAACCTTGAAAAGAATTTTCCACTCTTTGAAACCATTTTTATTGGTATATCTTTTTTCTGCCTTGAGAGGAAATAACAAAAGTGAGAATGAGCATTTCCTCACTTAAAAATTTTATCTGTCCTAAATTGCTGTAGTTAACTGGTTATACTTTGGGTGGATTTAAATTGAGAACCAGCTAAAACAAATTTTGATATATTTTGGACATTTGGTTTCCTTCTTATTCTCAATGAACTGAAAGATGGGTATTAAAAGCATTTGCTGGAGTATTCCCAATACTGTTGATTTTTTAGTTTACTTTAATTTTTTTTTAATGCTTGTTTATTTTAGAGAGAGAGAGCGCAAATGGGGAAGAGGCAGAAAGAGAGGGAGACACAGAGTCTGAAGCAGGCCCCAGGCTTCGAGCTATCAGCACAGAACCTGATCTGGGGGGCTTGAACTCATGAATCGTGAGATCATGACCTGAGCCGAAGTTGGATGCTTAACTGACTGAGTCACCCAGGCGCCTGTATTTATTTTTAAGTTTGTTTGTTTATTTTGAGAGAGACAGAGGCAGCGTGAGTAGGGGAGGGGCAGAGACAGGGAGAGAGAGAATCCCAAGCAGGCTGTGCACTGCCAGCTGCGGAGCCCAACGTTGTGCTCGAACCCACGCACCATGAAATCATGACCTGAGCCCAAACCGAGAGTCAGATGCTTAACCGACTGAGCCACCCATGCGCCCCGTTTTATTTCTTTATTTTGAGAGAGTGAGAGAGAGGGACAAGATCTTAAGCAGGCTCCATGCTCAGTGTGGAATCTGAGGCGGGCCTCAATCCCATGACCCTGGGATCATGACCTGAGCCAAAATCAAGAGTCAGGTGTCCAACCAACTGAGCCCCCCAGGTGCCCCTAAAATAATTTTTTGTATATGAAAGTATTTTTGTCCATTGTAGAAAAATCAGAAAATACGGGAAAGTATAAACAAAACCATCCACCCAGTGACACAGAATCTGAAGCAGGCTCTAGGCTCTGAGCGGTCAGCACAGGGCCTGATGTGGGGCTCGAACTCACAGACTGCGAGATCACGACCTGAGCTGAAGTCAGACGCTCAACTGACTGAGCCACCCAGGTGCCCCTGAATCTCATTTTTTTTAAGACTAGAGTAATAGAAGTAAAATTAGTGGATCAGGAAATAAGAACTTTTAAAGAGCTCTTTGATAAATAAGGCAAGCTGCTGTCCAGAGTGTAGTGATTTCTAGCAGGATATGCGCACGCCCATCTCACTATTTTTGCCAGTGTTGAGCCAAGTACAGTATTTTTAACAGCACCTCCCCTCCTTTCACTTTTACTTGCTAATTGAATTCAATAATGTTTTTCAAAATGTGCCTGTAAGCCCATTTTTGATGAAACTTCAAGATGAACTACTTGCAGTAGAGTTCTAATGAGATGGGGTATGTTTGACTTGTTAAGAAAAACTGGTTGTAAAGTAGTACATGTGGAATTATGTACAGAAATACTGCCATGCAAACACTGTAACGCACCATCAGGGCATCTCTACTTGGTAAGCATGAGTGATTTTTAAATTTCCTTTGTGCCCTTGTCTTTTCCAAAATTTCTCTAATTGTGTTTTTTGATGAAAGATACAATTTGCTAAAATAATAAAACTTCATAATTAAGCTGCACTACAAATGCTGCACTTCCTCAAGAATTTATAAGCCACCCCAAAGTATTTAACAGCTTTTCCTGCTTGATGACTTGGCACAGTATTTCTTTTTAACAGTAATACTCTGAAGTTTCTGTACTTAAGGAAATGGAGTATTTCTCTAGTATCAGTAATGGGCACTGGCCCTCCTGCTTTCTGGGGTGTACCTGCCTTGAGAACGTTTCTACTTCTGACTTAATAGGAGTATTTCTTAAATGATAGCTTGATTGAGAGGTTGAGGCTCTGACTTGCTTAAAGAAGTATAAGGAATTTTATTGGAATTTATATTAGCCTCTCCGTATAGCAAAAATGCTTAGGGGCCAAGTGATCCCAAAGTTAGGATGGTAAGTGTTCTTTATGTTAAAATCAATAGAGGAGTGAGAACGGTTCCAAATGAGGTATCTAGAAACCAGCAATTTTTAAGATTTACCTTCTAGTGAATTTGTTTTGGCATGGCATTTGTAGCTTCGGAGATAGCCTCATTGAAAGTCCACTCAGTCCAGTATACTATGATACGTTAATCAGAACCACTAGCAATCATTGTTATGTACTTTAAAAAAAAATTCTTTTTTAATGTTTATTTCTGAGACAGAGAGAAACCGAACATGAGTGGGGGAGGGGCAGAGAGAGAGAGAGAGAGAGAGAGGGAACCGCAGAATCCGAAGCAGGCTCCAGGCTCTCAGCTGGCAGCACAGAGCCCGACACGGGGCTTGAACTCACAAACCGTGAGATCATGACCTGAGCTGAAGTCGGTCGCTCAACCAACTGAGCCACCTCGGTGCCCCAATTCTTATGTACTTTTTTAAAAAAGAGCTTTTTCCTAAATTGAGAGCACGAGCTAGTTCAACAGTAGGAATTATCCAATAAAGTTAGAACGTAAATACATTAAAATCTGTTTAAGAATATGTTCTTTTATCTATTTGCCCAAATTCATAATGCGGGAGGTAACAGATTAAATTAAAATAGATGAGCATGTTTTCAGAATCAACATCACAAATTATTTTTAGAGCTTGAGATATTTCAAAATCTACTTTAATTCTTTTATCCTTCTTCCCTCACTTGAAATTGATTTTACCAAGTTCCCCAATAGTATGTGAGGTTTTTCTCCCCAGAGATTCTCATTAAGTGGAGATGTGAAGGACAAATTGTTTCTGGTATGAGACATTTTCTGCAGTTACTCATTTCCAGGAAAATCTGGATTGTGGAAAGGGCTAAGTTATATACAGCTTACATTCCTGCTATGCAACATTTCAAGTTTTCTCTTGGCCACAGTGAAACAATAGACATTAATAATATTCCATTAATTTTGTCAATGTTTAACATGGGGGAAAACACCCCTGGTAGAATTTTATTCAAATTATTTCTAGGCGAGAACACAAGAAAAATGGCATTATTAGTTACAAAACTTCAATAACCAGTTTGTTTTCCTTGACAGAGATTGATATGCCTCTAACCTGACATCACGGCCTTAGGAAAATCGCACGCTAGTAATAATTATTTTATTGTTTTGCTGTAGATGTGTTCTTTGTGCCATTGTCCTGGAGCCACAATTGGTTGTGATGTGAAAACCTGTCACAGGACGTACCACTACCACTGTGCATTGCATGATAAAGCTCAAATACGAGAGAAACCTTCACAAGGAATTTACATGTAATTATTTAACTTCTTTAAGTTTTTTTTCCACAGTCCTACTTTAGGGTTTTGTAAAAGTTTTTCCCGTTTCAAAGCATTTCATCATCATTGTAAAGGGTGTTTTTGGTAAGGAATTTAATGGTTAGAGAAATGGCATAGGACTTTTAATAAGATTTGTGGAATCCAGCTTATGAATGGGGTGAAGTGTACTGCTCATTTTCTTAATTTGAGAAATGAATTTCGTTTGTTTACTTCATAATTTTTGATTTCTTCATTTTTTTGTAGGGTGTATTGCCGAAAACACAAGAAAACCGCACATAACTCTGAAGGTAAGTCATTCAGCCGCTTCTCAGTATCAGGAAGAAATTTGAGTGAATTCTGTACCGATTTTTGCCATAAGAT
Organism: Prionailurus viverrinus; assembly: GCF_022837055.1. NCBI lineage: Eukaryota > Metazoa > Chordata > Mammalia > Carnivora > Felidae > Prionailurus > Prionailurus viverrinus. Next base: position 104,190,466 of record NC_062579.1, read on the forward strand.
GTATCTCAGTATTGAATACATTTCAAAGAATTAAGAAAAGTGTTAGGACAAACTAATATACATAGTGGAAATGATCTGAAGTTTTAAGGAAAATTTTACCCCTAAACTTAGTTCTTGTAAGGAGTATGTTGAGAATGTATTTATCTTTAGGAAAACACATGACGGCGGGGGTTTGGGATTTCTGTGATCACGAAAGTGGTAGTAGATTGCAAAGGTCATAATTGGGATCTGTGCTGCTGTCAGATACGCAAAGTGTGAACGAAGGCCACTGGTACTACATTTTGTGATCACCAGGCTTTCTGTTAGGTTTTCATGTTGTAGTACTGTTTTAAAAATACAGACATGTTCATAAGAAGTAATTAACTTTAAAATATATTAACTTTTGAAATTATAGTTTATCTCTCCTTAAATTTAGATAAAACAAGGTCAGGGATGTTTATATATAGTTAGCCAAGTTGTACCTGGTCTTTAAACGGTATGGAAAAGTTCTTAAATTGAATTCTTATATCATACCTTTACAAACAGATGGTTTTGATACTGTCACTGGCAATATAAAAAGGCTTAGATTTAATCTGAGATTGTTCTGTCCTTCTATTTAGATTAGAGATCTTTAGTTTTTGTTAGCCTCCGAGAATGCATTGCTTAGCAGTAGAATGGTTTCAGCCTGTTGATTTAGGAAGTGGTTTCTTTTATAAAGACTTACCTAGTTATCAGTGTTAGCATATTAAAGTTTGTGGCCCTTTTTGATATCTTAGATCTTGGCTGTATCCTACCCTTTGGGACTCCAGATTGGTTCCATTACTTTAGGATAGTGCTGGTTATATAATCTTCAGCAAAAACTTGTCTTTAAGGTAAACAGATTCCATAGCTGTTAACAACAGAACATTTCGGAGGTGATAAAGTACAACTGAAAAAAACCTTTATGTTTTCCTTGGTTTTTTCCTCATTTAGTTCTAGAATTCAGTTCAAAAACCTTTTGTTCAAAGGTTAAGAGGAAGCTTTCCCACCTTTCATTGGTTCAGATTTTAACAGTGTGTTTTTTTTAATTTTTAATGTTTATTTTTGAGAGAGAGAGAGAGAGACAGGAGAGAGTGGGGGAGGGGCAGAAAGAGAGGGAGACACGGAGCTGCCAGCACAGAGCCTGATGCGGGACTCAGACTCACAGACTGCAAGATCACGACCTGCGCCACAGTTGGATGCTTAACCGACTGAGCCACCCAGGTGCCCTGGATTCTCTTTAAAATTGTAGTGACCATATATGTATGGTAAACCAAGGATTAAGAGCTGGGATCTGATGAAGATGAGTCTATGAACACCCTGGGGCAGAATACTTGAGGGTGGCAACAGTGATTAATGTAGGCAGCTCCCCTTTTATTCGGTAGATTTCTGAAGCTGATAGTACCATCTAGTGGTAGAGAAAAGTCACTGCAGACTGTAAAGTAAATTTTGGCCACCTTTTTGCTTTGAGAAATTTATTGAGAAAGATCTAAATTACTGCTTTTCAAGATGACTTTTTTCATGTAACTGGAAGGATTCCTAAATTCCTAAATTATTCAAATTTGTAATACAATTGTCTTGAATTTGGGGTTCGTTGTACATTTTTGTAGCACTTTGGGGCCCCTTGTATTATTGATATATACGTAGTGTGTATATACTCATATTGTAGAACTTGAAATATAATTTTACAATTTATCATTTTTATCTAGCTTGTATTTGACATTGAGTGCTTTGTCAGAAACAGAACTTCCAATTACTTCATTGTTCTAATGGGAAACATATGTTCTACTTTATGATTGTAATTTATGATTGGGGTTTATAGGATTGTATTTCAGGGACTATCTTTGAGAATTATACCGCAGTAGTTTGTATAGCAAAGAGGAATTGATTACCTGTGGCAGTGTCTTGATTATTTGCCATCGGTGGCTCAATAACCTAGTTTGCTAATACTTAAAATAATAAATACGCCATAATTCAGTCTGTTCATGTTAGTTTGATCTAATATGAACTGTTTTGAAATATTAAATTCAAAAATCTCTTTACCGTCTCCATAGTTTTGCCTTTTCCAGAATGTCATATAGTTGGAATCACATAGTATGTAGCCTTTTCAGTTTGGCTTCTTTCACTTACTGGCCTTTTTTTTTTTTTTTTTTTTTTTTTTTTTTTTTTTGGAGGCGGCGGGGGAGTAGGGCGGGGGGGTGGATTAGTTGATAAATACATGCTTATGAGAAAGATCTGTTAGGTAAAAGGAGATTGAAGCTCCAGGACAGAGGGAGACTCCGTGCACAACCAGAATTGCCCTGTGATGGGAGGACACTTCCATTGTAATAGAGAAGGAAGAAGATAGGTAGTTCCTCTCTCGTCTGTTTGCTCTGTGAGGGACAATGTAGGGGAGGCAGGAGGGCTGGAAGTTGAAGGAGAGAGGAGAAAGCTTGCAGGAATAGTTGTGAAGATGGGAAAGGAAGTTTGGAGAAATGTAAGGGCTCCAGACCAGGTAGAGGGTTCAGTTAAGGTTGCTAACCATTTATGTAATGATACCCTCAGTTTATGTGACTTCCGGCAATTCAGGATCCTGTGTGTAGCACAGAGAAAGTGGCTAGTTAGAAATCTAAGTTAGATAGGGAAGTGAAGGCAGGAAAATAAGAAACAGGAAGGAAGTAATAGATGGGAGGGGTGTGATTGAAGATAAGTGAGAAGGAAAGTGCTTGGGAAAGCGGTCATTTTGTGGTCCCAAAGTATGTGTGATTTATAGTGAGTTCAGAGGTTAGAACCCTTCTTAGGTGATTATAAAGGTGTCCGGGTGTGATTATAGGGATTGGGTAGTTGATGGAGGACATCACTGAAGGTCAGGGAACTTGCTTGGATTGTCCCATGGGCCTTTGAAATCACCCAGGATGCAGCAGGGGCTGGAAAGAGGAAAGAGCAGTAAGCTATGTGCTAAGGAGAATCTGATGCATGGGGTGGAATGATTGGGAGCTGGTAACTGTTAGCAACAAGGAGGGGAGGAAAGTAGCATAATCAGTGTACCAGCAAAATTGGCATCATCTGGGAGTTGGTTAGAAACGCCTCATCTCGAGCCCCACCCCTGACCTACTAAATAAGAATCGCCACTTTAACTAGATCCCAGGTGACTTGTTTGCACATGAAAGTTTGAGAAGCAGTGGTTTTAGCTGGATGACGTGGACCTCAGGTGCAGGGCTTTTTACAAGTGGCTATAGAACAAATGGTTCAACAAGGCTGTCTAGTAGGACTTATTGTGACAATGAAGTGTTCTATATTTGCACCGTCTATTATGATAGCCTCCAGCCACATGTGGTCGTTGAGCACTTAAAATGGTATAGTGCCCTTCTACTCTTTTTTGGTTTTTAATGTTTATTTTTGAGAGAGACAGAGCATGAGTTGGGGAAGAGCAGAGAGAGAGAGAGAGAGAGAGAGAGAGAGAGAGGGAGACACAGAATCCGAAGCAGGCTCCAGACTCCGAGCTGTCAGCACAGAGCCTGACGCGGGGCTCAAACCCATGAACCGCGAGATCATGAGCCAAAGTCAGACGTTTAACCAACTGAGCCACCCAGGCACCCCTGCCCTTACTCTTAATAGGAATTTATACATTAAAAATGGGCAGGAAAAGCCTAGAATTAAATCCCGCAACTTACGTGCCCCATCCTTTCGCCCATGTGTTTAGATAATAGATATATTCTTCACCTTTTTTTTAAAAGCAGTATTTTTTAAATACCCAACATTGGCAATAACAGATAGGTCTAGTTTGTAGCTGATGCTAGCTTCTGTATTGTAGACGTACCTTAACATGATAGGTTGTCATCGATAAACAGTTGAGTACCTACAAGGAACTGTGATTATGTCTTGTGGTTCTTTTAAAATCATTTTCATTAAGAGGTTAAGGCTTTTCTGTTTAATAATGTATATGGAGCAAAGTAATCTGTGATGAGATAGAGAACAGTATTTAGAGTAGATGCTGAGTGTTAGCTATTTGCGGCAAGAATGTGTAGATTGTAAGTCGTGATTACAAACATAACCTCAGCTCGGTTTAGGTTCTTGAAATTGTAAGTAGCCAAACTTGTGGCTTATTATTTTTGTTAAGCTACCCAGTATAGAATGTTTTGCATGGTATGGGTGCTCGAGAAATGTTTGTAATGTCTTTTCTTTGGCTTGAAACAGAGCATGGTTTTGAATGTATCCCTTATTTGGGTGTGACCTTTCTGTGTCCTGTGGCTTGTCTTGCACCGGTGTTAGTAGAGCATGATGAATTAATAGAACGGGATTTTTTATAAGTCTGAAATTTCTTAAAAATAGCTTAGTGAGAAGTGCCACAATTACGGTGACTGTGAAAGACAGTATATAAAGGAATCTTTTGTGCCTAACCTTGGAAGACCTACTCTTGATTTTATTCAGGGACCTGGTGGATCCCCTAGCAGACTTTCTGGAAACTTTATATTAGAGATTGCTTATCAAATCATACAACTCCATTTGTGTTTCAAGAACTAGAGTCACTGTAGTTCTGTTAGAGGTGTGTTGAAAGTGTGCTGTCCTCTGTGTGCATTCTGCTTTAATATTACCTTAGTATGCTCATTCCCTTTGTTTCTCTACAATGTGTTACACCTTCAGTCTTCGTTACTTTTGTTAAGTGGAAGATGGGGAGATTTTTATGTGACATCAGTGTCCTTGAAACCCTTTTAAGTTTTGTGGCATTGAATAGATTTATGAAATACTGGAAAGGCGGTTTTGTGCACTGGTTGAACATGGGCTCTGAAATCAGATCCGTATTTGAATCTTAGCTCTGCTACTTACTCGTACATGGTCTTGGGCAAGCCATTTAGTATCTCTGGAGCCTTGGATGCTGCATTTGTAAAATGGGAATTAAAATAAAACCCTACCTAGGGGCGAGGGTGGCTCAGTCGGTTGACCGTCCGATTTCGGCTCAGGCCATGATCTCGTGGCTTGTGAGTGCGAGCCCCGCGTCGGGCTCTGGGCTGATGGCTCAGAGCCTGGAGCCTGCTTCGGATTCTGGGTCTCCCTCTCTCTCTGCCCCTCCCCTGCTTGTGTGCTGTCTCTTTCTCTTAAAAATAAATAAACATTAAAAAAAATAAAAAAAAAAAACTCTACCTCATGGAATTACTGTAAGGATTAAATGGAATAATGTCTGTAAGGGTCTCAGCAACATTCCGGGCACATAGTTCAGTGCTCACTAAATACTACATTCATGTGGTCTTCCTTGGAAGATAATAGAACTTAAATTGTATTTGTGATTTAACTTGGGAAATTTGAGTAACGTGTCCACGTTGTGCCCTTTGCTAGAACTGACTCCTTATTTTTTCTTTGATTCAGCAGATTTGTTGACTACCCATGTGCAAAAAGTACTGCGCTAGGCACTGTTTGCGTTCATCTTTCATTTAGCACACTTTTCAAACTGACTACAGGAAGTATCAAACATACATGAAAATATGTTTGAAAAAAAGCCCCATCACCTGGGTTAACAATCATCAGCTCCTGGCCAGTCTTGTTTCATCTGCACCCCTCACCTGCTTCCTCCACCTGGATTATTTTGAACTAAATCCCAGCCATATTTCATTTTAGCACACTTAATTAAGAATTAATATTTTGGGGGCGCCTAGGTGGTTTATTCGGTTGAGTGTCAGACTTCAGCTCAGGTCGTGGTCTCGCGGTTTGTGGGTTCGAGCCCCACATCAGGCTCGCTGCCATCGGCCTGTCAGTGCAGAGCCTGCTTTGGATCCTCTGTCCCCGTCTCTGTGCCCCTCTCCCACTTGTGCTCTCTCAAAAATAAATACATATTTTGGAAAAAAAAGACTATTTTTGAGGCATGTTGTGTTGTTTATATGTGCATACACATATAAATATGCATAAAATAAATCATGTATCTGATACCTTTACCGAAAAAGAAAGCAGGTTTGTGTGTGACCTGGAGCGTGCAGGGCAAATGCACATCGCGCTTCCCTTGGAGGAGGCGGGGCGAAGGGCGTCCAATCTTCCTTTCGTGGCAGCACTCCAGGCGCCCAGCAGAGGCAGTGACGCTTACTGCAACCTTAATGCTTGTCATTTTGCTTCTGTTTTAAAAATAATCCTGACACACATTTATTGAGTGCCTCCTCGGTGTGGGCACGTGGGAGAATTGCCAATTCCCCAATAAAAAAGAGCCCCTTGACAGAGAGCTTACCATCTACACAAGGTATGACAAGAGAAATCACTAACAAGTGAATAGAATTTTCTAGTTTACAAAGCATTTTTCACGTTTTCTTAAGGCTTCCTTTTCAGGAAGGTGTTCTCCTCAGTTCCATTTGATACGGCAGGAGACTTTGCCTTGTGAGTGTTAACTAGCTTCGCCAAGTTTTAAGACCTAGTAGGTGGCAGTTTTGAAACTTTCTGTCCAGGGGTCCTTTCTACTTCATACTGTTAACCGATGCGAGACTTTGGGGAGGAAAGGAAATGGCGCTTAACCCAGGAAGGTGGAAGATGAGAAAAATAGTGATTAGAAGAGAATTGGTAACGGAACAGACAGGGCTTTCCAATACTAGGAGGAGGAGAGTTGGTATGCTGGTAAGGTGGTCACTCCTGTGCCTCATAGTGGCAATCAGAAGGGTGACAGAAGGACCTGGCCTTTCTAAGGTGACATAGACATCCAGGGGCGGTGCTCATAAGGGTTGGGAATGCTTGGTGGCACTTTGTCACCTTATCAGCCTGGATTTGTCGAAATAAGAGCTGTGAGTACGAAGGTAAGGTTTTGTTTTCTTATCGCATTCATTTGTTTGATTAGGTGTGTGAACATTGTACAGAAATCAGCAGTACCGATGAGTGTACGTTGTTCGTGAGCTTTCCTCCCACCCTTATGTCTGTTTCCAGATTCCTTCGCTGAAAGCAGCCACTGCTGTCAGTTTCTTAAGTTTCCTTTCAGAGCATTTCTCTGCAGACATGAGCAAACGTGAAACTGTCCTTTTTCTGACTTCCAGGAGCACTTGACATTGTGTATTTCCATGACAGTGGGTATTGCCACTTTAAAAGCATATGGTTTCTCACTAGCATAGGTTGGTCCCAGCTCTGCCACTTCTTAGCTTGGTGACCTTGGCTAAACTTATTGAACCTTTTTGAACTTTTCCTTATCTGTAAAATGAGGGATGGGGATGCTGACAGATACAGGCTCGTGTGGTGGTCGTGAGGCTCAAGTGAGATCGTGCGTATAAACCGCATGGCCCATCTGGCATAGTCAGAACTCCAAAAGTCAGATGTTAGCTCTGAGATTTGGCGTGTTTCCAATTTATAAATTAAGTAGAAAAGGGCAAGATGCAGAATAGTGTGCTCAGAATGCCATTTGTGTGTGTATCCTTTTAAAAACCACGTTTGCATGCGCAGAGGAAGTAACAGCTGACATTTATTGAGAGGGTCTTAGGTGCCAGGCGCTGTTCTAAATTAAGTAACTTTACACTAATTCATTTAGTTCATTCATGGACCCTGGGGGGTAGGTCTCAGGTAAGAAGACACACAGGGACACACAGTCTATGGCAGTTCCAGGGTTCAAAACCAGGCTCTCAACCCTTGAGGTTGAGAAGAAAAGCCCTTAATGGGGGTTACTTGAGAGAGGGAAGGAGGGAGGCAGAAGGAGAGAGAGGGAAGGAGGGAGGAAGAAGGAAGGGAAGCAGGAAAGCTAGGGCAGGCGCCAGCTGGGAGCGCCGCGCAGGCAGAATTAAAAGGTGGGAAGGAAGATTTTTACTTCTTTGATGCAGAGTTCTTTTATAATTATCACTGAAGGAGAAAAAAAACACTTTTTATGTTAAAATGTTAAAACATCTTCACAGTTTTGAATTGGGGAAGAAAACCCTACTGTAACCATGTAGCCATGAAAAATTTAAACGAAGGTGCCGTGACTAGCCTCATACTCATTTTTTTCATGTGCATTTTCAGTTATCTTTTTGGGTAAATTCCACAAAGTATGATCACCGGGTCAAAGGGTTCAGTCTTTTTGAGGTTCCTGACACATGTTGCCGTGTTACTTTCTGGAAAGATTTTGCTAGATTGTATTCCCCTCAGGGGTGGATGAGTTTACCCCTCTTTTCACCACATTGGATGTGAGACGTTCTTTTAATTACAAAAGTAGTATATTATCCATTGCTTAAAAATTAAGATAGTACAATAATGGGTGATGGGCATTGAGGAGGGCACCTGCTGGGATAAGCACTGGGTGTTGTATGGAGACCAATTTGACAATAAATTATATAAAAAAATAAAATGAAATAAAATAGTACAATAATACTGTTACATTAAAGCAGTTCAAAAAGGCCTCAAAAAGGTTACATTCTCTAGGAGTACCTAGTAATAACAGTTTGATGTATATCTTCCCAGAGCCTTGTTTACCTACATACAAATATTTAGTGTATATGCACACTTATTAAATACAGTGGCATCATAGTATATATAGATACTATTATGCTACTTGCTTTTTTTATTCTCTGATTTATCACAGACCTCCTTCACTGTTGTTTACAGATTGACATCATTCTTTTTATTTTCGTCCACTGAAGCATTTTATTTGTCTTTTTTCCCATTGATATTTTTTATGTTTATTTATTTATTTTGAGAGAGCACAAGTGAGGAGGGAAGGAAGGAAGGAAGGAAGGAAGGAGGGGGGGGGGGAGAGAGAGAGAGAGAGAGAGAGAGAGAGAATGAGAGAATGAGAATATCCCAAGCAGGCTCTATACTGTCAGTGCAGAGCCTGACGCGGGGCTTGAACTCATGAGCCGTGAGACCATGACCTGAGCCGAAATCAAGAGTCGGACACTTAACCGACTGAGCCACCCAAGTGCCCCATTTGACCTCTTTCTTTTTAACTGTTACGTTATATCCCATAGAATAAATAGAACCTTAGTTTATTTAAGGATTTCTCTATCAAAAATCATTTACGTCTATTTGTTTCATGGCTAAAACTGTATTTATCTTCCTTGTACCTATATGCTTGTATACTTATGCAAGTGATTCTGTAGGGTAAAGTTTTAAAATTTGGTTTGCTTTTAACATTGGGGAAAGTACTGTCTCATGTACCCAGTTTATGGTCCCACCAACAGTGTATGAGGGTGTCCAGTTTTCTGCCTCTGTGCTGGGACATTACCAGTTTTTAATTTTTGCAAATCTGATTATCACATTAAATTTCCATTTCTCTCATCTCTAGTAAGATTGGGCTTCTGTTCATTTTTTTTTCTTTTAGTCATGTTTCTTTTTTCTGTGAATTGCCAGCTATCCTTTGTGCATTTTTCTCTTGAGGTTTGTCCTTTTGAAATTGATTTGTAGCGAGTGATTTCTGTAATGGAAGTATTAATTCTCCATCACTAAATGCAGATGATTTCCCAGTTTATCATTTGTCTTCTAACTTGGATTATGGTGCATGTGCCATGCAAAGGTTTCTAATTTTTAGTCACATCTCAGTCTTTCCCTTTATGACTTCTTAGGTGTTTGACCCAACATTATAAAAGCTACTCTCCTCCATTTTCTTCTATTACATTTATTGTTTGTTACTTTATGATTAGATTTTTTTATATGGTATGAGGAAAGGAATCTCAGTTTTAAAAAAATGGATAAGCAATTATGCCATCATGTCTTTTCCCCATTCAATTTGAAATGCTACCATTATACTCAGAATTCCCGTATGCTTATGGGTCTATTTTCAACCTTGCTTTCTCTTCTGCTGATAAAAGTCTCTTCCTGTGCCAGTATTTTAACTGCTGTCTCTTTACTGTATATTTTGATGTCTTTTTAAAAAAAATCTTGTTGTATATCATAAATTTACTCTTCCAGAAAACCGTGGAATCAACCATTTTATCAGAGTTGCATTAAATTAAGTTAGTGAGAGCTGACATTCCAAAGTTGACCCTCTTCCTCCAGAAGCTCAATATTTTTGTGAGGCTTCTTTTTGATGTTTATTTCTAACACATCTTGTGTTCAGTTATTCTAGCTTTTTATAACTAAACTCTGCTATTATGATTCATGAAAATGATAGATCACTTAATTTACACTTGGATTGTAGAAAAGTCATATTTTCTATAAGTGTGTTTAACTACTTATACTCTGTGAATTATTTGGTCATTTGCTTGGTCCATTTTTCAATTGGGGCCTTAATCTCTTATGAGCTTATATCATAAAGATACTAATCCTTTTTCACAATTACAACAGAGTTTCTTCTAATTTGTTTACTTTTTTATTTTATCACTTTTTTTTGCTGTGTAAATCTGAAAATTTAGTATAGTTAAAACGGTCAGTCTTTTATGATTTTTACTATTGCTGTTAAAGTCCCCTAAAATTTTACACCAAGTGGTTCCATATTTAGTGCAAAAAGAAAAAAAAAAAAAAAGCCATGTAGAAAACTAGTCATGTTGGCCTGATAATGGAATTAGTTAAGTAATTTCTTTAAAGGTGCTTAATAATGTAATCTTATAGTGTTAATGATTATTTGTTTTCATTGTAAGTAACAGAATATTCTGTATATCATATGTATTGTATAACATGTACCAGAATGATGGACAGATTTGCTTATGATTTTTCATTTTTTAAAGAATTTTTAATTTGGGGCAAGTGCAAGTAATTCTAACAGCTTTAATGAAATTCTGTGTCTTAAAAATTGTCAGTTTCAATGTTTAAAGTAGGTGATGTGTTTTGATATGAAATTTGCTATAATGTTAAGATCAGAAGATATCTTTGACTTCTCGGTCTTCACAGGAAGTTATTCACATGAATTTACCTTATTGCTGGTAAAACTTTTACCTTTCCCCCCTTTTTCCTCCCTCATATCCTATTGTAGTTATGTGAAGTTGCATTGATATAAATTTTTATGAACTGTTTTGCAAACAATCTAATGCCTTCAGTTCCTTGAATTTATATATTCAAGTATACTAATTGAATTACCCTTTTCTTGTCATAGTGATTATGCTTTTATTTCTAAAACAATAAACAAATTTTAAGTATTTATTGGGAAACATTGATATCTATGAATAGAAGTTGATATGCTTTCTCATTGAGAAATTAATCCCTGGAATTGAAAACTTAATGTTAAAAGAAAAAACAAAGGCATTAGAACTGTGCCTAAAACTGTCTTTAGTTTGACCCTAAGAGAAGTGAACATTCGGTTTTTATACCTTTTTAACACTAAATACTTTGTCTCATGTACAGTAGGCCCTCAATAAAGGAAGTGTTTGTAGTGAGTAACTGGATGAAACACCGTTCCATTAATCATAGAAATTCTTTTCAAATTGCTGGGAAATGCAGTTCTAAAACTTCTACATAAATGTTATTTAATCCATTAAAGTATATACCTCACTTGCAACATAGCTTTCTTACCATTTGTGTTAGAAATTCCTTGCATACTTAATATTTGTTTAAGTACTCGATCTGTTGTTCATTTATAGATGACTTCCTTGTGGAATATGACCCATTTGATTTTCATGATAGTGTAAGGAGCTATCCTAGAAGAGTGCTGCCTGATAGAACTTTTTTGTGATGGTGGAAACGTTCTGTATCTGCGATGGCCAGTATACATGCAGCTCACCATCTGCGACTTATAAGCCCTTGAAATGTGGTCAGTGTGAATGAGAAACTGAAGTTTTAATTGTGTTTAATTACAAGCGACTAAAATTGTGAAAAACCACCTGTTTGTTGCTCGTGGCTGCTATATTGGACAGCACAGATACACCTACTTTATTTTCATTTAGTTTTCCAAGTTATAGTAAGATTATTTTCTTAGGTAAGTGTTCTGATTTCACTAACAGTGTTTGGTAAAACTCTTTGAAACCTATGGTGAAAACAATAATACAAGAGCTGATTCTAAAAATGGACTTTAATTAGAGTTTGAAAATGTTTACTGGCTTGTGTGCACAGTCAAGATCACAAAACTCATTTTTATAGAATTATAAATCCAAAAGAAATCATTATTACAAGGATTATAATAAAACTTTTGAAGTCTTCTGGTTTTTTTTTAAGTTTATTTAATTTTTTGAGAGAGAGAAAGAGAGCGCAAACAGGGGAGGGGCAGAGAGAGAAGGAGACGAGAATCCCATGCAGGCTTTGCACTGTCAGTGTGGAGCCTGATGTGGGGCTTGAACTCATGAACCATGAGATCATGATGTGAGCTGAGACCAAGAGTCGGACACTTAATCGACTGAGCCACCCAGGTGCCCCTAAAACTGTTTTTTTTGGTATTTGATTTTGGTTGCATTTATATGAAACATTAAGGTTCCTATATTGAGCATTCCACACACCGTTTCTCCTCATTTCTGGAGGGGATTTCATTCTAAGGAGAAATGTGTATTCTAAGGACCCATGAACTAACGCCCATTTTAAGATCGGTCCATGTAAAGCTTTTTGTTCATTTTTAAGCAGCTGATTTAGAAGAAAGTTTTAATGAACATGAACTGGAGCCCTCATCACCTAAAAGTAAAAAGAAAAGTCGCAAAGGAAGGCCACGAAAAACCAATTTTAAAGGGCTGTCGGAAGATACCAGGTCTACATCCTCCCATGGAACAGATGAAATGGAAAGTAGTTCCTATGTAAGTAGGAAAATGTGAGATTTTTACTTTTTGTTGCACCATGAATATTTCATTTAAACTGTGTTTATAGGTAAAGCTCATCATTTGAAATGTTAACTAAGCTTGAGGGTACTGATAGCATATTTTGATGGATCTTTTTTTTTTAAGTGTTGTTTTTTTTTTTTCCTTTTACATTTGCAGAGAGATAGGTCTCCACATAGAAGCAGCCCTAGTGACACCAGGCCTAAATGTGGATTTTGTCATGTAGGGGAGGAAGAAAATGAAGCCAGAGGAAAACTGCATATATTTAACGCCAAGAAGGCAGCTGCACATTATAAGTGCATGGTAAGCGTGGTTCTTTTTATGTGCTTTTAAACCCAAGTTGTTTTTTTTTTTTTTGAAAGGCATTTAGCTAGTAACCAAATATGGCACTTTTCTCTCCAGCGTTAGTGGTTTTGAATTATGAATAGTATATTCTGTAGTCCCAAATCTTCATTAACTTTAGGGTTTTAAAAATACAGCCTTTATGACTTAGTAGGATTTAAAGTGGTCCTAATTATAGTTACCATATTCTGGATAATTGGTAGTTAACTATTTCGTAATTGTCCAAATTTCGGCTTATAAACCTGTCGTGAGGGGGGTGTCCGGTGTCCACTACAACCTTGGAAATACCTGTGTTGTTGTGCTTCACACATTGTATTGCACTTACTCATTTGTGAGCCTCTCTCCCTTAATAATAGACTCTTAATTCTTTGAAGAGAAGAACTATATCTTTGCATCCTTAGATCCAGGTCGCACATACAGTGTACATAAACATTTTTGAGTTTGATTGTATTGAATTATTCATCCCATTTATGATTAGGTTTTAAAAATCATTGGGATGCCTGGGTGGCTCAGTCGGTTAAGCGTCTGACTCTGGATTTCGGCTCAGGTCGTGATCTCGAGGTTTGTGAGTTCAAGCCCCATTTCGGGCTCTGTGCTGACAGTGTGGAGCCTGCTTGGGATTCTCTCTCTCCCTCTCTCTGCCCTTCCCCTGCTTGCTTGTTCTCTCTCTCTGTCAAAATAAAGAATTAAAATAAACATTTAAAAAATTAGATTATTTATATCAGAGGTTCTTGACCAGAGAGGTGTATCAGATTTACCTTGGGAGCTTTTTCCAAAATACTCAACCCTACAGTATATCCCAAACATGTCTAGTTAAAAAAAAAATTCCCCAGGTAATTTTGATCTACATCTATGGTTGAAATTTGCCAGTTTGAACTATTTTTTAAAACTTTGTGGAAACAGGGTACTGGGTGGCTCAGTTGGCTAAGCATCCAACTCTTGATCTCAGGGTTGTGACCTCAAGCCCTCGGTTGGGCTTCGTGCTGTGCCTGAAGCCTACTGAAGAAAACAAAGCCAAAAAACTTTGTGGAAACGTAATAAAACAATTGAGATGACGGGGTAACATTGTTGAAATCTGCATTGTGGAATAAAATATCTAATCTTGACTTCACAGTGACAGCATAGTTTCATTTCATTGTCCTTATTTTGGGTTATAGTTTAGTCCGACAGATGAATGTATTAAAAGTATTTGAGTCAGTACTTGATTATTATGGAAAAGTCCTCTTTCTCAGGATATTGAAGTAACATAACACATTTGTTATTACGTTGTTTAATCTTTTTCTCACAAGAATTCTGAACGTTAAATGTTCCTGCATTTTTCTTTTCTAGCTGTTTTCTTCTGGCACAGTCCAGCTCACAACGACATCAAGGGCAGAATTTGGAGATTTTGATATTAAAACTGTACTTCAGGAGATTAAGCGAGGAAAAAGAATGGTCTGTGGTTTTATATTTATGCTATGCAACGTTACTCTTCTGACTCTCTCCTTTAAACTTAGAACACATCTCAAATTTATCCAGTCATCAAAAAATTTAATACAAAGTAGTTCATATGTTAAAGCAAGTATCTATTGGACTTATTTGTAATATAATAAAGGACGCTGATGTTACTGAAACTTATTCCTCTTTCTATGTAACTTCATTACTTCAGAGAATTACACTGAGATTTATTTACCTTTCAGGGTATCTGAGGGTCTTTTAATAAAATAAATGAAGATGTGAATGTGACACACCTAATTAAGTTTAAAATGTTATATTATTTAAGCTTGCTTACAGAACAACTCCATAACCCTAATAGAGCATTGGGAACTTCCCTGTGTTGTTACTCATTCTTTTTTTTCTTTTTAATGAAAGGAAAAGATTTTTTTCAGAGCCTTCTGTTTAGTTAAAGTTCACATAAACAGTTATGTCTCTTAAAATGTTTATCATAGCTTTAAAGTTTTCTTTATAAAATGTGCCTAAGTCTCCTGTTCTTAAACACACTGAATTACTAATAAATAGCTTTAAGAAATATTGGCATCTTTATTGATCACTTACTCCTTTACAGTTGGTGAATATCATAAAATGTCAATGGAATGCAAAATCTTTTCTTTAAGACAGCAACTGTCTCTAGAGGTGACTTTAGACATTTTTTAATTGTGAAAATTTTCGAACCTATCAAAGTTAGAAAGACTAGTAACACACATCTGTCCGTCACCTTGACTCATCAGTTATCAAGAATTTGCGGCACTCGTTTCATCTATGCCTTTTATTCTTGTTGCTTGAAGTGTTTTAAAGCAGAGATGAGACTTCATATCATTTCACCTCTACATATTTCAGTATGTATCTCTTAAAAGTCGGACATTCTCTTAGCTAACCACAGTGTCATTACCCCTTATAGATTAACAATGAGTTCTCAGTGTCATTTAATACCCAGTTCGTATTTGTATTTCCCCAGTTGTCTCAAAACTGTCTTTTTAACGTTGAGTTGTGTGAATCAGAATCCAAAGGAGGATCACACATTGCATTTGGTTGTTCTCTATCCTTTACGTAACCTAGGGCACTTCCCCGCCCCTTGTCTTTGTTGTTTCTTTTTCTGTTTTGTCGTGTGCCATTGGCCTGTTGAAGAAAATGAATTAACTGTCCTGTAGAATACCCCATATGTTTTATTTGTTGGTTTCCTTATTTGTGATGCCATTTAACTTGTCCCTCTACTCGCCAGATTGTCTTTAAAGTGCAAGTTAGATGTAAAGGCTTGATTAGGTTCGGTATCAAGATTTTTGGGGGTAAGAGTACTTCACAGGTGGGACTGTATCATCCACATTTTATAATATCAGACTAGTCCTAATGTCTGGTCCTTGGATTCGGGTGGCGAGTGTAATCCGTGGCCCTCCGTCGTGAGTCCGCCTTCAGCCTTTCATCCAGTGGTTTCAGGCTTTGCTGAGCTTTATCTGAATCCATTAGAAACGACCCTTTCTTTGTGCAACTGCAGCTTTGAAGGTGTGAAGATTGTTGATGTGAGCTATTCTGTTTAAAACCAGTTCAGTTTATTGGTACTTTGATTAGTCTTTTATAAGCAAAACTCCTTGGAATCAGAATGTATAATACTACAAAAATATGTAAGGGGAAAATCTCTTTCACGTATCACACCGAGCGGTGTTGTTGTACAGCTATAAATAGGTGACCAGGATAACAGTTCCGTTCTGGTCAACTTATTTGTTTACCTCTGCACAGTGAAATGTTGGTGTACTCACTAACCTAACATTTTCCCAAGTGTGCTCCAAAGGAAATTAGTCCATCGAGATGCTCCCCAACCCCTCCAAAAATAAAAGGGCATCTGGAGTTCAATACTTTGGGAGCTATTTCCTATACCCTCCTTCTTGCCGAAAGGCTGTGAGAAGTTCTGCAATCAAGCAATCTGTTGCATTCCTCCAACTTACTTGACTATGAAACTCTTTTGTCAACAATCACCCTTTTAATCTCAGAACATTCTTGAGGCAAGGCAGATCTAGGGCAACTTGTGATGTCTTGAAAAGATTTCAGCCCCATTAGACTCCCTCTGCCCTTTTACCTACTTGGTAGCAGTCCCTCCGTGGGGGGATCGCTTTCCTGTCTTCTCATTCTTTAGTCATAATAGCCAAGGACCTAGTCCCGTGAGGAGGAGAAGCCAACCACTAAAATCTAGAGTATCATTTTTTGGTGTGTTTGGCAGTATTCAGGAATATCTTGTTTATGTTTAGATGTCAGACCTTGGAAGGTTAGTGTAGGTAAATAATGGAAACATCAGGGAGTGACTTAATATCAGAAAGTCTATCAGAGTGTGATTTAAATTGCAGCGTGATTTAATCTAGATGCTCAACAGTAAGTTTGGTGTATTTTTTTTTCCATAGAAAACTGGCTGTTTTCTTTGTAAACTGGAATGTTTGGCTGAAATATGGCTAAAATAGAATAAATAAGGTTGCAAAAACTTTGAAATACTGCTTATGATTATTCTTTCTCTTCCCTTAAACAGAAATGTACACTTTGCAGTCAGCCCGGTGCTACTATTGGATGTGAAATAAAAGCCTGTGTTAAGACTTACCATTACCACTGTGGAGTACAAGACAAAGCCAAATACATTGAAAATATGTCACGAGGAATTTACAAGTAAGAGAACAACAATTGTCCATTTTCCTTAACTTGTCAGTAAGTAACTGCCCGTGAGTAGATGACATCAGTTTACTTGGTCACTGTCCCTAGATGGTATTTAGCCAAGTATAGAAGACTTAGGACTCCATATAAAGAAACAAGTACTATGATTGGCATTTTCCTCTTTCAATACATCCCTGGATTAGCAGTCACTCAGCCAGTGTGTGTTAGGCTTACTAAGTGCCAGGTGTTGTGATAGGAGCTGGGCATACAGTAGTGATCAGTACACATACGGACTAAGTCCTCGCGAAGCTTAAAGTCTAGTGGGAGAGACGTGTTAATTAAATGGCCACGTAAATGTACAATTACAAACTACATTAAGTGCTAGAAAGGATATGTTACAAAGCACCATGAGAACATGTAACGAGAAGGAGCTGACAATCTGTAGTGAGTGAATATTTAGGAATCTCCTTAAGGAAATAGAGCTTGAGCTGAGATAGGAAGGGCGTAGATCGATGTGGGTGTTGGGACCGTGTTCTAGGCAGAAGGAACAGCATGTGCAAGACCCTGAGGTGGAACCGAAGCAAGGGTGCAAATGGGAAGGTGAGTCAGGAGGCTGCTGCTCAGGGTCCAGGTGGGAATTCTTGGCAGCTTAGAATAGGATGTGGTTGTGAAGATAGAAGCCAAGAGACGCTCTTGGGGGAATGAGGAAAGCATAAGGTTTGGAGATTTGGAATTACTATCCTCTGCTTTATCGGTCTTCCATATCCATGTACGTGTATAATGGTTCCATTCGTTTAACTGAATGGAGACTACGTTGGTGGGGGTCCATGGATTTTTGACTTGCCTTCGCGAGTTGTAAAGCACTTCCTTCCATTCCCAGGATGCAATAAGCCAGTGACTAAACACCCTACTATTTTGCATACGAAGCAATTTATTGTAAGCAGTCACCACGTATTTGGGTGATTGGATGAGGTGCTAATGCTCTATTATAAAGTTTGCCAAACTTTGTTTAATAAGGAAGGCAGGAGATGTTTTTCAAGTGAATTCTGCCAAGCCTTTAAGAAACAGGAATTCTAATATTTAAAGAGGTCCAGCACATGGCGAAAGATGGAAAACTTCATTCATTCTGTGAAACTTACATTAACTGTGACACTAAACCTGACAGAGATGGCGTGTAAAACAAAAACAAGAAAACCGCAGACCAAATCTGGCTTTTATAAACAATATACCAAATTCCTAAATGTTAGAAAACCAAATCCAGATCTGTATTCTAACGATTTAAAGACTGTTCAAAATTAGGAAATATATTAGTGTGAACCATTGTAACTAATAAAGAAAGATCCTATCGCCTTCCTGGTGGATGGTGAAAAGGCATTAGATGGCATTCAGCATCCACTTCTGAATTTTAAAGTAAGGAACCAAGAGTGCGCTTGGGCAGCGAGGACTCCTAATGGAGCATTTATGAGAAAACGGCAGCAAAGAGCCTTATTAAAGGAAAGGGACTGCAGTTCGTAACCAGGGCTGAGCCTCACAACCCCCTGAGGATGGATAAGGCCCGCTTTAAAAACGTTCATGCCTGGGCTCCACCATCAGAGATTTAAAATTCACTAGGTAGAAGCCCAAGCCATGTTTTTTAATGACACCCCAGGTTATTCTCATGTTCATCTGGAATTGAGAACCACTCTACCAGTACGCTTTCAACTACCAGTGTTACTTTTCGGCGCTCTTCGGGAGGGTTAAGCCAGTGCAACACGAGAAAGAGGAAAAACGTATAATAGATATTGTGAAGGAGCAAAATAAAATTGTCAATATTTGTTACAAGTGTCATCGTCTACCGAGAAAATCCCAAGGAATCAACACAATTTATTAAAATCAATAAGAGCTCAGTAGGGTTGCTGAATACTAGATGAATTTTTAGAAACAATCCCAGTAATAACTAGCTAGAAATCATAAATGAAAAATGTCACCCTCCGCCCCTTTCCCCATACACCTACACACACCACAGGTGAACCTTTTTTTTTTTTTTAAAGTGTTTTTACACAGGACCCAAATGAAAAGTAAAATATATTGTTTTTTTGATGAAAAGACTCGACCTTGAAAGATACCTGTCTTCCTCAAATTAATCTAGATGATAAATACAATTGTAGTGAAATACAGAGTTTTGACTTTTATCTAGAGGAGTAAATGGGGTACTTTTGGTAATGGTTGAGTTACTTTATATAATAGGAAACAACTGAAAGCTTAAACCAGATAGAAATTTGGTTTTCCCCCGAAATATGTCCCAAGGAGAGCAGTCCAGATGTGGTAGGCTGTTCTGCGTGTCCTCGGGGACCCAGATGACCATCTTCCGGCTCTCTCCTCCTTGGGGCGTCCCTTCCACAGGCAGTTAGGAGGGAGTGGGAGCAAAGGAAAGTGGGTGAGGTGGCCATTCCTCCAGCCGAGTGGCTTTATAGTCCGCCTTTCTGGAAGTTCCACAAGCTCTTCTGCTCAGCATCCCATTAGCCAGAATTGAGTCACCATGTCCCAGGGAGACAGGGGAACATACCCCTGGTGGGCATATTGCTACCCAAATCTGGTTCAGTACTACAAAGGGAAGGGGAGAAAGTAGGTACGGGGGTAGTCAACACGTCTTGATCACAGCAGCCAAGCAGAAATTGAAATGAGATCAAGAGGGAAAATCCCCTATTAGATCTCAAAACCAGTGACATAGTAATTAAACCTGGTACTGGCACAGTGACAATGGCACAGTGACAATGGCCACAAGAAATCCACGTCTCTGTTAGGGTAATTTCAGTAGTACTAGATCTGTGGAGACAGGATGGATTATTCAATACTTGGTGTCTCTACAGTTTATACAACTGGCTCTCCATTTAGAAAACGGGTTGGATCCTTACCTCAGACTGCACCCCAGAATATATCCTTCATGGGTTAAAAACCTAATCGTATGTAAAACTGAGTAGAAAATGTAGGAGAAATTTTCTAGAATCTGTTGAGTACAGATGACCTTTCTAAGCATGATAGGAAACTCAGAATTTTTGACTGTATTGAAATTAGACTAAAGAGAACTTCGAATCCTTAAGAAAAACAGCCCAGGTTTTGTTTTTTGTTTTTTTGTTTTTTTGTTTTTTTGTTTTTTTTTAATGGGCAAAGGACATGAAAAGGGAATTTATAAGAGGACTGGCCGTGGATTATAAGCACGTGAAAAGCTATTCTCCCTTATTTGTAATGAAAAAAACATACATTAAAACAAGATGTTACCAGTTTTTGCCTATCTGATGGGCAAAGATTAGTAGGATTCACATGGCAGCTGGGTTCTGGAGACCTGGGCATTCATGTTTGATACTGAGTTAGGCTATAAGTTGGTACAATTTGGGAGAACAATATAGCGTTGGAGACCAAAACCTTTAACGAAATGGTGTGTATATTTTGCCACTAGTCTGCTTTGTAGAGATTTATGCCAGGGAAGTGGGCAGAAAACAGTACAAAAACGTACATGCGAGAAGTTTCGTTGCATTACTGTTCGTGCTCACTGCGATACCCGCTAAGGCATCTTACTCACCTGTTCTTCGGATTGGTGAGATGACCACAGATGGCATCAGTCAGCGTAACAGTGCGGCTCAGGTCCAGTAAGATTGGATTCACATTGGGTAGGTCCACAGGGGAGCCACCCGAGCTTAAAAGCCTCGTACCGCATTTGGAGCCAGCACCTGGTCCACTGTAGTTCTATAGGCATAGGTCATTGTCGGGTTACACCACACAGGAACAGAGATACAGCTTCTTCTCAGAGTATAATTCTCCCGCTCCAGCTACAGTCCACCCACCGAGGGGTAGCAGCTCAGTGCAGAAGCGGGCACGTCATGCCAAGTTTTGCGAAGTTGCCAGGGGAATAGCTAGAGTTAACTGAAGGTAAATCGGAAAAGATTTTTAGCCTTTCACCCATTCCAGCAAAAATCAACCCCCCAAAAACCAGAAGGTCTATCAAAAGACTTACGTTTTAGTACGTGCGTTTAGTGGAATACTCTGCAGCAATTAAAGAATGAAGTAGCTCCATATGGAGAGTCGTGGAGAGGTATTATACCTGTGATCAAGTAAGGTGAAAAACCCAAGTTGCATGATCTACTTTAGCATGTAACAAGTACACGTATGCACATGTGTGTGCAGATGCACACCTGTATACATAAAAGATTTTTGAGGGGCATATTCAGCAGCTGAACAGTTGTTACCTCATCCATAATTTTACCAGCAGAGAGAATTTGAAATCTTTTGGAATATTTTCTAGACATGTGATCGTGTATGTACATATTTATAAAAAGATTTTCTTATGTATACTCTTATAACATCTGGGGTATTTTTCTGTGACATTAAACAGTTCTACATCACCATTTTAATGGTTGCATAATCACTTCCTTTTCTAGACATTCAGATGGTTTTTACTCTCTAGCTGTTAGAGAACCATGTTGCCAGTGACCATCTCTAAACGAAAGTATTTGTACCGGGGTCCACAGTGATTTGAATTACTCTTTCTATTTTTTTCACATTGCAATTTGTTTCTAAAATCTGCATATGGTGTGGATTCCAGATTTTTTCATAGAGACTATTGAGCTCAAATCAGAGTCCGTATGCAAGTAGTTTGGGGATAGAAGAATGGAAAATGGGAGGAATACCTCTGAATGAAGGGGTTTCCCTCTCCTGTATGTGCTTTCCTTCTTCACTGGCTCTGGATCCTGAATATACTCATTAGATTATTATAGTAATCTATTCATTAAATGAAGTGTGTTCATTAAGAAGGCAAGAGAAGATTACATAGTGATTCTGCTTATCCTGTTTTATTGTCTTTATTGTATTACTAAACTTTGAAATATGAATGTCTCTAAAAAGTCAGTCACCCACCATAAAATAAATTCTGTGACAGTAGAGATCTTGTTTGACTGGTTTACACCCGTGATCTCGGTGTCTAGATTGGTGAAGGACATATAATGGGCCTGTGGGGGTGAAAAATAATCCCATAAAAAGATGACGATCTGTTTTAACAAAAAAGGGCTCGTCCCTTTAGGAAAAAACTCTTACAGGGAAGAAAAAGAAAAAACTTAGGAAAAATTTCAGAAGTATACAAAAATAGAATAGGATAACAGCTCCCCATCTCAGCAGCTACCAAGTTACTGCCACACTTGTTTTCATCTATTGTTTTTCTTTCTGATGTATTTAGTTAAAGCAGAACCCGACATCTCTTTTGTCATTTTATCCCTACATCGGTGTCACGGTGCCATTATTACACTTTGTAAGATCAACAGTAAGTTCTTAGTATGCTGTCCTACCAAGTCTACGTTTACATTTCCCCAGTTGTCTTGGAAATGTCTTTTTAGACTTGCTTTGTTCAAATCTCAATACTTACAAGGTCCCTACGTTGCATTTAATGGCTATATCTCATAAGTCTCTCTTGATATAGAGCAATCCCCACTCCACCCCGCCCGATAAGTCTTGTAGAGTCCCACATTCTAGATTTAGCTATTTGCTTTTTCATGATGCCATTTGCTTTGTTTCTCTACGCCTCCATATTTCCCATAATTTATAAGTGATTCCCAGTGGGTAGCATTTGAAGAGTACAAATTCTCCGTAGTTCTTTGGAAGTAACTGAACATATTTTGAGAATAAAAAAATAAGCAAAACTAGGTCAGAAGTCAGTTGCTTTTGTTGCTCCCCACCCTCCCCTCTGCCTTTAATTCTACTCACATGTTAGACACTCCTCATGTTAAACCAAGTTTTAGATCCTTTGTGTCGGGATTCCTATAGGAATGTCTTATCTGTTGCTGACCACAAGAGGGCACTCACTGAACATTTTTAAACCATTGTTCCATCTTGTCATCTTGTATATGTAATTGACTTAAAACTGAGCTCATATCAGCTCACCCACTGATTACAGTGGGGTGGTTACCTATAAAACACAGATTTGGTACTTATATGTTAGTTGGCCTCCCTAAACCCTTGTCCTAAGTAACTCACATTGCTATTTATTAAAAGCAATGAATGTCAAGTATACGGTGGATATTACCCACATAAAAGGTTGTCAGAACGGCCTAATGTCAAAGTATCACTCCAGAGGTACAAATCCTCTGGTTTGAAAGGGGAAAACCTACCGTCCCAGTGGAGAAATTTGGCCATCACCACCACTTAAACCAAGTGATCGAAAAGCATCACTGATAGTGGGGCATTCTGAAATTAACGTTCCTCTTGAAGTACACAGGGTCACCTATCAAATATCCTGGACTAACAAAGAAAAAAGTTGAACCTACAGCTAAGCAAGCCCGTGGACCTTATTTCCAGTTTTATAGGAATCTGGAGTAAGAGAGAACCAATTGAAGCAGTGCCACAGTTAGACAAGTCCAGAGTGGTGTAGTTGAAAAGGTAGCTGGTGTAACTTTTTCCAAAAAGTGAGTGTCATGGGAAAGAGAGGTTGGAAGAGCCAGTCTAGATCAGGAGAGACCTAGCCAAACACAGGGCCTGGAAAACTGTTAGGGGGCTCACAAAGGTGTTCTAATGAAAGCCAGGACACGAGTGCTGGGAAGACATTTTGAGGAATTTGAATGAAAATGTTTCATGAAACACGAGCAAAAAGCAACAGTATATATAGAGTTTATATTGTTTCCTAAAATGTACTCTTATTATCTTTCTGAAACCTCGAGTTTGATTATTTCATCTGTATACCTGCAAGTTTGTATTTTTCATCTCAGTGGGCAGAATGAGGACTTGCCTCACCTTTGGGCATGTGTGACAACGTTTACCCTAAAGCAGAGGTTTTATTTCCGATGAACTTGCGTTATCTCATTAATAGAGTGCTTTCCTATCTTTCAGATAGAAATGGACCCGTAACTAATTGTAGAGTTTTTAGAAAGCATGGATGAGGAAACCTTTATTTTAAATGGGCACCAACCTCATCTGCTAATGGTGTAAATGTATTATCAGCAGTGACAAAACGTTTTGAGATTTTTATCTTTCATCATTGTAGACTATATTGTAAAAATCATAGTGGAAATGATGAGAGAGATGAAGAAGATGAGGAACGAGAGAGTAAAAGCCGGGGAAAAGTAGAAATTGACCAGCAGCAACTAACTCAGCAGCAACTTAATGGAAACTAGGTATGAACGTTACTTCTCTCGGATCTGTTGTCAGGATACAATACTCACTGATAAATAACATGTTGGAGTAATGGTATATGCAGTATGATTTTTTTTAATGCTATTATGTTTAGTTAAGCATGTTCCTAGAATGCTAAAGGATTGTGTAGGCTTGCATAGTTTTTTTAACTAGCTGATTTTGTACCAGTAAAACCAAGCTCTCCACTTTATCCATAAGTATAGTTGTAATGTCAAACTGATAAGATGTTCTCGCTCCTCAATAACATTATATTTATTGTGTTCCCCTCAAGCATCATATTTTACAATTTTTTATCATCTTTTGAACAGGTTCATGGGACAGAGTTAGAAAACTGGGAATTGAATAAGACATCCATAACTACTATGCTTTTTTCACTGTTTTCTAAAATCAAAAAGGGTTTGTAACTTTTTACTGCCCAACTCTTAGATCCTTCATTGAACCGCCTAAAAACGTCTTTTGTTTGTTTTATGAGCCTTCACTAGATGGCAGAATTTGACATGTTGCTATTACGTAGCTGTAGTTTGCAGTTTCTGGGAAGCAATTGAAACACTATTAACCCTGTGTTTAGTGTCGACAGTTAAAGCAGGCATTGAAATGAAGTAAGCTATATTTCTGGACTGAACAAAGTTCTACTGTTTAGAGTGTCTAAGTTTGTTTAGTGGATTCATACTCAAGGGAGAGCATAAGCAAATTTCACTTTACAGTGCAAACACGCCTCTGGTGGCGACACATGGGAATTTGTGCTTTTTTTTTTTTTTTGCTTTTTTTTTTTTTACACACTCAAGTAATGGATACTAGAAATGAAGAGAACCTTCTTTTTCTCTTGGCTTTGACAGCACATGCTAAAAATCTCTTCCAAGAAGTGTGCTAAAGCTTTTCATTTCGTTCCTGTTAAAGTTGTTCTCACTGACCAGCATGCACTCGGGCAACTGGTGATAAGTTATGAGCTCCGGTGCGCCTCTGCCAAACTTCTCTTGACAGTAAACCTCTTCTCTTATGTCATACAAAGAACTTCTAGCAAAATTATTGGATCCTCTCAAGTTGAAACTAACATTTGGCAACAGCAAATTGAACCTCTTTAAGATGTAAAGGGTTACCACTCACTAAGGACTTCAGCCACCATGTCGGAAATCGATTCCTCTCAAGTGCCGTGTGGTGTGGAACACTTCATATATTGGCCCAGAGTATGTAAGGAGGTCTCATGTGCTGTAGGAGTCAAAAAACAGCCTGCAGAAAACAGTATTTATTTTTAATTTTGTGACCACTATTTTAAAAAAAAAATTATTTAATATTTTTAATGTTTTCGTTCATTGCTTTGCTTATCTATCAAATAGGCTTTCGTGCCCTCCTTTTCTTCTGGTAGGGCCTGGTGTTGTTTTTTCAATCATCGAAGTTGTTTTTCGAAGCCTAAGAACCCAGCTGTTCAGAAAGGATTTTCACACTGGCATTCCCAGCTCGTGATATTTTCTCCCACTTACCTGCTGAAGCACATTTATATATTTCTTTATGGCAAAACCAAAAAACTTTAGTTGTGGTCTGCCTAATATTACCATAGCACCTCAATATTCAAAGGTAGGGCTTCTGATTTCTGAATTATTAGTTAACCTACCACATTAAAGCAAATTAGCAAACAAGAGATACCGTGTTAACTTGACTGTGCATCGAGATATTCTGCAGCTTATGGAAAAGCATTTTTAAAATGTAACAGGTGGAAAATTACACTGTGCTTAATGACTGATTTTTTTTTTTTTAACCGCTAGTCCCTTAAGGTCACATTTGTCGAGTGTGTATTCACTTAAGTCAAGGGACTTGATTGCTTTATTTTAACCATCTTTTATTATTTTTAGAAGGAAACTAGCTTTAGTGGGGTTGCCCTATATGTTTTTCTCCTTTTGCTCTAAATATGCCATTGGTTTTTTTTTTTTTTTATGTTGTGTGTATGTGATGAATTTTCAAAATTCACCATGACTTGAAGTGCAACGACAGATCTAGATGTTTGTTTACCAAGCTATGTGACTTTTCCCAAAGGATCTGTACTTTATTTCCTTACAACAGCTTGAAACCTGTTATTTTAAATCTTTGAATCACTGTGTCTTGATCATTTTTACATGGTGTGCCATACACTTACCCACGGAACAATAGAGCACCTTCATTTTTGGACAACTACTGTAATGATGTTCTTAGGAAAAATGGAAGGTGCCGGGGTAAACATGGCCAGTCGATGATCATATCATGGACTTCAAATACTTAGCTGTCAGTCGATGGATTTGCTATGTAATCAAGTGTATACCTTTGTATGGGTGTCTTCAACCCTTTCTCTGCCACTAGCAACCAGAATAGCACTTTACCTTTTGGTTGGCTAGAATAAGTGGCTGGCTACCTATCTTTCTCACTGTGGTGTGATTGGCTAAACAGTCTTTCATTAAAAGTTGAAATGAAATGTAAATTGAAGTCACATGAAAAATCACCTTTGGTTGTAAACCTCCGATACTTTGATTCTCCATCCATGTCTTCGTCACATGCTGAGTAAAAAGTGCCTTACAATGTAAAAATTGTACAGTACTTATGTTCCCAAGTAGCAGCATCATCTTCTGGGTAGTAATTACATTGTGGTATGAATATTTAGAAAAATGGACCTCAGCAGTGTATTTACTGTTCATCTCTTAAGTCCTTAACCGTAGTTTTAATAAGCATGACATTATTTGATAAGTATATAACACGTACGTCATTTCAAAAAATACTGCCATGACTGTCTTTTACGCATATTTTAGCTTGAAATTTTGAAGCGTCTTTTCTTTCCTTTTTTTTCCCCTCTGTTTTGTTTTGTTTTCGTTATCGATATTCAACAGTGTAATCTTTGCAAGCGTATATTGAAGATTATTCTGGAGCATTTATTGCCTTACCAGAACTGTTAGTAAGAAATGTTCTTTAGAGTAGAAAGATAGACTTGAGTTTCTATACTTTAATAAGAGCTCTTTGTTCCTGGGGGGAGGGGGAGGGGGTGTGAATTTTACTTTTCATCTCAATTTATTAAAAACCCACAGCTGAAATACATTTTATTTCAAAGATCAGCAATTTTAGAATTTCAGATAGTACTTGCTCAGGAGTACGTGCTACTCAAGATATTAAGAGAATAACAAGATATGTAGATCTACTGTTGAATCAGAATCTATGTACTTGAACAAATGTGTGAATCTTAAATATCTCAAAGAAAAAGAAAAGTGTTCTAGAATGTTGTTGCTTTTTTGAAAAGCACTAAAGGTTAGACCAAGGTATACAGTTTTGTTCTAACAGACATTTAGGTTAACTGTAAAGATAAGGAATGCATTATGGGTCAAAATCAAACATTCCTCTCATGTTATGTATATTTTGTTCCTGTTATATTGGCTTTATTTTCAAAATTGTAGTTTGTAGTATTAGTTTCCTTTTATTGGTATTCTTGCATATACTATTCATTCAATAAATGAGTTATGACTTTCATGTTTGTATGTATGTCTTTTTTGTCAAAGGGTATAATGAAGGGTATCATCTGTAGCAGCAGCAAGACTGTGTTCCCTTTAGTCTTCCTTCAAGACGAAATGCCCAGTTTGTTTAGTAACTTGTTAATAAAGAGAATGAGAGAGAACAAAAAGTGCGTTTGAGTCCAGTTCAAGATTTCACAACATCAGAGTTTCATCAGGGAGCGAGACATCCGTCTTTCGAGTACAACAGAACTGTGTTACCCCTTGGTTCTTTTATTAGTAACAGGATTCGGGTACCTTTGGCTTGAATTGGGTCCTCTGGAAGCTAGTTCAAAGGGGATTTTGAAAAGAAGCCAAAACTCCTAGTGCGGTTTATCTGTTTGGTCATACGGAGGAGGATTAATATTTTTTATAAAGGCATTCCACCTTACAGATTTCAATTGACTCCCTCTATCGTGGACAGCTTACTTCTTGTACAGTGCTTGGAGATTGAGGTAGTCGTATCCAGGGCGGAAATGAAAGTTTTAATTAGTGGAATGTGCCCATTCCATACACACAACTCCTAACCTGCATTCCTACTCTCGAGGAAAAATAAATTAGGGGCACCTGGGTGGCTCAGCCGGTTAAGCGTCCGACTTCAGCTCAGGTCATGATCTCATGTTTCCTGAGTTCGACTCCCACATTGGGCTGTCTGCGGTCAGCGTGGCGTCTGCTTTGGATCCTCTGTCTCTGTCTCTGTCTCTGTCTCTCTCTCTGCTCCTCCCCCACTCTCTCTGTCTTTCTCTCTCAAAAATAAATAAATAACTTTTACACGTTATGTAACAGGTCTGGTTAATGCTAGAACTATGGGATAGTGTACCTCACTGCAAATGTTACCTGGTATTACTCATCACACATGCATCCATGTGCCAGCGTGTGTGTGTTTAAAATCCATTCTTTACTCTCATTTTGTTTTTTTAATTTTTTAACAAAAGATTTTATCTTTTTTACCACCATAAAAATATGGAGAAGGGGGTTATGTGGTTTTCTTTAGCTAACTGAAACTATTGACAGCTGGGGACTTTGGTGGGGGGAGTTCTGTTTTCTTTTTCCAGCTGCAGTCATCAGCAATTGCTCAGGTCATTCCAAAGTGTAAACCTGGTAGAATTTTCTAGGAAAATTCTATGGCCAGCAAAATTCTATGGCCGGTCCATATTTTTAAGGGAAAACCGTCTATGTTTGTATATTAGAGTCCTCGGTTGCAGAGACAATGCTGCTTTATATATAAACCAATGTTACATAATTTTGCAATGTTGAGATAATGAAATATCTGGGCAATTACCCAGTATATATAGATATCTATCTATCTAGATATCTATCTATATCTATATATCTATATCTATATATACATACGTACATACTTATATATATAAGGATATAAGGCAAAAATTTACTCTTGATTTTTATTCAGAAGATGAAAAACCTAAAATGCCAGTTACTTATGAAAGTTAATGACAGCATTTAAAGTGTGACCCTGTAGCAGACACGTTCTGCAACATGGTTAGTGGACTGAAGTCATTCAGACCTGGATCTTTGTCAAAAGATAGGAGGTCCATATACATCCAAATTATGCCTTCGTCTCTACCTCTCTGGCTATAAATGTGTTCTTATGCTGTGGGTGGAGGCAGTGCCAGGGAGATCGGGAAGGTGTGTGCAGCTGGGCAAAGAGCTAACTAGGTCTGCTGTGTGAAAGATAATGATCTACTAAACAGACTTAACATGGAAACGAAAATACTGTTTGAAGGGACAAACCTTTGAAATGGGACCCGAGAGAGAGAGAGAGAGAGAGAGAGAGAGAGAGAGAGGGAGGGAGAGAGAGAGAGAGCGCGAGCGCGCGCATATTCAAGGACGTGTGGGGGCGGGAAGGTAGAAGTAAACTTTAATATGGACATTGGATTTAGAGGTACTGAGTTTTTCTGTAAAGTGATTTGTACAAAAGGATGAGACTTTTCCTTTTCTGAGTTTTTTTTTTAAATCAGCTATTTACAAATTTTTTTTATTTATTAAAGTCACACATCACCTTAAAAAGAAAATACCCTTGCTACAATGTAGATGAACCTTGGAAACATAATGCTAACAAGCCCGGCACAAAGGATCACATATTGTATGATGACATTTACATGAAATGTCCAGAAGAGGCATATCCACAGAGACAGAATGCAGATTAGTGGTTACGGGGGAGACGCGGAGAGGGGGCCCTGGGAAGTGACTGTTACCAGGTGCTACAGGGTTTCTTTTGGGGGGATGCAAATGGCTGGATTAAGCAGCAGTGGTGGTTACACAATTTTGTGAATATACTAAAAACTATGAGTTCTACCCTTTGAAAGGGTGAGTTATATTTTATGAATTTTACTTCCATTTAAAAATAATACATAGTCATCGTACAAAATTAAAACCTACAAAGATCTATAGGGCAAAACGGGAAAATCCCCATTCTCCACAAGTCTACTCCCCAGTATTTGACGTGTATCCCTCTAAATGCTTGTGTACATATATAACTTACATACTTCTTAGAGTAAATAGGATCATGCTATACACGCAGTTCTGCACCTGTCCTTTTCCTTTGAACAACTAGATTTCTCATGTTCTGTTTAGAGGCTCCGCTCCATTGCAGTGTGTGGCTGGACTGAAATTGTTCTGTCAGGTCTCACATACTTCTTCATGCCCTTATGAGGGGCGCATTTATTAGGCCAAATTTCCAGCAGTGGAACTGCAACATAAAAGGTATATACATTTAAAGTTTTAATAAAAATTGCCATCCAAAAAATTTGCACCAATTAAAAAGGTCATCTATAGGGATTAAGCTTCCCTGCTTTTCCACTCCAAAAGGAATGCCTTTTATTTTTATTTATATTTTTTAACGTTTATTCATTTTTGAGAGAGAGACAGAGACAGAGCGTGAGTGGGGGATGGGCAGAGAGAGAGGGAGACACAGAATCCGAAGCAGGCTCCAGGCTCCGAGGGGTCAGCACAGGGCCTGACGCGGGGCTCAAACTCACGAACTACGAAATTGTGACCTGAGCCGAAGTGGGCCACTCAACCGACTGAGCCACTCAGGTGCCCCGAGGAATGCGTTTTAATGGAAAACGTTCTGGTACCTTCTTTTAAAAAACATAATACATGCCTTATAGAAAACTCTGTAGGGTCTTGATTTTTGTGGTAAAGCCCATAGAGACTGTATCTCAAAGTAGAATATGGATTATTTGGGGGAAACCATCGATTAAGTCAAAAGGTTTTGTTTCATATGTATTAGTAACAGTAGTAATTGGTGAATCTTCTCCCTTCCTCCCGCTTTCTGAAAAAGTAACAGATTGTTCATAGCTGTTCATTGTTGGCCAGATGGATCTGCTTCTCTGTATGTCCGGGGTCATGCGTGTCTTGCTTCAGTGCACTTGAAGGGGTCGTGCAGTGTTTCGTTGAAGAATTCCTATGACCTTTATGTGTCGTGATGGTTCTTACTCCCCAAATCATGAACGTGTCTAACGTCTAGTCAATTATGTAGAAACAAGATGAAACCATTTGAACTTTTCACTTTTCAACTAGTTGTTTTGTCCTTGGATGAATAAACTGTAAGACAAACCAGAAAAATTGACTTGATATATCTATATATAGATATATAGATGTATCTACAGATATCTGTATATAGATATCTATCTATATCATGCTTTCAGCTCATTTGCAAAAAAAAAAAAAAGATTGTTCTCACTTAAGAATTTCAAGCAAGTTACCTGCACGTCTGAAAATAAATTGTTGGTAAAAATAACACAAGTATTCAGTTATGCCGGTCAGTCAACATGCCAGTTTCTAAGTAAAGAATAAATTGAATGTAGTCAAGGATGATTGATACCACATGAAAACTAGTTTTTCCTAATTCTCAAAATCACATTTTGTGCTAATTGGGTATTTATGATATTAGCCAAACAACCATTTTATTTAAAAGGATTTAATCCTATGTGTAACCTTACAAAAATAGTTTTTCAATATTTTACCAATAACCTTTGATCATGTTTCCTTCCACCCTTTTATTCATATATGTATGAAGTAATGAAGTCTTTAAAGAGGGGTAGCATTAGAGAGTTCTTCTTGTAACTTTGAACTTCGGTGGTCATGGAGACTGCTATTATTTTCATTTCAGAGGTTAGCCAGACAATTTAACACAAAGGCTTATTTTCAAACATTCCTGATCCTTAAGCCCAAATAGGCTTATGTTCTATATTTAGTATTGATTTAGTATTACCAGGAAGCAATCATTCTCCAGACCCTGGTTTCATATGTTCTCGGTTAGAGAGCAAGCACAAAAGATAAGCAGTTGCTGGAAAGTTTGCACATCACAGAGCTGGAATTTTGGCATTATCCTCAAATAGGACAGTCTTTCCGGACCTCCCTTAGAAGAGTTGTTCTTAAGCATTTCAGCCTATCCGTGTGCCCAGACGGCTCAGGGCGGCTATCCAGTATGCGGGGGTTGGGGGTGGGGACACAGGGAGAGGGGTTAAAGAAAACATATGTTGCTTAAGGGAAAGGCTTGGCAGCCTTCACGGCATTTCATAACCGGGGTCACTTCATTCCATGAAACTTGGAAATGCAGCTAGCCGTGGGCCACTTCCTAGAAAGATCGACACAGAACTTGGAACATTCTGCTTCCTTATTTTCTTCCTTTGATGCCCTCCTGGAAACTCTCTAACCTTAATTCCCGTGATCTTCCCCCCCCCCCCCCCCCCCCGCCCCATGAACGCTACTCCTTTCCTGATTATTCTCCCTAGCCTGATGTGAGTGTTCCACACTGTTCCAGTCTTTGCCCTCTCGTATTGTTCTCACTTATCACCGTGATCTGCTACAGCTGTCCGCCGTGTGTTCTGCTGATGAGGCCCCATCCCGGAGCACAGTTGGCTCCACCCGCTGAATAGTCTCCACCGTGTTCTCCCGGACACGTCTACCCGATCTGCTGGCTGCTCGGCGCGAGTCCCCCCCTGAGTCGTCCTCACCTGAGTTTTCTCTCTTTGTCAACGACGCCCTCAGTCGATAGGGCTACGGTTGGTCCACGTCAGCTTGCCAAGTTCGTCGCGATCTGTCGTTCTGCCTTTTGGATCCGTCCTCTCCATTCTTGCTGCTGACACACCAGTTTGGATTTTACTCGGCGTTCGCTTGTTGGTTTTTCTCTTTCCCCCTTTGCCCAGAATCCTAACTTCTGTTTCCACGGTGCACCCGTGTTCGTCAGACTCTTCGTTCCTTCGTTTTCTTGAGGGGGCAGTTCTTGGCCTCGCTCCCTTAGCTACTCAGGCTGCGTGAGGTGGCTACTCGCCTCCACTGCCTCTAGACATCACTGCCCTCGGCGTCCTGCTTCTCTCAGTTCTCGGCCATCCTTTCGCCTCCCCCGTGCCTGGAGTTCAGTCTACTGTTCCATCTGGGAAAGGTGACCCACTAGAGGTGGTGGCAACAGCGTGGACCGGTGCCACGACAGATATTGGTGTTTCATCTCAGGTTCTCCACATTGGTCTTCAGTCCTTTTTACTTACCTGTCTTTCCTTTTATACTTAGAAAACTGTGACACACATAAGCATAGGGAATCTCGGTTCTGGTGGCCTTGGCGCGGATCCTGCGTGACCTTGATTAAGTTAACGGAATCTCCGCCTCCGTGATCCCGTGTCTAAAATGCAGGTAAAGATAGTAGCCCATGCACAGTCTCGTGGCGATGAAAGGAGGGGACAGAGACTCGAGACTCTCCCATCCCCTGACACGCCGGCCCTCGTTCCTGTGTTCCCTTCTAGTTTGACCTGTTTCTCTCCTCTTCTCAGACGATGTTCTCGAAAGTCAAGTCCCCACGTGGTGTCTCCGCCTCCATATTGTTCTGACCCGTTCCCCCAGCTTCCCTGGAACTGCTCCAGCAAAGCCCACCCGTGGCCACTGCCAAAGCCTGCGGCTACTCTTCGGTTCTTATTTCCTTGACCCCTTGACAGTAACGTCCCCGAGTGGCCAAAGCCCTGTCTCGTGGTCCTCTGCTAGTCTGCTTTTGCAGCTAACCCGGGAATAAGAGTAACGCATTAGATGACAGGGACCAAGACGGAAACGCCTAGTCCCCTTTCCACACGTGATCCTTCAGGTATGAAAGTAAAGCTATCCTGTCACTTGGAACATTTTAGATTTTCACTATTCACACCTGACTTGACGCTCATTATACCAGAATGAGAAAATACACATAAGCTGACATAAAAATTTCAAAGCTCCCATAATCTTACGAACCATCAAGTCACCATGCTCTCTCCCGTAAAACCTTCGACCATTTCTGTGCGTATTTGTAATTATATGAAATGGGCGCATGTTATACCTGCTAAGTTGTATCCTGCTGTCTCCATTTAAAAGTTGGAAATATCTTCACAGTTCCATTGGTTGCATGAGACTCCCTTTTGTGGATGTATGATAGGTTAGCCATTTCCCTATCATTAGATAGTTCCGTTTCCAGGTTTCATGGTTGCTATTATTTTGCCCTTGCAAAAACGGTGCTGATGCAATGGTGAAGAAACAGCAGAGAAGAATATTCTACAGAACAACTGGCCGGTACTCTTCAAAGAAGTGAATGTCTCGAAGATCGAAGACACACTGAGCAAAGGTGACAAAGAGACGTGACAACTAAAAGTAATGTGTGATCCTGAATCGGGGACTGGTTCGGGAAAACAATTCTTGCTGGGCAGGACATTTGGGGAACTATTGAGTAAATGTAAATACGGATTGAAGATCAGATATTATTATGTCAATGTTAATTTTGATAATGGTGGTTATATAAGAGAATATTCTTGTTAGAAAATATACACTGAAGTGTTTGGGAGTAAAGGGTCATGTCTACCTTTTAACTGGTTCAGGAAAAGAATGTGTGCGTGTGTGTGCGTGCGTGCGTGTGTGTAAAGAGATAAAGCAAGAACTCTTGGTACTATTTTTGCAACTTTTCTATAATTTTGAAAAAAAAACTTCAAGTACACCAACAGAAATAGCAGCAATTATTAAGGGAGCCTGAAGAAGGTCCAAACTCGGAACAACGGTCTGGGGAGGGGAGAGGAACCACATTCTGGAGGAAAGAGCACGAACCATATTTGGATCAAGTGGCCTAGAGAGAACTCTCTCCCTCCCATGACTCACGGTGATCCCCAATGTTTTCTGCTGACGTACACCCAAAATACAGGAAATTGACCTTTCAAGCTGTTTTCACCCTTCAGATACCACCGCTTTGTTTATATTTCAATGTCCTCGTCTATCTTAGGTTCCTTTTTCATTTTGTTGAAGTAACATTTCCTTTCTTCTTATAGGAAGCATGGGTAACAAATATTTAAAAATAAATAATACTGAGATGAACATTCTTATACATATAGCTTTCTGCCCTTGTCTGATTGTATCCTTAAGATACATTTCTAAACAGAGATTCCCAAGTTAAAGTTTGGGGCACATTTTTCGAAAAGTCCATTAATTCATACTGCGAAATGCCCTGCAGAAAGATTTCACCATGAACACGTGACCCAGCTTCAACGGTTGTCAACCACTTTCCAGACTTGTTTCATATATACCCTTACCTGTTCCCCTCCCATACACCATAATTGATTTTAAAGCAAATCACAGACATAGCATTTTTATGTATTTATTTATAATTATATATCTCTAAAATACAATCCTGATTTCAGCACTCACTTTATATATTATTAGTGTCTCTATATTATATGTGATACAGGCATACATTCCGGGCAATCCTAGTAGACTGTATAAAATTAGATGCTTATTAATGTAGTTTTATACTGATTTGAACTCCCCGAAGACACTTAAGAATATTAAGAGATATAAAATAGAGGTAAAATACTGTTGCTAAATGATCTTTACAAACATGCAGCAGATAATATGCCTTTAAAAGTCCTCACACATGGGGAGCCTGGGTGGCGCAGTTGGTTAGGCGTCCGACTTCAGCCAGGTCACGATCTCGCGGTCCGTGAGTTCGAGCCCCGCGTCGGGCTCTGGGCTGATGGCTCGGAGCCTGGAGCCTGTTTCCGATTCTGTGTCTCCCTCTCTCTCTGCCCCTCCCCCGTTCATGCTCTGTCTCTCTCTGTCCCAAAAATAAATAAACGTTGAGAAAAAAAATTTATAAAAAAAAAAAAAAGTCCTCACACAAAGTTGAGTGGAAACATTTCTAGATACTCCTGTAAATTTCAGAATGTTACCTGGATTCAGCTAAACAAATTATTACTAACTAGCTGCCAGAGAAAAGTCAATTAATTTGTTGTCTGATCAATTGCTTTTTAAATTTCTAACAAATGGGATCGCCTGGGTGGCTTGGTGGGTTAAAGCATCCGACTTTGGCTCATGAGGTCACGGTTTCTGAGTTCGAGCCCCGCATCAGGCTCTCTGCTGTCAGTACAGAGCCTGCTCTGGGTTCTCTGTCTCTGCCCCTCCTGCATGCGCCTATGCTCTCTCCTTCTCTCTCAAATAAACAAACAAACAAAAAAACAAACATTAAAAAAAAATAGGGGCACCTGGGCGGTTCAGTCGGTTAAGCACCTGACTCTTGATTTGGCTCAGGCCATGATCTCACAATTTGTGGGTTCCAGCCTTGCATCAGGGTGCACGCTCGCAGTGCAGCCTGCTTTGGATTCTCTCTGTCCCTCCCCTGCTTGCGTGCACTCCCTCTCTCAAAATAAATAAACGTAAAAAAATAAATTTTTTCACAAATGGTGGAAATTAGACATAGTCTTAATTCTGTAGCACACAAGGTCATTATTAAAGTTATTTATATTCATGATAATGTAATATTCCTTTAAACTTGATTCCTAGGTTAGGAAAATATTTCCAACAAATTTCATGAGAACTCCTTTTCACTGGTAGCTATTTCGTGTAGCCTGTGGACATGGGTGTGGTAGATGTGTTGGTGCCCTCTCTGGGTCCCTTTACCAGCTAGTGCCCTCATCCCACATCTGCTTGCTGTATGGTTGACGCCTGCGATCTCTGGTTACTCGCCCTTGTCTTATGGGAGCCTGGGAGGCTACACTCTCCCCCTTCCCAGGGAACCAATGGTACTAGGATACCAAGTCCCTGTCCCCTAGCTCAAGAGGAGACCAACGTGAGTAGGTCCTGGGAGTTGACCAGGGCTAGACCTCACCTGAGGCCCTACCCTTGCTCCGCTCTCTCCCTGTCCCTGTCCTGCTTTGATTCCTCCCTTGCAAGGTTTTCCTTAAAAGCACCCCTCCACAAATCAGATCATTGAAATAACCTACCAGTCAAGGAAAGAGGTACGCTCTTGGTTTAGAAGTTTAGGTTGGGAGTCCACTGGTAATGAACTTTGAGCAAATGTGTGCACCCCAATGGCATCAATACAGCTTGATAAACAGGGTTAGAGGAGAGAGAAGAGAAAGGGGACTTTGCCCATGCCTGCCAGAAACGGAACATTCAAAACAATTCCGATAAGATTCTGAGACAAACTGCGACTAGATTTCTCATCAACTTCACTCAGTCCTACTCGGTTTTCTACTCAGAGTAGCAGTCTACCCTCATGAAGTCATCTGCCTCCGGGCTAAGATAATCCTGGAAATCCTAAGAGTTAGGAGTACTGGAACAGTCTGACAGTTTTATGCACAGTATGAGCTTACAGAGAAGCCGGCTTCGGTTACTAGAGCCCTTCCCACCGATGCTCTGAGACTGTTCTTTGTCATTCCTTCTGGAAGTCTCACTCTCTAGCCCAGAGCTAATCTACGGAACTTTCTACAGTGTTGCAAATGTTCTTTGTGCTCATACAGTAGCCACCAGCTGCAAGTGGCTATTGAGCATTTGAAATGTGGCTAGTAGGACTGAGGCACCCAAGTTTTAATTCATTTAAACTTAGATTTACATAGCCACGTGTGGTTGGTGGCTACTATATTGGATGGCACATCTCTATCTAAACTACAGCAGGGACCTTGGGGCGCCCGGGGGGTGGCTCAGTCAGTTAAGCGTCTGACTCTAGATTTCGGCTCGCGTTATGATCTCACACTTCATGAGTTTGAGCCCCGTCTCGAGCTCTGCGCTGACAGCATGGAGCCTGCTTGGGATTCTCTCCCTCTCTCTCTGCCCCTCCCTCCCCGCACATGCTCTCTCTTTTTCTCTCTCCCTCTCCCCCCAAAATAGATACACTAAAAGAAAATTTTCAACGATAGCAGGGACCTTTAGGCAAGCCCGAAGGGAGAGCAGAGACCACAGGTTGAAAGACCAAATTGTTCTGTTCGTTTCTTACAGTAACCAAAAGTGTCAGAATGGAGGAAAGCGGAATATCTTATTAGGGAGTGGTACACGAGGGAACAGACCAGCTTGTAACTATTAGTGTACGATAACCCTGAGGCGAGAACACTTTATGAAGAGAAGGCGTTGGGTAAATGTTCAGGGTGTTAAAATCTGTCCAGTACGTCGCGTGCTACAATCGCAATGGAACAATAGAGCTATTTTAAACTGGGCAGTAAAATCTTTGTTACAAGTCAACTTGTTAACAGTCCCTTCATTAGCCCTTACACACGTGAATGGGAACCTGTCACTACCCTGCTTGAAAAGATGCACAATTTCCTATACTAATAAAAAGTAACCTAAAGTCACTTGAGCTGCTTTGTACTTGACAACTTTGCCTATGCCGTGAGCCTCAACTATAAGATAGTTTACTGTTGATCTCATTAAAAATATATGAAGCATACCTATTATACCTAATTATTTCTAACATACCCCTCCCCACCTTTGCTTGTGAGACCACGTGGTGTGTGTTAACTAACTGGAGTGTAAATAAAAACTTGGGGGGGTAAAAAAGAAAGAGATGTCAGCATACTGATACCTGAGAACCCCAAGTAGCCACGGCCTTAGCTATATTCATAACCAGAGTAACAGTGCTTCCTTAAAGCCCTGACAGGAGGTGACCTCGCCTTAGGGACTTCTAGCTTCTTTAGAAGCAAAGAACCCTTATAAAATCCTGTTTTATTTGCTGATTTTTCTACCGTTGGCTCTAGCAGAAACACTCAAATGCAGCACAGAAGCGTGAAAGTCAGCAGGCCTTTTTATTTTAATTTTCTTAATGTTTATTGACTTTTGAGAGAGACAGAGTGTGAGCGGGCCAGGGGCAGAGAGAGAAGGAGACACAGAATCCGAAGCAGGCTCCGGGCTCTGAACTGTCAGCACAGAGCCCGATGTGGGCCTTGAACTCACGAACCGGGAGATCATGACCTGATCAGAACATGAGGTTCTGTTTCCAAAAAAGAATTCAATATATACATATTTGAATATATGAATTTAAACATACATACACATAGTAAATAATGATAGGTGGCATTACTTAAGCTTTAAACCTTAGTTTTTATATTTTTTAATTTTTTCCCCTCTTTTGTAAGTAATCTCTACTCCCAACTTGGGGTTCAAACTCCCAACCCCGAGATCAAGAGTCCCATGCTCGGGACACCTGGGTGGCTCAGTCGGTTGAATGTCAGACTCTTGATTTTGGCTCAGGGCATGATCTCACAGTTGGTGAGTTTGAGCTCCACATCAGACTTCTCTGTCTCCCCCTCTCTCTCTCTGCTCCTCCCTGCTCGCTATCTATCTCTCTCTCTCAAAATAAATAAACATTAAAAAAAAAAAGAGTTGCATGTTCTGACTGAGCCAGCCAGGCATCCCTAAGCCTTAGTTTTTAAAATATAATTACTCTTAAGACATTGTTGATTTTTACCATCATGATTTAAATGTTATAACCCAATGCCCAGAGCTTGGTTTCTTTTCTTTTTCTTTTCTTTTTTTTTTTTTTTTTTTTTTTTTTTTTTTTACATTTTTTAATGTTTACTTTTGAAAGAGACGGAGTGTGAGTGGGTAAGGGGCAGAGAGAGGGAGACACAGGATCTGAAGCAGGCTTGAGGCTCTCAGCTGTCAGCACAGAGCCCGATGCTGGGCTCAAACTCACGAACCGTGAGATCATGACCTGAGCCGAAGTCGGACGGTTAACTGACTGAGCCACCCAGATGCCCCTCTATTTCTTTTAACGCTACTTTCCAATGGAAGGAACCAGGGCTTTTTGGAAAAACAGCAGATTCCAAGGCTAGGACAGGAAAGGTACAAGATGAGCCTTGGAGTATCTTGTGGTGCCATAAATTAAGGAAGTGCTCAAAGAACGATGGGGAAATAACCACAAAGGTACAGGAGCCAACATGGAGGGACTCCCAACAGCCAAATTTGAAGCAATTTGGGCAACAAAGTAATTAATGCTACTAGTGGATCATTACGTATAGGATAAAATTCCTGAGTCCGTTGTGATTTAAATAATTTGAAAAACAATGAATAGGGAGAAAGAAAAGCTCTGTATTATAGTAGCATTCCAACTAATATGTGAAGAAGGAATGATGTTCATGGAAAAAAAATCAACATTCGAGAAACACCCCAGTAATAATTGTTTCAGTGAACAATCACCAATGCATGTTAGAATTAGTCAGTGAAAGTTTGATGAGGAACAGAATATTTACATAGTCTCAAAGTATGTGGAGTTTCTGGCCCCAAATGGAACACCTGAAATTCAGACAAACCCAGATTGCGGGACATTCTGCAGAATAACTAGCCAGTGTCCTTCAAAAATGTGGTCATAACAGACTGAGGAACAGTTCTGGAGTAAAGGAGATTAAGGAGATTTAAGGAAATGCATGTGTGCTCCTGGATCAGATCTTGGTCCAGAAAAGAACATTAATGGGACAATTGATGACGTTTAAATAAGGATTCCAGATTAGTTAAAAATGTTACGTCAGTGTTAATTTCCTGCTTTTGATCATTGTACCAGATGTGGTTATGTTGAATGTTAACACTGGGGAAGGGTATATACATCTTGCTCTACTTACAATGGGCTTATGCCCTGATAAGTTGAAAATATTGGATATAAAAAATGCATTTACTACACCTAACCTATCAAACATCACAGCTTAGCCTAGCCTAGCCTACCTTAACCGTGCTCCAAACACTTACATGAGCCTACAGTTGGGCAAAATCATCTAATGCAAAGCCTATTTTATAATAAAGTGTTGAATATCTCGTGTAATGTGTTGAATACTGTACTGAAAGTGAAAGATGGTTATATGGGTGCAGAATGGTTGTCAGTGTATGGGTTGTTTACCCTCGTGATCGCGTGGCTCACTGGGAGCTGTGGCTCACTGCCACTGTGTCCAGCATCACGAGAGAGGGCCATACAGTACGTCACTAGCCTGGGAAAAGATTGAAATCCAAAATTCCAAGTATAGTTTCTACTGAATGTGTATCACTTTTTCACCATCATAAACTTGAAAATTTGTAAGTTGAACCATTGTAAGTCAGGAGCCATCTGAACTGAGAAGTTTGAGAGAGAAAACTAGAGAGGTAGGACATTCAGGAGGGTGTTGTCCCAGAAGCCAAAGGAATAGAGTCAAAAAGAACACAGTGATAGGGGCACCTGGGTGGCTGGGTGGGTTAAGCATCCAACTCTTGATTTCAGCTCAGGTCATGATCTCACAGTTCGTGGGTTCAAGCCCCGCGTTGGGCTCTGTGCTGACAGCTCAGAGCCTGCTTGGGATTCTCTCCCTGTCTCAACGCCCCTCCCCCACTAGCTCTCTCCCTCTCTCTCTCAAAATAAGTAAACAAACATTAAAGAATAAGAGAACACAGTGGTAAATACATCAAATGCAACAGGGAGAACAATTACAGAAGGTCAAAAATAGTGTCCATCGGGAGCCTGGGTGGCTCAATCGGTTAAGTTTCCGACTCTTGATCTCAGCTCAGGTCTTGATCTCAGGGTCGTGAGTTCAAGCCCTGTGTCGGGCTCCGCACTGGGCGTGAAGCCTACTTAAAAAATAAAAGAAACCTTTGGGGCACCTGGGTGGTTCAGTAGGTTAAACGTCAGACTTGAGCTCAGGTCATGATCTCACGGATCATAAAAATAAATAAATAAACTTAAAAAAAATAAGCTAGGGCTGTAACCAAACAATATTTATTTAGTTATTTATATTTTTATTTTTAATTATTTTTAATTATTTTATTTTTTATTTTTTTTAATTTTATTTTTTATTTTTTAAAATTTACATCCAAATTAGTTAGCATATAGTGCAACAATGATTTCAGGAGTAGATTCCTTAGTGCCCCTCACCCATTTAGCCCATTCCCCCTCCCACAACCCCTCCAGTAACCCTCAGTTTGTTCTCCATACTTATGAGTCTCTTCTGTTTTGTCCCTCTATCTGTTTTTATATTATTTTTGTTTCCCTTCCCTTATGTTCATCTGTTTTGTCTCTTCAAGTCCTCATATGAGTGAAGTCATATGATGTTTGTCTTTCTCTGACTGACTAATTTCACTTAGCATAATACCCTCCAGTTCCATCCACGTGGTTGCAAATGGCAAGATTTCATTCTTTTTGATTACCGAGTAATACTCCATTGTATATATACACCACATTGTCTTTGTCCATTCATCCATCGATGGACATTTGGGCTCTTTCTATACTTTGGCTGTTGTTGATAGTGCTGCTATAAACATGGGGGCGCATGTGTCCCTTTGAAACAGCACACCTGTATCCCTTGGATCAATGCCTAGTAGTG
Organism: Prionailurus viverrinus; assembly: GCF_022837055.1. Lineage (NCBI taxonomy): Eukaryota > Metazoa > Chordata > Mammalia > Carnivora > Felidae > Prionailurus > Prionailurus viverrinus. Next base: position 104,232,709 of record NC_062579.1, read on the forward strand.
CAATTGCTGGGTCGTAGGGTAGTTCTATTTTTAGTTTTTTGAGGAACCTCCATCCTGTTTTCCAGAGTGGCTGCACCAGCTTGCATTCCCACCAACAGTGCAAAAGAGATCCTTTCTCCGAATCCTTGCCAACATCTGTGGTTGCCTGAGTTGTGAATGTTAGCCATTCTGACAGGTGTAAGGTAGCATCTCATTGTGGTTTTGATTTGTATTTCCCTGATGATGAGTGATGTGGAGTATTTTTTCATGTGTCGGTTGGCCATCTGGATGTCTTCCTTGGAGAAGTGTCTATTCATGTCTTTTGCCCATTTCTTCACTAGATTATTTGTTTTTTGGGCGTTGAGTTTGATAAGTTCTTTATAGATTTTGGACACTAACCCTTTATCTGATATGTCATTTGCAAATATCTTCTCCCATTCTGTCACTTGCCTTTTAGTTTAGCTGATTGTTTCCTTTGCTGTGCAGTTTTTTTTTATTTTGATGAGGTCCCAATAGTTCATTTTTGCTTTTGTTTCCCTTGCCTCTGGAGACATGTTGAGTAAGAAGTTGCTGCGGCCAAGATCAAAGAGGTTTTTGCCTGCTTTCTCCTCGGGGATTTTGATGGCTTCCTGTCTTTACATTTAGGTCTTTCCTCCATTTTGAGTTTATTTTTGTGTCTGGTGTAAGAAAGTGGTCCAGGTTCATTCTTCTGCATGTCACTGTCCAGTTTTCCCAGCACCACTTGCTGAAGAGACTGTCTTTATTCCATTGGATATTCTTTCCTGCTTTGTCAAAGATGAGTTGGCCATATGTTTGTGGGTCCACTTCTGGGTTCTCTATTCTGTTCCATTGATCAGAGTGTCTGTTCTTGTGCCAGTACCATACTGTCTTGATGGTTACAGCTTTGTAGTAAAGCTTGAGGTCTCGGATTGTGATGCCTCCTGCTTTGGTTTTCTTTTTCAAGATCGCTTTGGCTATTCGGGGTCTTTTCTGGTTCCATACAAATTTATTTATTTATGTATTTATTTATTTATAGTTTTATTTTTAATTTTTTAAAAATATAATTTATTGCCGAATTGGTTTCCATACAACACCCAGTGCTCATCCCAACAAGTGCCTTCCTCCATGCCCATCACGCACTTTCCCCTCTCCCTCCGCCCCCCCCCCCCCCATCAACCCTCAGTTTGTTCTCAGTCCTTAAGAGTCTCTTATGGTTTGGCTCCTTCCCTCTCTGTAACTTTTTTTCCCCCTTCCCCTTTCCCATGGTCTTCTGTTAAGTTTCTCATATTTATTTATTTTTGAGAAAGAGAGAGCGAGCAGGGGTAGGGTAGAGAGAGAGAGGGAGACGGGATCCAGAGCGGGTTTTGTCACCCAGGTGCTCCCCAAAAAACTTTTTTTAATTAAAGTTTATTTTTAAAAACCATAAGGAAGCAGAAAGCAACTTCCATTAGCCGTGTGGGATTTTGAAAGCTCTAGAAATTAATCTTATATAAAAAACTATTTGCAGTAATATCAGAAGGCTATAAAAGGTGTAAGACAAGGGCAGACGGCCTTATGCCCTGAAAGTAGTTTGTCATTAAGAAAACCCTGATACAGACATAGAACATTAGAATGGCGATTTAATGGGGGAAACTCTGGGTGATCGGTGGCTGACAATTTTCAGATGAATAGATACAGCATTTTAAAAGAACTCAGGAAGAATACGTTGGTCTTATAACAGCACCTGGCCTTACTTGTTATAAACTCATTTCTGTGTTCCACCTAAAGCCAGCATACATGACTTACAATAGCACTTAACTTGCTATAGACAGTCCTGTCGTAAAATGTATTAAAACAAACATTTTTTGGGTGACTGGGTGGCTCAGTTAGTTAAGTGTCTGACTCTTGATTTCGGCTCAGGTCACGATCTTGTGGTTCATGAGTTCGAGCCAGCTGATGATGTGGAGCCTGTTTGGGATTCTCTCTCTCTCTCTCTCTCTCTCTCTCTCTCTCTCTGGCTCTCCCCCGTTCGCTCTTTCTCTCTCTCTCTCAAAATAAAAAAATAAACTTTAAAAAGACCACAAATTTTTCTAAGGACCTCATGGACATTTTTCTGAGAACTTGAGATGTGGCATTAAGAGAGGACTTTAGGGGCGTCTGGGTTGCTCAGTTGGTTGAGTGTTGGACTCCTGATTTTGGCTCAGGCCATGATCTCAAGGGCTGTGGGACTGAGCCCCGCATCGGGCTCTGCTCTGATTGTGGAGCCTGCTTGGGATTCTCTCTCTCTCTCCTTCTGCCGCTCCCCTGGGCTCACCCTCTCTCTCTTTAAAAAATAATAAATACTAAATAAAAAAGAGAGGGCTTTAAACATGTTCATTCGCTCATTCATTCATTGATTCAGTTATTCATTTACTTATTTATTTTTAGGATAGGAGAAACTTGAGTCTGTGTACGGGGAAAGACTAGAAGGAAGGACAAGAGCTATGGGAGAATAAAAGTAGCTATCTGACAGACAGGTACCAGAGGCGATGGATCGCAGGGTGTACCTGGATCTGCCAGAGGAGGGACTCCTCACCTCTGGGCCCGGAGGAGAGAGAGGACACAGCATAGACGTGGATGGACGGGACTGACGTGTTGCATCCTTGTTTCATTCACTCTCTTCGTAAGTTAATGGGTTGAGTCTATCCTTCGAGAATGAGGATGATGAAGTTGAATGGGGACAGACGTACAGAACATGACTGAGGGGGACATGATGGGGGGCAGGCCAAGGTCTTGGAAAGGATTGTGGAGGGGTGTTTAGGGCCTAGTTGAGACCCGGGCCCACGAATGTATAGAGGAACCAATCTCCGTGGTTGTGGGATTTTCTCCAGCCGCACTCTGCAGCCTAGCAGGGGTAGATCAGACAGGCTGGGGGGTGGAGCCAAGATGTGGCTTTGCCGTCCTGGCAGAGCAGAATTAGGAGGGTGCAAAGGACTCCACACTGAAGGTGGGATCCACACTGAAGTGGGAAGTAAGGGAAGGCGGGAGCGGAGTGGTAGACGGGGGACTTGGAGGTCTCCCGATGACTGTGAAGCACAATTATGCCAGGCAGGGTGGCCAGGGACAACTAGGGACGAAGAAAATTGTGGTCGGAGATTGGGATACTGCAGTGAAGAGCCGCCAGCAACAGCGTTGGAAGGTGTCCCCCCTGCCTGGCCCTGCACCGCTGCAGGGGGCTCTATGCTCCCATGTGCCGGGGACCGCTAACCCAGCATCTTGTCCGATGTAAAGTTTTGAAAAATGTTTATTTATTTTGAGAGAGAGAGAGAGAGAGTGAGCGAGCACGAGCAGGGGAGGGGGAGAGGGAGAGCGTGCCAAGCAGGCTCCGTGCTCAGTGTGGAGCCCTACGTGGGGCTCGATCCCACGACCCTGGGATCACAACCTGAGCCGAAATCAAGAGTCGGACGCTCAGTGGACCGAGCCGCCCAGCTGCCCCGTGTCTTGTCCGATTTAGCGGTTGTCCCGGAGTTTTCATTTTCCCACCAGGAGGAAGTATTAACAACTAAATTGATATAAGCAAGCCAGATGGGTCTGTGGGACCACCACTGTTTAATTCCAGCTTCTGCCTTGGTCTCGTCTGCTGGCTTGTGCGAGGCCTGTACAGAGAAGCAAATTCTCACTTTGACACAGAGTTAAACGTAAACAGCAACCGGTGATAACCCTTCTCCCTTTTTCTTTTTCTTTTTTTTAATTCTTTTTCTTTTATTTATTTTGAGAGAGAGAGAGACAGAGAGACAGAAAGTGCAAGCGGGGTAGGGGTAGAGAGAGAGGGAGAGGGAAAGAATCCCAAGCAGGCACATGTTCAGCGCAGAGCCCAAAGCGGGGCTCAAACCCACAAACTGTGACATCATGACCTGAGCCGAAGTTGGACGCTTAACCAGCCGGGCCACCCGGGCGCCCCCCTTCTCCCTCTTTCTAATCTTTTCCAAATACAACGTAACCCTGTCAAGGACAGCGTGCTGGGTATTCACTGATAACGAAGCAAGTGCACTCAGATATTAGACAACCGACTCATTCTTGTCCCAGGCGGGGATGGGGAGGGGGGAGTATTGACCATTGTGCCCCTTGCTGGACACACACAGCAGGGTGTGCCGGCCAGCTGTGCCCATGCCAAAGCCTACGACATACAGGAAGCTGCCAGGCCACGAGTTGGTAGGCCCGTAGATGTAGGAAATTACAGCTTCACGTGTACATAAAATATGTTTAGGAAACGGAGGCTGAGGAGTCCTGCCGTACAATGAGTAGTCTGAATGGTCTTCGTACAATGGTTATGTCATTTGTTACGTGGTGCAAATCTACAACCTGTTATGTTTTTAAATTTTGCAATCCACCCTTTCAGCATGAGTTCAGAAACTAAAGTGCTTAGTTAATGTGCAATTAAATACCATATTTGTTACTCAAGAAAATTGATCATGAATGTGTAACACGAACAAAACACTTGTCCACGTTTATCACCTACATCGATGTCACTGACCCCTTGAAAACCAGAAGACATAAATCTGCAGAGACAGCGTCAGCATCTACCTCAAAGGTTTGTACTTATTTTAAGAAGACTGTGCTCAAAGATGAGGATTTCAGGGGATGCAGCTGCCGAGAGGGTATTTATCTATTGCTCTGTGAACGACTTGTTTTGATCCAATGACTTCTCTGCAAAATTCATTTGCTCGTTTTGATTTCAAGTTTCCTTGTACATGACAAAGAGTGAAGCAATAAATAGCTTTAAATGAGGAGCTCTGTTAGCAGAAGGACTTCACAGTTAAATGATGCCACTTATGTGATGTCATCTATATCATTAGATGCTTCAAATAGAAAATGAGTTGAATTAGGGTTCTCCAGAGAAAGAGAACTAATGGGACGGGTGTATGTATGAGAGAGAGAGAGAGAGAAAGAAAGAGAGAGAGAGAGAGAGAGATTTATTTATTTTAAGCAGTTGGCTCACACAATTGTGGAGGCTTCTTCCTAAGTCCAAATTCTGGTGGGGTAGGCCAGCAGGCCGGACAACTCAGGGAGGAGTTGCTGTTCCGGTCCAAATACAGTCTGCTGGCAGAATTCCTTCTCGATTAGGGTCAGCATTTGCTCTGTTCAGGCCTTCAAATGATTGCACGAGGCCCACCCACATCGTGGAAGGTAATCTGCTCTACTCATTTAAAATGATTTAGGGGCGCCTGGGTGGCGCAGTCGGTTAAGCGTCCGACTTCAGCCAGGTCACGATCTTGCGGTCCGTGAGTTCGAGCCCCGCGTCAGGCTCTGGGCTGATGGCTCGGAGCCTGGAGCCTGTTTCCGATTCTGCGTCTCCCTCTCTCTCTGCCCCTCCCCCGTTCATGCTCTGTCTCTCTCTGTCCCAAAAATAAATAAACGTTGAAAAAAAAAAAAAATTAAAAAAAAATAAATAAATAAATAAAATGATTTAAATGTTAATCTTCTCCAAAAACCACCTTCCCCGAAACTTCCAGAATAATGTTTGTCCAGCTATCTCGGCACCGTGGCCCAGCCAAGTTGACACATAAAATTAACCGTCACGTTAATGAATTCCAATACTTCTTCACTGTTGCATCCAGCTCATGGAATCAAAGCAAAGCTTACAGAAATTTATTCTGGTGAGGGGGAAATATACAAGATTATTGAGAAAGCTACTGTAAATTCAGTTTAAACATTCAACATTTATGGGGCACCTGGGTGGCTCAGTCGGTTAAGCATCCGATTTCGGCTCAGGTCATGATCTCACGGTTCATGGGTTCAAGCCCTGCGTTGGGCTCTGTGCTGATAGCTCAGAGCCTGGAGCCCACTTCAGATTCTGTGTCTCCCTCTCTCTCTCTGACCCTTTTCCGCTCACACTTTGTGTGTGTGTCTCTCTCTCAAAAATAAATAAATAAATAAATAAATAAAGTAAACATAAAAAAAATAAAAAAAATTCAATATTTAGGGTGAGTATTTTGGTGGTGATTATTTTTTTCATAGAAATACAAATTTGGTGGAGAAAAAAAGACAAAATTATTTTGTCTCTATGAAAGTTTTATTTTCTGTAATAATGAGCAACAATTATTATTTTCTTGACTTCTTTTTTGGTTTCAAGACTATTATAATTTTATTTTTTATTTTTGAAGACAATTATAATTTTAAAATAACACATTTTGATTTTAAATATATTGTCCAAATTCAGCAAAATATTTCACATGTGAACCAGATTTTCACTTACCAAATAAAAGTATCACATCTTACAAATGGCACTGTTTGCTGTTTTAAATTTTTCTTAAGTTTTTTTAATTCATTTTGAGAGAGAGAGAGAGAGAGCATGGGCAGGGGAGGGACATAGAGAGGGAGACAGGATCTGAAGCGGGCTCTGCACTGACAGCACAGGGCCCGATGTGGGGCGCGAACCCACAAACCATGAGATCATGACCTGAGACGAAGTCAGATGTGCTTGACCAACTGAGCCGCCCAGCTGTCCCCGCTGTTTAAAATTTTAAACACAAATAAAAGCTCCAAGTCATCCTAGAATGACAGGAATGAAATGATAGTACTGTTTCTTTGTCTTTAGAATCACAGTTCAAGCCTCTGTGACAATACGGGGGTGTGTGCTACCACAGGTGTTGCGGAAAGAAACTGCAAGCCACAAACAAACTGGAAGGGCTCTGAAGTGTTGGACACCTAATTTAGACACAAATGTGGGTAGTCGAGTCCACGTGTCAGGGGCCAAATGTATAACTAGAAGTGCTCTGAATTAACTCTCGGTGGAACGCAGTGTTTGGTAAAAGGATAAGTAATAAACATGTGCTGATATGAACTTCAAAGTCTATGTCCAAAGAAGTGCATTCGTATGTTTACCAAAAGATATGTAAAGATACATACAAAATGTTCATAGCAGCACTATTTGTAACAAACCAAACCTGGAAACTGCCCACATGCCCGTCAACAGGAGAATGGATGTCTTAGAGACTAGAAGGATAAACAGAGTGAGAACTTGGTTAAGGCAAGTTTAAGGCACTTGTTGTGGAAGGAGGGGGGGGGGAATGGGGGGCAGAGAGAGAGCCAGGCTGTCCGCACAGAGCCTGACAACTGGGCTTGAACTCACAAACCATGAGATCATGACCTGAGCCGTGACCTGAGCCAAAGTCCGATGGTTATGGACTGAGCTACCCAGGGGCCCCTGAACTTTTTTTGGAGCAAGGGCTATGCTATGCACTCTTGCGTTATTTTGTTTAATCCTCGCCATGCCCTGTGATGGAGATATTAGCCTCATTTGACATATAAGGAAACTGAGGCACACTGAGGTCAAGGATTCTGCCCAAGGTATAAACTTGGGATTTAAACTCAGATCTTTCTCAATCCAAAGGCCATATGTACCTTTTCCATTATAGTCTGTTTTCTTTCCATGATAGATAGGGAAGGCAGAGAAACTTGGACAGTATGGTGTTCACACACTCATACATTCTAAAATTATAACTGCTACTATTTCTTGAGCACCTACTATGAGGCGAGTACCATGCTAGGTACTTTACGTAAATTGTCTTTACAATTCTCATAACCCTTCATAGCAAGAATTATTATTCTCAGTTTTTAGATGAAGAGACTGAGGCTCAGAGAAATTCAATGACTTGACCAGTTTCACAAATCTCTTACCATCACCTATCTCTCGGCAGCCTTAACAGGGGCCACCAACTGTGTGCCAGGCACTATGGTGGGTTCTGGAGTCGTACGAACGCTAGGAATGAACAACTGTTGTTTGCTTACCTGACCTTTTTGAGAGTAGGGTAAGATTCCTGTCCCCAGTTCCATACAGGGACTTGTGGAGGCAAAAATAAAGATCAGTAATGGTGACAGTTCCCATTTACTGATTATGCAACGTCCTAGGTACTGTACCACACACACACACACACACACACACACACACACACACACACACAGGGATACCATGTCTAATTCTCACAACGATCCTGTTAATACCCTCATTTAACTGAGACGAAAAGAGAGGCTCAGTCTGATTTGCACAAGGTCACAGAGCAGTTAGGTGTCCCCCGTCCGATTTGCACCCTGACCTGCTGACTCTAGGGCTCTTGGTCTCAACTCTCACACCCAATTAAAGATGTTTGGTAGAATTAGTAAAACGGAATCCGCAATGCAGTCCAGAGTCTTGGGAAGGGGGCGCCGGGCGACAGAAGCACGTGGTGACGGCAAGCCGAAAAGCCGGCGCCCAGTTTAGGGGCACTAGGAAGAAACCGGGCGGAGGCAGGTGTGGGGAGCCAGGAGCCCTCAGGCTGGGAGACCCAGGGAAAGCTGGACGGAGGATGCGCACCAGGAGTCTCCGCTCCTTCCGGAGGAAAATTCCCACCTCCGGCGCGTGGAAACCCGCAGGCGCCGGCAGAGGCGCCCGGGCGGTCTGTGGGCGGAGCCTCGGGGGCGGGCGGGGCCGGTTTTGCCTTCGCTCCGGCGGCGGCGGCGGCGGCCTAGAGTGCACGAGCGAGCGGCTCTTTCCGCTCTCCCGCGTGTCGCCGCCTTCTGCGGAGCCTCCGCCTCCTCCTCTGGGGCGCCTCCGGCTTCCTCCTCCTCCGGCTGCCCTCAGCGCGCGCGCCCATCGGCTCCGTTATGGCGACCCGCAGCCCCAGCGTCGTGGTGAGCGGCTCGGCCCGCGGCACCTGAGGCTCGCGGCCCGCAGTGCGGGCGCCGGCCGGTGTGGCCCGGGGAAGCCCGGAGGGGCGGGGGGCGACTGCCGCGTCCCGGCTCGGGCTTTACGTCACACGGGGTGGCGTGGGGGATGCGTGGCGAGGTGCGGGCTGGGTGCCTCGGGACAGCCCGGGGGAGGGGGGCTGCGTGTGGCAGGGGAGGGTGGGGATGGCGCTTTGGCGGACTCGTGCGGCCGGGGAGGGCCCGCGGGCCAGTTCGGGAAGGATCCGGCGCGCCGCGGGTGGGGGCTTTGTCCGGAGAGGCCCTTCTCTAAACTGGGGGTATGCCGCTGAGGTCCTCGGGGCCCCTGTAATAGAGGGCGCAGGCACGGGAGCGGCCACGTGGGAGGGCATGCGGGGACTGGTACTTGCACCTAGTTCCGCAAATGCCATAATGACCGTGCGAATGCGCATTGCCTGCTTGAACCCTCACAGCAGCCTTGGTAGCGGTAACCATGCCCGCGTTTTTACACACGAGGAAAATAGTGACACGGTATTAGGTAATTTTCTCTCGGCCCAGAGGGAGCTAGGCCTCGAATTCAGGTGTGCCTCGATCCGGATCCTACGTTCTTTGATGCTGCGGGGACAAAAAGTGCGAATCTGGTCCTTACCTTCAAGGACATTCGTACCATCGCCAGCCTCTGTATCCTGTCTCCAACCTCATTGGTTCTTTTTGTTTCTGGAACAAGCCAAGCTGCACCCCCCCCCCCCCCCGCCTTTCCGATCATGCTTGCTAAAACGGCCAACACCCCTCCCAATAGTTACATGCCTCAGTCTGCATCATCGTCATCATTATATTTTAGCAGTTACTTGATTACCTGTTGATTGTCTCTCCCACTAAAACAGAAGCTTTATAAGGCCAGGAATCGCCACCATAACCACAGCATATAGGACAGTGCCTGGCATGTAAGAAATTCTCAATAACGGTTTGTTGAGTGAATAAATAATTAACCACTTGAGCCCCCAAAAGGAAGGATTCTATCGATATTGGGAACGATGGCTTAAGGTAAAGGGCAGACTTCTTCATGGAGTCTGGCCTGGAATCCTGCTTGTTTGGGCTGTTTACTAGCTGCGTGGCCTTGGGTAACTTACTTCCCTTTTCTGGGCTTAAGTGTCCCTAATGTATAACTGAGGTACTAGCCACCTCTGGGTGTTACTGAAATATTGTAAGACTGTCTGCTTAAACAACCTTTCCGTGGTCCTTGACTGGGAATAGTAATAATAGCTATCATCGTGTTTACCTACATAGTCCTGTTTACTCCTTGAAACAACTCTGTAACAATAGCATGATTATTACCATTTTACAGAGGAGGAATCTTTGAAGCCTCAGAGAAGTTAAGTAATTTTACTTCTTGCCATACCCACGTCACATAGTTGCAAAGAGAAACTCCGACTCAAGCCTAGGTCTCTCTCAAGAGTCCATGCCCTTAAGTGGTATGCTTATTGTATACTATTGTAGGTACTCAAAAAATGGTGGGGGCTTTTGTGTTTACTCAGTTGCTGAGGAAGTTAGATGTTTTTAGCTTTGGGGTGTGATGCCTGCCCCAGCATACAGTGAATTATTATTGCTAGAACTAGCTATTGTTAGTTTCATTTGAACGTTAAGATCTTCGTTGTGTTTTTGGTTTGCAAAGTACTGTTCTTTTTTTATTTCCTTGCCAAAAATTGCACGTTAGTAATAACAGGCACTCGTATAGTGTTTAGTATGTTCTGGTTTCTGTTCTAAGCTCTTTACATATATTAACTGATTTGATATTTTTAAATTTAAAAATAAATTTATGTGGCTCAGAGAGGTTAAGTAACTTATCCAAGATCACCCAGCAATGCTAGGATTTGAATCTGACTTATCTGGACCCAGAGTCTGCTCTTAACCTCCATTTTTTAATGTTTATTTTTGAGAGAGAGAGAGCAGGGGAGGGGCAGAGAGAGGGGGAGACAGAATCCGAAGCAGGCTTCGTGCTGCCTGTGCAAAGCCCGACATGGGGCTCAAACCCAGGAACCGTCAGATCATGACCTGAGCCAAAGCCAGACGCTCAACTGACTGAGCCACCCAGGTGCCTTTTAACATCACCATTTTAGAAAAATGTTTTATTATTTATTTTTGAGAGAGAGCGGGGGGAAGGGCAGAGAGAGAGGGAGAGAGGATCCCCAGCAGGTTCCACACTGACAGCACCGAGCCCAGTATGGGGCTCGAACTCACCAACCATGAGATCATAACCCAAGCCAAAACCAAGAATCAGATGCTTAACCGACTGGGCCACCCAGGTGCCCCCACATATTTTAAGATTTTTTTTATTTTTGAGAGAAAGCGTGAGTGGGGGAGGAGCAGAGAAAGAGGGAGGAAGAGGATCGAAAGCAGGCTCTGCACTGACAGCAGCGAGCCCGACACGGGGCTCCATCCCACGAACCATGAGATCGTGACCTGAGCCAAAGTTGGACACTCAACCAAGTGAGCCACTCACGTGTCCCATTTCCCCAAATGTTTTCGGGTTGGGCTCTTCCCAGAGCCATCCAGAACCTTCTTTGTGATCTTCTTTAGCCATTTTATGTCCGGTTCTTGTTATGGACTGAACATTTGTATCTCCAGTAATAGCCAACAGATAAATATGTTGAAGCCCCAACTGCCCACTGTGTGGTATTTGGAGATGGGGCCCTTTGTGGAGTAATTAGGATTACTAATAAGGTCATGAGATTGGGGTCCTGGTCTTTTAAGAAAAGACACCAAAGAGCTCCCTTCCCCACCCTCCACTGTGCACATAGCTAGGAGAAAGCAGCTGCCTACAAACCTAGAGAGGAGGCCTCGGAATGAAACCTGTTTTGCTGGCATCTTGATCTTGGACTTCCCAGCTTCCAGAACTGCAAGAGATAAATTATTGTTGTTTAAGCCACCCAGCTGGTGGGATTTTGCTAGGGCAGCTCCAGCAGACTAATACAGTTGTTTTAGAAGGTGTCGGTAATCACCACCTGCTTAGACATGCCACACCAAGTCACCAATAAAACAGATGTGGTTTACATTCATTTCGAAGTGTGACTTACATTCATAATCAACTATTGCCTGGTTGATTTAGAAAACTGTGCTAATTCAGTATTAGAGACATGCCAGTGTACTTGACTCTGTTTACAACCAGGCAACAGACTACTTTAAGCTTGGTAGGCTGTAGGGGGAGTCATTGGTGCTGGGTTCCAGGTTTATCTTTAGTGCATGTGTAACCGCTGTTGATAATCACAAATTTGTGGGCTGGTCAAATTAGATTCAAGTACAAATGACAAGCTTTATTGTGCTGTATAGTTCTATGTATGTCTTTTCTACTAGATTATGTATAAGCTCTTTGAGGGCTCTCAGTTTAAAATCATCTTTGTATGCTCCCTACAAAATTTACTGCACAGTGCCTTACCAAAGTGAATGCTAAATGCATTTTTATGTAATTTAATATATTGCAATCCCTTCCTGTCAAAGCAGCCACTGGATTGTTAACTAATCCAAATCAGATGAGGTTAATATCAGATATTAAATCAGACAAATAAGGGCTAATAAGATTAAAGGCCACCGAGTATATTTCTATCTAGCTCTTGTGGAGATTGGAGTTATTGGACCCATTTAATATGAAGTTTTGGTGTTTTGGATGATTAAGAACAAGTTCCTGGGGGCACCTGGATGGCTTAGTCAGTTGAGTGTCTGTCTGACTTGATTTTGGCTCAAGTCGTGATCTCAGGGTCGTGGGATTGAGCCCCCCCATCGAGCTCCACACTGAGTGTGGAGCCTGCTTCAGATTCTCTCTCTCTCTCTCTCTCTCTCTCTCTCTCTCTCTCTGTCTCTCTGTCTCTCTGTCTCTCTGTCTCTTTCTTTCTTTCTCTCTTTCCCTTTGCCCCTTTCCTTCCCTCTAAAATAAGTAAAATGAAAAAAAAAAAAAAGACCACGTTCGTGTTCACTGAATTATATCTTATTTCTTATCATTGGTCCAGGTGCACGTGAGGCTTCTGAGAGTTTGAGTACTCTCTAAATTCCCAGCATGCATCACCTATATCTTTTTCATAGCAGTTTAACACTGTCTTATGGTTATTCATATGCATGTCATGTCTTCTATACTGTAAGCTCTTTGAGGGTAGGTATGTCAAATTTATCTAATCCTGTCTAGTATGTACAACACAGTAGGTTCTCAATAAATATTTGAGTATTAGTAATAATACAGGTTCTGGATAAGGTCCTCACCATTTTAAAATTAGTATTCTAATATTTGGTCATTATATATGGATTTGAAAGACTTGGACTTTTCATTACATGTAAAAATTGGGAAAAGTTGATGTTGGTGCCTTGTCATCATTTAAATAAATTGCTCCGTATTTAACTTTATATTTGAAATATCTACAAGTAGACATAATAGTATAACAGACCATCATATACCCATTGCCCAGTTCTGACAACAAACTATCTACCTATGGCCAATCAAATATTTCTTAAATTAGGACCTCCATCAATATACCCCTTTTATTTATAGTTAATTTTAATAGAGTTGTGAATTCATGCCTAAAGTCCCTCAAGTGATACAAGTTTTAAGATTTTTTTTTTGTTTCTGCCTTTTGGAAAGGGTTATATTTTAACATGTTTTTTATGCTTGAAAGCACAAATCAACCCTTTTTAAAAATGGTACTGGTTTTTTTTTTTAATTTTAATTCCAGTATAATTAGTGTGGTGTGATATTAGTTTCAGGTGTATAATATAGTCATTCAACAGTTCTTTACATTACTCAGTACTCATCACAGTAAGTGTACTCTTAATCCCCATCACCTGTTTAACCCATCTCCCTCCTACCCGCCTCCCCTCTGGTAACCATCTGCTTGTTCTCTATAGTTAAGAGTCCCTTTCTTGGTTTGTCTTTTTTTCTCCCTTATTCGTTGTTTTTCTTAAATTCCACATATGAGTGAAATCATATGGTATTTGTCTTTCTCTGACTGACTTATTTTACTTAGCATTATACTCTCTAGCTCCATCCATGTTGTTGCAAATGGCAAGATTTCATTCTTTTTTTATGGCTGAATAATAGTCTGTTGTATGTATGTGTATATATATATATACACACACAGCATCTTTACACATCTGTGTGTGTGCATATATATATATATATATATATATATATACTTTATGCATTCATCAATCGATGGGCACTTGGGCTGCTTCCATCATTTGGTTATTGTAAATAATACTGTAGTAAACATAGGGGTGCATGTATCCCTTTGAATTAGTGTTTTGTTTTGTTGTTTGGTAAATACCCAGTAGTGTGATTCCTAGATCATAGGGTAGTTCTATTTTTAACTTTCTGAGGTATCTGCATACTGTTTTCTACAGTGGCTGCATGAGTTTGCATTCCCACCAACAGTACAAGAGGGTTCCCCTTCCTCCATATCCTAGCCATCACCTGTTGTTTCTTGTGTTATTGATGTTAGCCATTCTGACAGGTGTGAAGTGATATCTTACTGTAATTTTGATTTGCATTTCCCTGATGATGAGTAATGTTGAGCATCTTTTCAAATGTGTCTGTTGGCCATCTGTATGTCTTCTTTGGAGAAATGTCTGTTCATGTCTTCTCATTTTTTAGAAGTTTCTTTATTTTGAGAGAGAGCACAAGTAGGGGAGGGGCAGAGAGAGAATCCCAAGCAGGCTCTGCACTGTCAGTGCAGAGCCTGATGCAAGGCTTGAACTCACAAACTGTGAGATCATGACCTGAGCTGAAGTTGGATACTTAACCAACTGAGCCACCCAGGGGCCCCTTCTGCTCATTTTTTAATTGGATTATTTGTCTTTTGGGTGTTATGTCAGTTCTTTATACATTTTGGATAGTGACCCTTTTTTGGATATGTCATTTGCAAATATCTTCTCCCATTCAGTAGACTGTCTTCTAGTTTTATTGATTGTCTCCTTTGCTGAACAGAAACTTTTTATTTTGATAAACTTGAATAGTTTATCTTTATTTACCTTGCCTCAAGGAGACCTGTCTAGAAAGAAGTTGCTACTGCTGATGTCAGAAAAATTACTGCCTGTGCTCTCTTCTAGGATTTTTATGGTTTCAGGTCCCACATTTAGGTCTTTAATCCAATTTGAGTTTATTTTTGTGTATGGTGTAGGAAAGTAGTCCAGTTTCATTCTTTTGCATGTGGCTGTCCAGTTTTCCTAACACCATTTTTTGAAGAGACTTTTTCCCATTGCATATTCTTTCCTGCTTTGTTGAAGATTAATTGACCATACAATCGTGGGTTTGTTTCTGGGCTTTCTATCCTGTTCTATTGATCTAGGTGTCTATTTTTGTGCCAGTATCATACTATTTTGATTACTACAACTTTGTAGTGTAACTTGAAATCTGGAATTATAATACTTCCAAGCTTTGCTTTTCTTTTTCAAGACTTTTTTTTTTTTTTTGGCTATTCAGGGTCTTTTGTGGTTCCATATGAATTTTAGGATTATTTGCTCTAGTTCTGTGAAAAATGCTGTTGGTATTTTGATAGAGATTGCATTAAACATGTAGGTTGCTTTGGGTAGTATGGACATTTTAACAATATCTGTTCTTCCAATCCATGAGCATGGAATATCTTTCCATTTGTTCATGTTGTCTTCAATTTCTTTCATCAGTGTTTTATGGTTTTCAGAGTACAGATCTTTTCACCTCCTTGGTTAAGTTTATTCCTAGGTGTTTTATTATTTTTGGTGCAGTTGTAAATGGGATTGCTTTCTTAGTGTCTCTTTCTGTTACTTCATCATTAGTGTATAAAAATGCAATGGATTTCTCTACATTGATTTTGTATCCTGCGACCTTACTGAAGTTCTAGTTGTTTTTCCAGTAGAGTCTTTAGGGTTTTCTACATATAGTATCATGTCGTCTCCAAATAGTGTAAGTTTTACTTCTTCCTTACCAATTTGAATCCTTTTATTCCATTTTTCTTGTCTGATTGCTGTGGCTAGGACTTCCAGTACTGTGTTGAATAAAAGTGGTGAGAGTGGACATCCTTGTCTTTTTCCTGACCTTAGGGGAAAAGCTCTCAGTTTTTCACCATGAGTATGATTTTAGCTGTGGGTTTTTTTTTAATGTTTATTTATTTTTGAGAAAGAGAGCGAGCGCGCACGAGCATGAGCAGGGGAGGGGCAGAGAGAGAGGGAGACACAGAATCTGAATCAGGCTCCAGGCTCTGAGCTGTCAGCACAGAGTCCGACACGGGACTCGAACTCAGAAACGATGAGATCATGACCTGAGCTGAAATCAGATGCTTAACCAACCGAGCCACCAAGGCACCCCAGCTGTGGGTTTTTCATATATGGTATTTATTATGTTGATGTATGTTCCCTCTAAAACTACTTTGTTGACAGTTTTATCAAGAATGGATGTTATACTTTGTCATATGCTTTTTCTGCATCTATTGAAATGATCATATGGTTTTTATCCTTTTTCTTACTAATGTGATGTATTACATTGATTGATTTGCAAATATTGAACCACCCTTGCATCCCAGAAATCAGTCCCACTTGATCGTGGTGAATGATTTTTTTAATGTATTGTTGGATTTGGTTTGCTAATATTTTGTTGAGGATTTTTCCATCTGTGTTCATCAGAGATATTGGCCTGTAGTTCTCTTTTTTTGTAGTGTCTTTATCTGGTTTTGGTATCAGGGTAATGCAGACCTCATGGAAGCAATTCGGGTTTTCTTTCCTCTTCTGTTTTTTGGAATAGTTTGAGAAAAATGGGTATTAATTCTTCTTTACGTGTTTGATAGAATTTACCTGTGAAGGCGTCTGGTCCTGAACTTCTGTTTGTTGGGAGTTTTTTGATTAGTGATTCAATTTCATTGCTGGTAATTGGTCTCTTCAAATTTTCTATTTCCTGATTCAGTTTTAGGAGGTTATATGTTGCTAGAAATGTATCCACTTCTTCTAGGATGTCCAGTTTGTTGGCATGTAATTTTTTGTAATATTCTCATATAATCACAAATCAACCCTTTGACATTAAATGTGATTTATAAATCTAATAGTATTGATTGAAAATAGAAACTTTTGAATTAGAAATTAATTTGGTATTTTGACAGAGGTAGAATTCCTATTTTGGTGTGCATCCCAGCTGTTCTGTCTATATTAGACTGCATGTCTAGGATGAACTCTGGGCAGAATTCACATTGGCTTTGATTGAAACAAATCAGACTCATGAAGTTCTTAGGCTGCCTGCAAAACCTATAGCCAGGCACTGAGCCATTTTCACAGAAGCTATAGGCTTTATAAATGTTGCATGTTTCAAAGAGTCCCGGGTGGGTCCTGGTTTATGCTTGTGCGGAGCAGTGAGTAAGTTGGTAGAAGTGGTGAGTAACCTTCAGGGAAGCCAGTTTGGTTTTCTGGATCTTCTTAGTGTTAAAGCAGTATGAAGTGGTACATTTTCATTCTTGTCAGGTAATAGCAGATATATTCTGAGCCAGACTTGAATGTTTATCCTCTCATCTTGTAGGACCTAGCAAGGTCTGTCTTTTCCCAAAACTTGAACTGAGTTTCAGTTTATAAAATTTAGAAAAGTAATATTTGCTTGTTAGAAAGTATTTCAGAAATGTTCCTATAGGGGACACAAATGTCCCATTTCCATTCTTTTTGTAGTGAAAGTGTTCTGAAATACACATGATGTGAATGTTTAGCAGACACATTAGTACTTTATGCCAGATCTTAAGATCTGGCATCATCTTTTTTCCCCCAAAATACAATTTTTCTTGCTGTGTATGAAAGTAATATGTGTTGGTTTAAAAACAAGTTAGTACTGACTTCCTACCACCCTCAAACTGGCTGCCGAGCGAGTGCCTGGGCACTACATGCCACAGGGCCGTGCCCGTGTTCATGTCCTGGTCCACCTACCTGAATCACTGCCAGCTTCCTGGCCATGTGCATAGGTGGAAATGGTGTGAAGGTAACACCAGCTGGATAAAACAATACCTAAAATTCCACCCAAGTCTGGAGAACTCAAAACTGACCTTTTGGGACAGAAAAAGTAACACGAACCTCAGATTTTTCAGAATATAATTATGAATTCTGTGAATAATATTATAAATCTTAAGTATGTATTTTTAAAATTTATTGAAAGCCTAGCTACCTGTCCTTAAGCATCTAACATAGTACTGACGGAAAGGTGTTCAATAGATGTTTGCTGATACTTTGAGATTTAATTATGGTTTGACCAGTATTTCTTGAAAACTGCCAAAGCTCTTATCATCATCTTCTTGAATGTGATTTGGAAGATATTTAGTCTTGAATATCATGTGAAGTAGAGTATTATAACTGGTTTATTTCTTTGAATTTTAAATATAATGATGAGTAGGAATTATAAATCACCTATGATAAAAAAAGTGAAATTGACAATGAAAAAAAAGGCCAGGTCAATATTAAAGTGTACAACTCAGCGAGTTCCCCCTTCTTGTAGTTGACCACTGTTTGGTATATTCCTTCATGCCCACCCTTTCTTCCTTCTTCCACTCCTTCCTTTCCTCCTTTGTTCCCTCTCCCTTCCCCTCCTCACTTCTTTTTTATTTTTTGGGATTACAATTTTTGTTTGTAGATTTTACTTTCATACATCTTTCAGAATTCCTGTACTTTTTATATGTGTGCAAAAAAAACCACATAATGCCACAAATAATTTAAAAGAAAGACTACTGAATTTTTTTTAAAAGCAGTATATACTCAATGAAGGAAATTTGCAATATATAGTATAAAGAACTAAGTAAAATCACTATAACTCTCTTCCCCGAGATAATAGCTGTTATGATTTTATTATATTTTTTTCTGTATAGGTACATGTATAATATTTATAAAACTATAATCATAGTACATTTTGCCACCACATTTTGCCACGGTTTTATTCAATAGTTTGTATGCCAGCTATTGGGCATACGAAGACAGCCAAATATGGTTCTACTCAAGCAATCGTGGAGTATCTGCTAGGAAGGCACCTCATGGATTGATTATAGCAATCTCAGACTTCTAAGAGTTTGGGTTTTTAAGAAATCACTTAGCTTTCTTGGTGATTTTTTTTTCCCCCTACTCTGAGGTGAGAGAGGCTGTTTGTATTTGGGGTAGGAAACAACAGCTTTTGTTCTGTGTGATTTTTTAACTTGTTAGACTACAGTGTATGAAAATTTTTTTCTACAGTGTTACTAAAATCGTTTTTACTAAAATTTCAAACATACTAAAAGTGGAGAGAATAGTATACTGAATCCCCATATGCTCATCAGCCGTGTTTAAAATGTTATCAAGATTTTGCTACATTTGTCTTAACTCTTTAAAGTTTTTCGTTTTCTCTTTGTGGAGCTAAAGGAAATTTCATACATGTCATTTTACTGATACAATCTTAACTATTCATCTCTAAAGCATACAGTTCATTTCTTATATAACTATAATTCATTGTCATACCTACAAAGTTACAGAAAATTCTTGATGTCTCATACCTAAATTTCTCTTTTTTTTGTTTTTATTTTTATTTAAAAAAAATTTTTTTTTACATTTATTTATTTATGAGAAACAGAGTGAGACAAAGCATGAGCGGGGGAGGGGCAGAGAGAAGGAGACACAGAATCCAAAGCAGGCTCCAGCCTCTGAGTATGTGGTCAGCACAGAGCCTGATGCGTGGCTTGAACCCACGAACTGTGAGATCATGACCTGAGCCGAAGTCAGACACCCAACCGACTGAGCCACCCAGGCACCCCTAAATTTCTCTCATAGGCTAAGGTTTTTTTAACATCTAAATTCAGTCGTGTAATGCTGTCACTGAAACAGTCATATTTCTTTTTCAGATTAGTGATGATGAACCAGGTTATGACCTAGATTTATTTTGTATACCTCATCATTACGCTGAGGATTTGGAAAAGGTGTTTATTCCTCATGGACTAATTATGGACAGGTTAGTAAGATCTTAAATTGAAGTTTTTGGTTTTTTTTCTTAATTTCTATTTCTGTTTTTTCTTAATTTTCTCAACGTTTTTTATTTATTTTTGGGACAGAGAGAGACAGAGCATGAACGGGGGAGGGGCAGAGAGAGAGGGAGACACAGAATCGGAAACAGGCTCCAGGCTCCGAGCCATCAGCCCAGAGCCCGACGCGGGGCTTGAACTCACGGACCGCGAGATCGTGACCTGGCTGAAGTTGGACGCCCAACCGAATGCGCCACCCAGGCGCCCCTTAATTTTCTATTAATTTCAAGTGTCAGCAACTGTTTTAAGGCATTGATGTTTGAACATAAACTAGGCCAGCTTGTCGAATAATAGAGGTTTTCTGTTTTAGAGCCCTCTTTACAAAAAAGTTGGGGGGAGAGCTAATTACCCAGTGTAAGTCATGGTATACTGGGAATCTGTAGGGAGTAGAATACGGTAAACATTGAAGGGACATTGGAGAAATGAACTCTAGTAACAGTCTTTGATTGCTCAGCCTTGAACAGGATAATGGGCTGGGGCTAAATCACAGGAGGGGAAGGTAATGTTTTGACTATTATGCACGTCTAGCTT
The DNA here is from genome assembly GCF_022837055.1 of Prionailurus viverrinus. Taxonomy (NCBI): domain Eukaryota; kingdom Metazoa; phylum Chordata; class Mammalia; order Carnivora; family Felidae; genus Prionailurus; species Prionailurus viverrinus. The sequence continues at coordinate 104,252,874 of NC_062579.1, forward strand.
GAAAAGTTCCCCTTAAATGAATTGCAGTGAGAGACCTTACTTGGTATTTAAATGCTTGCCTTGTGTGGCTAATTTGTTTTTGACTTTAAGGTTATAGTATCAATATATAGCTATTGTAAAATATTCTAAGGATTGAGGCTTTAAATGAGTAGAGTTCTTCTTCTCAGCCTCCTGCATAGTCCTTCGTACGCACTGGCTGTGCACATATGCTGTATGCAAATATATGTACAGTAACTCTTGAACAATGTGGGGGTTAGGGATGCCACCATCTGCGCAGTCAAAATCTGTGTATCACTTCTGACTCCCCTTAAAACTTAACTATTAATAGCCTACTGTTGACCGGAAGTCTCACTGATAACATATAGTTGATGAACACATATTTTGTATATGTGTTATATACTGTATTCTTACAATAAAGTAAGCTGGAGAAAATATGTCATTAATAAAATCATAAGGAAGAGAAAATATATTTATAGTATGATATTTATAACAAAATCCATGTATAAGTGGACTTGTGTGTGCAGTTCAAACTTGTGTTGTCCAAGAGCCAACTGCGTATATTTTAACACATAGGCATGTACTATCATATAGGTCTGAAGTGTATTGGAGATGTTTTCATATTAGTATATTTAGAGCTTTCTCCTATATTTTGAAGGTGGTACTGTCATACAGGTCTGAAATTTATTGGGCACTGTTTCATACTAGTATGGTTAGAGCTATCCTATATTTTGAAGGTTGCATAACATTGCATTTTCTGACTGTACCATAATTGATTTAAGCAGTCCTTCATTGACGGACATGCAAGACATCACCATTATTTTACAGACCATACTAGAAGGGAACATCCTCTTATACACGTTTGGTCACTTGCTTCAGCTTTATCCATGGGGAAAATCTGGGTCAAGGGGAAGGTATTTATTGAATGCTTCTGATACTGCCAGATTATGCTCCAAAACGTTGTTTTAATTTATACTCACAGTGGTATACGACAGTACTCTTTTTCGCAGTCTCTTACAATATTGCCTATTATCAGGGAAATCTCATTTAATCAGAATTTGCCATTCTGCTAGGTGACAATGGTATTTTAAATTGCATTTTAAATATTTATTTTTTTAATGTTTATTTATTTATTTTGAGAGAGAGAGCAAGTGGGGGAGAAGCAGAGAGAGAGGGAGAGAGAATCCCAAGCAGGCTCTGCGATGTCAGCTCAGAACCTGATGCGGGGGTCGAACCCATGAACCGTGAGATCATGACTTGAGCTGAGACCAAGAATCGGACACTTAATCGGCTGAGCCACGCAGGCGCCCCTTAAATATTTATGATAGATGTTACAGTATAACTGTATTTTGAAGTTTATCTTTACTTTATGAAGCAAGGGTATATTTCATGGGGGGCAAAGGATGTGTTTGGTGGAAGTTTAATGCCTAAAGGGGATGTTTGTTATAAAGCTAAATATATTTCTATTATATTGTAAATTAATTTCTGTTAAATTCCTGATACTTCTCTAGGACCGAGCGTCTTGCCCGAGACGTGTTGAAGGAGATGGGTGGCCATCACATCGTAGCCCTCTGTGTGCTCAAGGGGGGCTATAAATTCTTTGCTGACCTGCTGGATTATATCAAAGCACTGAACAGAAATAGTGATGGATCCATTCCTATGACTGTAGATTTCATCAGACTGAAGAGCTACTGTGTAAGTATATTTAATATATGCTTATAAAAACCTCGGTAACTGTACGTTTTTCTGTGTGTGTTTGAAAGTCTACAAACCATACTTACATGTTCATTGCACTTGGTTACAGTGACATTTTCTAATCTATTCACTACTACTTTGTATACAAGTGAATATTGTCTTTTTCAAACTAGTCACCTTAGACTAGTCACTTTTCTTAAAGGATTTTTGATCTGGTTTTGTTTTTCTGGTTTTTTAAAGACCACTTTTGGGAGTTGCTGTTGGGACCTGGAGTTATATTTTTGACTATACTTAGTGTTGGCAGATCTCTTCTCTTCTCTAGAGCTAGATTGGTTTTCCGGGGAGTTGAAAGTCAGTTTGCAGCTGATAAATAAGGTGGGCCAACAGTTGTTTCCTAGAAAGCACACGTGGAGTGAAAGCACCGGCCCACTGAAGAAACCACTTTGGATTCAGTTACTCTGCCGGTGTCACGGGATCTCAAATGTCTGAGAATATTGACACAATAACCATTATTGACACTGTCAGATGAGCCAGAGTCCGTGTGATCTTTACATGTGAATTTCATCCTCCATAATTTCTTTGAGCATGTGAATGTGTGATTTTTATTAGTTCATAGTGTTGTTTGTGTCTGGTTGCCTGTGGGCGCTGTCGTTCCTGCGGGTTACTATTTTCCTTACAAGTGGGGTTTCTCCTAGCTTCTTCAAAGATTAGAATAAATGTCTGGTCTTTGTTGTTTCATGAATCTGTGTTGTGCATCTTTGTAGAAACTAGCCTTATGTTTATATTTTCATTGAGAATAAGGCTGCTTACATTTAACTTTCAACCTTCATTCTCCCAGTTAATCATCTATTTGACCCAAGTTTTTTGACCTTTTCCACATTTTCATCAGTCCTGTGGGTGATTGGAGAACGATTTAAGACATTTTCCCTATCCCCCGAAAACCCTTTGTGCTCATACACCATCCTTCATAACTACAAGCTCCTTTTAATTTGTCAAAGTCTCGCATGAATTAAAGAATTGCCTAAATGAAGAGTTTGGATCTTCACTCAACAGAAGTTAGTTACAGTTAGTTAGCTGGTTTACACTAAGATTGGAATCTAGTCAGTGTAATTGCTGGCAGTAGCTACCCAGCCTTTAATTGATTGTTGGCTTAGAGTCAAAACAGGTACTTCTGGTCCATGGTATGATTTCGATTTTGATCTTCTGGAGTCCCCCTGCCCCCGCTCCACACACATATACATAAAAATCAGTCTTATTTCTTTATGCCTTAAATTTAATCTCTTTCAGGATTTGCATAGAATGCTTTTTCTTTGAAAACTTGTGAAAAAAATGAGGGGAACTTAATATTTTCTTCTTTAAAGTATTTTATAGTTATAAGAACAGTATAAAGCCATGGAAATACTTTGACAGTTTAATTCCATTTTCTCCTTTCAGGTTTTTTTTCCTATTAGTTTTAAATCTTAGAGGATTATTAAGCTTAAGCCCTGAGGTGATAAAAAGAATGAGATCTTAGGGGCACCTGGGTGGCTCAGTCGGTTAAGCGTCCAACTCTTATTTGGGCTTAGGTCATGACCACATGGTTCATGGGAGATGCAGCGCCTCATTGAGCTCTGTGCTGAAGTGCAGAGCCTGACTGGGGTTCTCTCTCTCTCTCTCTCTCTCTCTCTGTGCCTCTCTCTTTCTCTCTCTGCCCCTCCCCTGCTTACATGCACACTCTCTCGCTCTCAAAATAAACATTTAAAAAATCACATATTAAAAAAAACAATGAAGTCCTAAGCATAAGCAAAGCAAGTTTTTAGGTTAGTTTTTACATAGAGAAAAATCATATCTGTTCTATGTAAAATTCTGTGTAAATTTACTACTAAACAACAAAAAATTAAACCCATATACTTACTGTTGATTTGAAGTAACATTTCTGCCCTATTTAATAATTCATCAACTTGTCATGGAAGATCTTCACACGTACATATTAAAAATCATGCAGCTTAACTTGATAAAATCCTGAGATGGAAATTTAGAATTGTTGCAGTGTCAGTAACATTGATGTTAGTGTAGTTTTAACATGCTGATCTTGACCAATTTGAAACAGTGAATTAAACCTTAACTGATCTGTACTAATCCTAAAGTAATGCTCCATGAACTGTTAAATGTTTCTGGAATATGTAAAGAGCAGTAACAGTAACAGCACACTGCATCTAGTTTTCCTCCAAAATAAAAATTGCCTTTTTTTGATTAAAGAATACATGTTTATTACGAAAAGCATACAATTACAGGAAGTAAAGAAATGAAGAAATGAAGTTACCCTGACTTCCACTACCACTTTTATTTCTAATATGTTATTTTTTATTTAAAATTTTTTAAAAATGTTCACTTATTTTGAGAGAGCGAGAGAGTGCATGCAAGCGGGGAGGGGGCAGAGAGAGAGGGAGACAGAGAATCCCAAGCAGGCTCCCCACTGACAGCACAGAGCCCGATGTGGGGCTTGAACCCCCGAACTGTGAGATCATGACCTGAGCCAAAATCAAGAGTCGGATACTTAACTGACTGAGCTACCCAGGTGCCCCTATTTCTCACATTTAAAAGAATTTTCTCTCTGAGTATACATGCATACATATCCGAGTTTACACGTAGTCTTTTTTTTTTTTAAACATCACAAACAATAAGATCTTTTGTCACCATCAGATGTCTTAATTTTAAAAATTCTTGGATTGGCGACTCATATCCATCAGCTCGTTCAACTTTAGCGCCAGCCTCATCCCCAGTAGCTTTTCCAGAAGCTTAACCATGAAGCTCCATGAGCTTTCCCGATTCAAACTTAGGCTTCTTCAGCATTTTCACTTTTCTAACGAAGACATCCTGGAATGGATAAATAGACCGACAGGCCTTTTCTGTGTGTTTTCCAGTGCTGTCTGGAATCAATTTGTTGACGACTTCTTTCAAGTCACTTGTCTGCACCTCTCGGGTCATGATCTCCATCATCTTTTTCTGAATTGGGTGGACCTGTTGGTGCTGAGCGTGAGAGGTCTTCTGAATCTGATTGTTGCATTTGCTAGTAAAACCAACACAAAATAGATGAGGCCAGTAACCATTGCTAGTCTTGGCGTCAACATGAGATTCAGTCCTGGTCTGCCATTTTTTGACCATGGAGCACATTTTGTCATGGGTAAGATCTGTGCTGTGGAAATTAGGCAGTTTTTGCCCTGGAAATCTTCAGTAATTAGCTTGCATATTCTAAATGCAACTTCATCATTCTGCAGATCAGCAAGGATCACTTCAAAAATACAACCCTTGAGGCCATCATATGCGATTTTGGTTCCTTGAGTTCTTGTGACTAGTGTTTTTCCATTATTTGTTATATTGAACATAGCTGGTGCTTTCATATCATACCAGTCTTTCCTAGAAAATGGATCAACGACTTTCTTCTTGGCTCCCTTTTTGCCGACTTTTGTAAGGCACTTGTTCTTGCCAGCCGCCATGGCACTGCTCAGGGAGCCAAAAGGGCATAGTTTACATACTCTTAGAGTAGCTAGGTAGGATTTTATTTGCTTAGTGCCTCGATGGGAAATTGCCTGGGGATTCCAAATACCATATTTCATTAAATGTAAGGTGTCACTGATGTTAACGTACCTCCGTATTTTGTACCGCTACAGAAGAAGACACTGTCAGTTATATTGTAAGTTGCCATCAGTTGTAATATATCAATTTCAACGGTATTAAAATGTGAGTGTGCAGCTTAGAACAATGAAATGTAGTACTGTATATTCAAAGACCTTTTCTATCCTTAAGGCTCTGTGATAATTCAGAAGAATGGAATAATTGATAAATATGCAAATGTGTTTTCTTTCTTATAAGTTTAATTTCATAGTAATTTTTTAAATAATTTTTTTCATCATAAAAAGATGAAGCCTCTGGGTGGCTCAGTCGGTTAAGTGTCCGACTTCGGCTCAGGTCATGATCTCGTGGTTCACGGGTTAGAGCCCCACGTCGGGCTCTGTGCTGACAGCTCGGAGCCTGGAGCCTGCTTCCAATTCTGTGTCTCCCTGTCTCTCTGACCCTCCCCCCATTCATGCTCTGTCTCTCTCTGTCTCAAAAATAAATAAACGTTAAAAAAAATTTAAAAAAAAGATGAAGCCTCAGGGGGAAAAATTGTCAGGTAAATTTTTTGTGGTAATATTTTTGTGTGGGTCTTAAACAAAGGGAAAATTAACCTGATTTATCGTGTCCAGACAAAGTGGCTTACGTTAAAATGAAATCGTTCTTATGATTTGAAATCTTGGAGAAAATTTTTTGAGTTCTGAATTATTATCTCCATGTACATTTGAGAACAGGGAGGTGCAGGGGATGAAATGACTTGCCCAAGATCATACAGGTTTTTTGAATTGAACCCGCACCTTTAATTGTGCAGAACCGAGTCTCGTTTGGGAAAACTTGTAACTGACTTGAATCCTGTGATATGGCTTCCTTTTATTTCTTCATTTTCTTTTTTTTTTTTTAATTTTTTTTTCAACGTTTATTTATTTTTGGGACAGAGAGAGGCAGAGCATGAACGGGGGAGGGGCAGAGAGAGAGGGAGACACAGAATCGGAAGCAGGCTCCAGGCTCTGAGCCATCAGCCCAGAGCCCGACGCGGGGCTCGAACTCACGGACCGCGAGATCGTGACCTGGCTGAAGTCGGACGCTTAACCAACTGCGCCACCCAGGCGCCCCTAGTTCTTCATTTTCTACCAGTCAGAAGTTTTGTATGCAAACAAGTTATCTCGCCAGTTGTGAGATTTCTTTTCCTCATTTGCAGTCAAGGTGTGTAAAGCTATAACTTTCAGTCTTGATCTTGGAAGTCGCTTGGTTAGTAGCTTGATTAAGCTGTTTTATGTATCAAAGATGCAAATTACCTTGTAATTTGTAAGAGGGTGGCTATTTGAACTTGTTAACGAAAAATGTGGAAAATATTGGAGTAGTTTCTTAAAGTGCCTCTTATGAGAAGAGGTCAGTAGCTTTCAGTCTGACCTTTTCCTTTATTTAGTCGATTGCTTTCAGGTCTGTTTTTTTTTTTTTCTTTTTTTAATCTTTTGGCTTTTTAAAAAATCTTCTATAAATCTAATATCTATCTGTCTATAAAGCAAGTGGAGCGATTTCTATTTCCTGCTTATTCATTTAAGACCATAGACATGTATGGGGGAAAGAATTTGTTCAGTATGAATTGGCAGGAAAGGGGATGTGTACTATCTGTGGTATAAGCAACTACCAGAACTGTGTCAAAAGTATACTCTGTAGCCATTTCCTGTGGGTTTTCACTTGGATGTAGGCTGAGGTATTATATAAGCACCTTGTTTCTTAGAACATAAAGGTAGTGTTCAAGTTTGGCCCTGCTAACCCACAAATTTTATATTCAAAAAATGAAGGAAAATAATTCACTCAGCAAACATATTGCCCGTCTGTTGTATACAAGGCCATGCAAAGTGGTTCTGCTGAACATGTTTATTTGATCAGATCCTTGCTCCAAACCAGACCTGGAATGAAAAGCATGAAGATTGGGTGCAATAACTACTCAAGGTTGTAGAAACTGTATTTGAAAATGCTAGATTTTTAAAAAAATCTAAATGTTTATTTACTTGAGAGAGACAAAGCATGAGTGGGGGAGGGGCAGAGAGAGAGAGAGAGAGAGAGAGAGAGAGAGAGAGAGAGAGAGAGACAGAATCTGAAACAGGCTCCAGGCTCTGAGCTGTCAGCACAGAGCCCGAAGCGGGGCTCGAACCCACAAACCGTGAGATCATGACCTGAGCTGAAGACGTAGACTAAACCAACTGAGCCACCCAGGTGCCCCGAAAACACTAGATATTAAATGTCAGCACTGACTCTTCAATTTTTTCAGTATTACGTTGTGCAAATGGTATCTTTGGTTTGATTAGAGCAGTGCTGAGCAATAGAACTTTCTGTGATGATGGAAGTGTTCTATATCTGTGCTGTCAAATACAGAGCCACTCTGTTGAGCACTTGAATTAGGTCTTCTGCAACAGAAGAACTGATTTTTTAATTTTATGTAATTTTAAGAACAGTTGACCCTTGAACAATACAGGGGTTAGGGTGCTAACCCCCTGCACAGTCGAAAATTCTTGTATCACTTTTGACTCCCCCAAAACTTAACTACTAACAGCCTGCTATTGCCCAGAAGCCTCACTGCTAACATAAACAGCTGATTGATTAACACATATTTTGTATGTTTTTTTTGTATTATATTCTGTATTCTCACAGTAAACTTGAGAAAAGAAAATGTTACTGAGGAAACCACAAAGGAGAGAAAATACACTTCTGGTTCTGCACTGTACTGATCAAAAATATGCATGTATAAATGGGCCTGCACAGTTCAAACCTGTGTTGTTCCAGGGTCACCTGTAATTGCCACATGTGCTCAGTGGCTACTGTCTCGGATGGTGCAGGAGTAGATGCTCCAGGAGCCCTGCTTCATTAGCATCATTAAAAACATTTGTTTTACTATTTTTTATTTTTAAACATTTATTTGTTTTGAGAGAGAGTGAGAGCATGAGTAGGGGAGGGGCAGAGAGAATCCCAAGCAGGCTCTCCTCTGTCAGTGCTGAGCCCAATGAGGGGCTCAATCTCATGAACCAGGAGCTGAGATTAAGAGTCAGACGCTTAACTGACTGAGCCACCAAGGTGCCCCTATTTTCTTTTGCCTTTTAAGTAAGTTCTGGGCCCAACATGGGGCTTGAACTCACGACCCCAAAATCAAGAGCCCCAAGCTCCACCGACTGATTCAGCCGGGCGTCCTTCACTATTAGCATCATTTTTTAAATTGATAATAATAACTTTTTTTTAAAGGAACGTATTTTTTCAAAAAACTCATAAAACACAGGTAAATCAATTACTCCCTGGGTGTATATCCTTCCAGACCTACTTTTTCTGTATATATTTTTCAAAAATTGGGTATCTGCCGTTTTTCATCTGAGGTGTGGTCTACTTCTAAAGGTATATGATTCTAATATTGTCACTGCTGTTGATATTTGATCACGGTACAGGAAAGTGGGGAAAGACAGAGGATGCTTGTGATTAGGATGTGCGGAGCGCCTGCCTGAGTGCGGTGGACCGGGGCCGAGCTGGACGTAGAGGGAGTGACTTTCCCGGCAACTCCACTCTAGGGCTCTGAAAGAACTGTCTGGAGTTCGCTGCAACGAGCAATCCCCGTGGTGCTAAGCCCAGACGTCCTCCCTCAGTACGACTCCTAGTCTTGCCCTCTTGGGAGCTCAGCTTTGGGGGTTGGCGTCTCTGCGTCCTCTTCTTACGGTCTCCTGTTTGTTCCAGGCCGTTCTTTTGCAACCCGTTCGTTGTGTGTTCTCGCACAGCCTTCTCTCCTGCTTTCCTGTACCGGGCTGCGGTTCTTGTTGCCGCCTAGAGGCTGCAAAATCCCTAGCCATGTACAGCTAAGAATAAACAAAGTTCCTTCCTAATTCCTTTCTCATTTTTCTCACCTAGACTCATGAAAGGTAATTGAACATGTGAAATTGCTATAACACTGTATGTTAATTATACCTGAATAAAAAAAAAAGCAAAAATCGTAACTGCCAGTCTTAACACTCAAAAAAAAAAAAAAGGTAGACACAGTTGTTAAGGGTAGGTATTTGTAGACCCAGAGAGTTTCTTTGGGAATGTTATGTAGTCGACGATGACACTCTCAGTTGAGGACAGATTGGGCTGTCTGGCTGGGATGAATGAGGGGATGGGGTGATTGAGAAGAGGGAAGAGCAACTCGTGAGGGGGACTCTCCCCTCCCCCATGCCAGCCCCATCATCTCGTTAAAGATGAGGCATGCGAGAGTCAACTCAGTAATGTAACAAAGCAGGGATACAGGGGGAAACTTGTTGCACCAGGAGAGGCGGGGAGGCAGGTTCCTCTGGCAGGACACTTGATCCATGGATGCCATTTCTGTGCGATTGGGGCATTTAACGCCTGTATCCTAGCACACTGGGCTGGAATTTTTTTCTTAAACGCATCTTCTTTAGTAGCCTCCATTGGAAAGGTGGCTTTTCACGTGAAAAGGAGATTTAAACTAAATTCTCCTCTTGAGGGGTGCCTGGGTGGCTCAGTCGGTTAAGTATCTGACTTCGGCTCAGGTCATGAGTTCAAGCCCCACGTCGGGCTCTGTGCTGTCAGTTCAGAGCCTGGAGCCTGCATTGGATTCTGTGTCTCCCTCTCTCTCTGCCCCTCTCCCACTTAAGCTCTGTCTCTCTCTGTCTCTCAAAAAATGAATAAACGTTAAAAAAAAAAAGTCTCTTGAGGCAAACAGGAATACGGAGGTTTGTTTGGATGCTAGTGGAGCAAGTGTCCTACATGCTTAGAGTTCTCTTTTCTCTTAGCGCGTCACCATAGTCTTTGAATCATGGGTTTTTTTCCCCTTGACTCCATACTTTTCAGTTCTCCTTTCTCTGTTTAAAAAAACAAAAAAAACAAAAAAAACAAAAAACGGTGGTGGGGGGGGGGGATGGCATTTGGAATTGGACTGTAATACCAAACTTGTACAGAAGATGTCACTGTCTACTTTGCTGTACCATGTAAATCATTTACTATGATTCATTCATAGAAAGCTTCAGGTTTTGTACAGTCTTTCTTTTTTTTCTTTCTTTTTTTTTTGCTATTAATCATTTCTCTCTGTTTGAAATTCTAGGTTTTAAGTTAGTTGAATAAAAGGTGTCCATATTTCCTTGAAAAGTAATATGCTTGAATTTTTTCATATCAGAAGTCATACTTAGATCTTTTTAGTTTGCAACACTGAATAGTTTTGGCCCAGTTGTGTTTTTTTTAAAATGATGCTCCATATAAAATGGACATGTGTAAAGAAGCATATGATGAAAATGGAAGTATATAAAGGTAAAAAGCCTTGTTATCCCCTTTCTCACTACTGAGACATAACTGATGTTATAAACTTGTTTAAAATGCTGAACAAAAGTGGTTTCATAGGCAACACATTGCTCTACTACTTGGCGTTTTTAATTCCCATTGTTCATGTCAGCATGTATAGATTTTCAGATTCTTTTTAATAGTGGCACAGTATTACCTTTTGCAGATGAATTTAATTTAAATAGGCCCCTGTTAATAGACATGTTGGTTGTCTCCAGTTTTTCTTTTTTATAAATAGTTGATACAGTGAACCTCCTTTATATGTATCTTTGCATAGTTGTGTTTTTATAGCATCAGTAGGATTGCTGGGGCAAATGGCACACATGCTTACGATTTCATTTTATTTTATTTTTTATTTATTTTTAAGTTTTATTTATTGAGAGAGAGAGAGAGAGAGAGAGAGAGAGAGAGAGAGAGAAAGCGAACAAGCAGGGGAGGGGCAGAGAGGGGGGGGGAGAGAGAGAATCCCAAGCAGGCTCTGTACTGTCAGCACAGAACCCGACTGGGGCTTGAACACACAAACTGTGGGATCATGATCTGAGCCGAAGTCAGACGCTTAACTAACTCAGCCACCCAGGAGCCCCACATGCTTACAATTTAATAGGTATTGCTATGTCATTTTGAAAAAGGCTTGTACCAGTTTATACTCTCACTGGGAGTGCTTGGTCCCCCTCACTTTTGTCAACATATATCATCAGGCTTAAATTTTGCCAGTGTGAATGGATGAATGGTAGAATCACGTCGTTTTAGTGTTTGTCTCTCAGCTCAATATCATTTTATATGTTACGGCCTTCTCTTCCGTGAATTGCCTGTTTGTGTTTGTTCTTCATTTTCTATTGGATTCTTGTTCTTGGAATCCAGCATATAATGGGAATATTTGTTACAGATCTTTTCTTTCAGTTTGGGTTCATGTTATGCCTGGGTTTTTACCCTTTCTAAGAATGTGGAAATATTTCTTCTACGTTTTCTTCCGGTCTGCTTATAGTTTTATTTTTTACATTTAGATTTTAATTCAGCTGGAATTTATTTTTGGGTATGCTGTGAGGTAGGGATCATACTTTATTCCCCCCCCCCCCCCAAATGGATAACTACTTCATTGAATAATTCATCTTTTCCTTACTGACTTAAAATACCGTCTTTATTCATATACTAAATCCTCATATATTTCTGGGTGTGTTTCTGGGCTCTATTCTGTTCCGTGGGCTCTTCGTAACTGTGCTGGTACAGCGTTGTTTTAATTGCTGTAGGTTTGGTATGGTCTGTTCTCTGGTAGGGTAGGCTCAGCTCTTTCGTTCACCTGCTCTTTGGCTCTAGCACAGCCAAATTATGATTATCACCACTAACTACAGTGGATAAGGAGGATTTCCCTTTGAACTCCTGTAAGGTTCTCTGCTGCATTCTGTGACAGAAGAAAACTGGGAGCCTAAGAAGTATGCCTTAAAGGACTACTAATCAGACCTGTTTCTCCAGACTGTGTTGAAGATGACCTGGATCTTGCCTAGATTGTTGAAGGCAGTATTTTGGGGGTTGAGTGTGATATAGACCAGAATCTACAGCTTGCTTGACTCATGGGAATGGTCCAGGGCCAGAACCAGACATCTGTCATGCTAATAACTTCCTTCACGGTTCAGAAATTACTGTGACTGAATATGGGTGGCTGCTATAATACTGCCCACTTGACAATGTGTGTCTCCTATTTTTTAGGACTCTTGAAAGCATCAAATCAGTAATGGCCAATTAGAACTTTAAAATTCTTACTGATGTCTAGCTGAGAGTTACCTTGTTCATTTCTTGAAACATAATTCTTAATAATTTGTATCATTTAGAATATCATAATGATATGACATTAGATAGCTAACTTCTTAAATCTTCTAGGTCCCATTTGATAATTTGAAATGTGTGTGTGTGTACGCAAAAGGATATACATATATGTATTTATATCTTTTTTTTTTTTTTAACTAGAATGACCAGTCAACAGGGGACATAAAAGTAATTGGTGGAGATGATCTCTCAACTTTAACTGGAAAGGTATGTGTCTTGAAGGGGAAGAAAAGAGTTCTCTTGACTTCATGCCAAGAGTCAATTAGTAACACTGTGCTTTATCACTAGGAGGCAGTTTACATGGTTATTTATACACCTAAACAAGGGTTATTTAACTCTTAGAAGCAATCTAAGTTAGCTATCTTTCCCTAGGTCATATGCAAGAGAGGCAGAAGAATCCAACATTAAAGTCCATATTACAAAGTACTTTCTCTGTGGTGATCTAATTTGGAATTGTTCAGAAATATATTTTTGGGCATCTCCTGGGCGGCTCAGTCAGTTAAGCGTCCAACTCCGGATCTCCAGATTTCGGCTCAGGTCATGATCTCATGGTTCGTGAGATCGAGCCTCATGCTGGACTTTGCACTGACAGCTCATCATGGAGCCTGCTTGGGATTCTCTCTCTCTGCCCCTCCCCTGCATGCACATTCTCTCTCTCAAAATAAATAAGCTTTATATATATATTGGGGGCGGGGGCGAGAAACAGTCTTCTTTTTAAAAACAGACTCACTCAAGGGCACCTGACTGGCTTAGTTGGTAGAATGGGTGACTGTTGATCTCAAGGTCATGAGTTCAAGCCCCATGTTTGGTATAGAGATTACATGATTAAATAAATAAAGCCTTAAAAAAAGTAAAAAAAAAATAGATTCACACAGCAAAACATGTAGTAGTTGTGAAAGTGTGGGTTCTAGAGATGGACAGCTTTTTTTGTTTGTTTTTAAATAAACTCTACACCCAACATGGGGCTCAAGATGAAGAATCCCACGCTCTACCATCTGAGCCAGCCCTAAGATGGGCGGCTTCGATTCAAAGCCTGGTTCGGTACTTCCTCTGTGTGACCCTCGGCAGATTATCTAATCCCTCTGTCCTCCCGTATGTAAGGTGGGGACAGTAATGGCAGGTACCTCATAGAATTAAGAGCATTAAGTGAAATAGTGCATTAGACCTCTTCCAACAGTTTCTGGTAGTTAGAATACTCAATAAACTCAAACATACTACTGTTTTAAGAAATCTCAAAAAGAGTTCTTTTTTTAAAAAAAATTTTTTTTTCAACGTTTATTTATTTTTTTGGGGACAGAGAGAGACAGAGCATGAACGGGGGAGGGGCAGAGAGAGAGGGAGACACAGAATCGGAAACAGGCTCCAGGCTCCGAGCCATCAGCCCAGAGCCCGACGCGGGGCTCGAACTCCCGGACCGCGAGATCGTGACCTGGCTGAAGTCGGACGCTTAACCGACTGCGCCACCCAGGCACCCCATCAAAAAGAGTTCTTTAAAATGCATCAAGATATTTCCAGTGTAGACAGTTGGCCGAAATAATAGAGATATTAAGATATTTGAATATTATTCTTGTGATATATTGAAATGATGTTTCAGTAACCAGTGATAAATCATGGAATGTTACAGTTTTTTTCAGCTGCTAGTTATTTTTTAATTTCTAAACACTGCCAAATATAAAGGCATAATCTCATAAAAGTATCACAACCATCCCATGAGGTAAATACTGTTGCCCCTATTTTACAGATCAGGAAACTAAGACTCAGCAAATTTGAAAGACTTGTCCAGAGTCACACTGCCGCTAAGTGGCAGAACTTGACTTTAAATGCAGCTCTGTCTGGCCCCACAGCTCTTTTCTTCCTCTGGCTTTTAGGTTTTAATGGTTACAGCTTGCTTGACTATCTGTTAGGAAACTTTAGCATGCAATACTGGTGTCAAATCCCCTTGCCCCATGTCAGTGTCATGCCAAACTAATCTTGTCTTCCTCAGCATCTTTTGAAAACTTCAAAAGAGAAATTATAATCTGTTGACTTTTTCCCCTTCCTGCCCATCTTATATACCACTGCCAAACCTATTCTTCCCTTCTAGCGTGCTTTGCCCATATTTAGAAGTCATTTGAAGTCCTTACTCCTATAATCAGTTTTTAGTGCTGGAAGGGGCCTAGCCTTCAAAGCGTCCTGGGATTCCATTTGACCTTGCCTTTCCCGCCTAATGGCTCTATCCTATTATGTGGCTTTGTGATCTTTAAAGGTCTCTTTCGAAGATAAATTTCTTTTCACGATCGTCACAGTAGAACACATTTATTGTGGGGAAAAAAAACAAGACACATAAGTTGGGTGAAGCTATTTCATGGTGGTGAGATTGTTTAGACTTTCTATTTCAGTTCTTTTTGGGACACTGTGTGTGTGCAGATACATAGGTATATAAATGTTTTTCCTCTTTTTTTCCAGTTAGTGCTTGAGAATATGGGCTTTGGACCCTGAAAACGCTTCTTTAGATCTTTACCACTTCACTAGTTTTATGACTTTAGGGAAATTATTTGACCTCTGAGTCTCATTCTTTTCATTTATGAAGTAAGGATGTAGCTATTTGGCATAAAATGAGCTCTCCATAATGGTAGAAATTCTCATTATTTTTAAATATTTTTAAAATTAAGTTTCTTTATTTGTTTTGAGAGAGAGAGCGAGTGAGCTGGTGCACATGGAGGGGAGGGGCAGAGAAAGAGAGGATCCTAAGCAGGCTCCTTGCTATCCGTGCAGAGCCCGAGCCTGGCTCGAACTCACAAGCCGTGAGATCATGATCTGAGCTGAAACCGAGTCAGACGCTTAACCGACTGAGCCACCCAGGCGCCCCTCGTTGTTTATTTTTAAAACAGTATGGAGATCGTACTCTAGATACTACGATTTTGTATCGGGTAAATATTTACTCTCTTTGGATTTTGATTGGTTTGTACAAACTGTATCATAATACCAGAAGTCAGTGGTTATGATTTAATCAAGGTTGTGCAGCTAGAATTAGAGCCAAGACTAGAATACAGTTTCTGTCTCATAATTCAGTTCTGTTTTCAAACTATAACTCCATCCCATGGTGTAAATTGCTGCAGCAATGAGCCACAGTTAGGACGGGAGGATGTTGTCCTTCAGATGTGCTAGCACAGAGCCACATGGTAGGTGGTGAGACAGTTATTGGTCCAATAACCGCTTATATTCGCTTTTAGTAGTGATTGAGATTGCGGTATCTTTTGAAAAGAGCCAAATTAGTTGTGATATGAGGAAAGGGGTAAATGATATACAGACTGTGGTAACAGTGTTACGTACATTACAAAGTACACACAAAATTACAGGTTAAACAGGGTAAGGTTAAAAAAAGTTCTAATATTTCTTTCTTGCAACCCTGTGGATCTCGTGTGCCCTACCTTGATAACCACTGACTTAGAAGAATATATAGAACATTAAAATTCCGATGCAATAGGTATGTGACCAAGAAATGAGATCTGCAAATACACAGTATAGTGTGAATCTTTCTTATGACAATGATTAAACCAGTATGTGAAATGCTGCCTCGTTCCCATAACTGAGATAAGAATAGATAGAGCTCTTCTCTACCTTGGAGGTCATTGTTAGATGGTTTCTCCTGTAAGGGCTTTTCCGGTTATAAAATTCTGAGAGGTAGAAACTGGGGTGAGGGTTTATGGTGGAAGAAAGCATTGGTACCTTTCTTTAGTTGAGTCCAAGAATACGAACACATCCAGAAAATGCAGATCAGTTTCAGCCTAATGAGAAAATGGGTTTTGAGTTGGGTTCCGTAAGGTAAGTTAAATGCATGATTTTGGAGTCATAGTAAAAATTATAGTTGTTGAATGTTAGAGTTGGAAGATACATACTAGTTCAAGTCCCTTATTTTACACATGGTAAACTGAGGCCCAGAGAAATTTCACTCTCTGCCCAAGATTAGACATTTGTTTAAAATAATGAGAATTTAAAAAATGGTTTTTAATCTTTATTTATTCTTGAGAGAGAGAGAGACAGAGTGAGAGTAGGGGAGGAACAGAGAGAGAGGGAGATGTAGAATCCAAAGCAGGCTCCAGGCTCTGAGCTGTCAGCACAGAGCCGGACGCGGGGCTTGAACCCACGAACTGTGAGATCATGACCTGAGCCGAAGTCGGGCGCTCAACCGACTGAGCCACCCAGGCGCCCCTAAAATAATGAGGATTTTTTAAAAAAATGAACATATAGGTCAAATTTTATTTTTAAAAATTCCATTATAGTGAAAATTTCTAATTAAAGAGTTCCATATCCCAGCAGATGGCCCATTGTTTAAATCAGGGTTTGATATAGGAAGGTATCTTAAAATAAGAATTTGGATGATGAGTTTGTTATGATGTGATTTGAGTTATAATTGGAAACACTGTCTGATTCATTGTACTGATGTTCATTTTTTTTTCTTCTAGAATGTCTTGATTGTTGAGGTAAGTTCCACCTTCTTTTAATATAGTTATTTATGACTCTTCTGATTTAGTTTGCATAGTCCTAAAGGTAATCCAGGGAAAGAAATTCCTCTTCATCAATTTTAATGGTGGGCTTGTGTTATGTAAAAGGGAGTAAGATTGTTTTTTTGTGAGAAATACTTAGTGATTTATTTTTATTGGATAATGGAAAAATGTTGGTGTATTTCTTACCCTTCTCTTTTGGGCTTGAAATTTTTTTTCTTTCTTTTAAAGTTATGTATATCATTCCCGTGTATGTTTTTTTATACTTCTGTTGCATATGTGTATCCATATCCAAAACATATTTTGTGATTTAACGATTCTGTAGTGCTGCACTATACATATTCTCTCTCACCCCTTGTTATTTTCACTCAATACATTCTGAGATTGTTCGTGTTGGGACGTACGGTTCGTTGGCCTTAAAGTGCAACATCGCATTGCAGTGACAGATCCACCAATTTATGGCCCTACAAATAGGGCAGGCCTTCCATTTTTCCTACAGGGCTGCTAAGAGCATCCTTTTGCGGTACCCTACATGCACGTGTGTGAGTTCCGTCTATATACAGGCACTCAGGAGTACAGTGACCACACTGAGTACATTTTGTTTTACTGTTATTGCCAGATTACTCAACAGAGTGGTTGTATGCTTTTTCACTCTCACCAGGAGAATGAGTTCTCATTCTTGTATGTAAAATGTTTAAGGCTTAAGAGCAACAGTATCCCCCAGTTCATTTTCGTTGTTTTTAAGGTTTTTAGAAACTTTAGCTTGTGGATTAAAAACTAAACAGATAACACTTTTCCAAGGATGCAGGAATATGCCTGGGAACCGGTTGCTTGTTCGTAAATGTAGATTAATTCCACTTCAGACTGATTTCGTGTGGGGTAATGCCACCTAACAAATTGCTGCAAATCCAGCTTAAAACCACACGTGTAGCGTCTCCGCTTTCATGGGGCAGGGGCCTGAGTACCAGTTAGCTGGGTCCTCCGCTCGGTCTCATCAGGCTGAATCAAGGCTGGGGCTCCTGTCTCACCCCTGGCCCGTGGTAATCTTCCAAGTTCATTTAGGTGGTTGGCAGAATTTAGTGCTTGTGGTTGCAGGGTCAAGGGCCCCGTCGTCGTCTTCCTGGCTGCTGGCCTGGGGCGGCTCCCAGCTTCTAAAGGCCGACCTCGCGCCCTTGCACGGGGCCCTCTCACCTGGCAGCTGACTTCTTCGGAACCAGCAGGAGATCCTCTCTCCGGTGTGCTGTCTCATAGAGCTAATCACAAGAGTGACCGTCCCCCTCATTTTCACAGGCCTGCTCATGCTGGGGGTGGGGGTTATCCTGGGCGTGTCCACTGGGCAGTGGGAGTCTTGGGGGCCATCCGAATTCTAGCCACCGCGGCCCGGAAATCCGCCTCTTTCTCAGGTCTGTAGCCCTGACGTTGCTGGTGACTCACACCTACCACTTTGTGAAGCTTCACACCATCTGTGGAGGGTTTTCGTTGAAGAGCATTAGGGTTATGGTTTAAGAAGTTTTTTCTCAACTGGAGATGGGTTTGTTTTGGATAATGTCCTACTTTTTTTTAAATGAAGTAGGTTCCACACCCACCACAGGGCTTGAACTCACCACCCTGAAATCAGGAGTCACGGGCTGTGCCTATTGAGCCAGCCAGGCGCCCCGTTAATGTTGACTAAATAGCTAAGATTCACCTTCATGTAAAGTCATTTTATATAGTAAAACCTTATTTATTTGGATACTTTCAAGATGGCATAAAGCAGTGTTTCTCAGAATGTGGTCTATTAACCACGTGCATCCGAGAGTTGGTTACACTAAAAAAAAAAAAAAAAAAAGCATTATTCCATTTACACACAGCACTTTGGCATTTTGTATTTATATAATTTCTCAGTTTTATTCACTATATAAATGTCTTTTCTCTTTTTTTTTTAAGGATATAATTGACACTGGCAAAACAATGCAAACCTTGCTCTCCATGGTCAAGCAGCATAATCCAAAGATGGTCAAGGTTGCAAGGTATGTATATAAATGGGGCATTTTCTTCATTTGAAACAGGATTAAGTAATTGCTTCTTTGTAACAGTAAATGTGCTCGAGTCGTGTTGTCTTCAAAAAGTAATGTGATCTCAAATAAGACTCAGTAAATATCCTTTGTAAATAATTTTGTCATGTGTTAACAAAGGCCTTCATTGCAGTCATTTTTGCCTAATATCATTAACATTTGGTTTTTCAGCATGCTGATAATGGTATCAACTTGTCCCAGGTAGCATGGTAGATGGTTTGGGACTCTCTTGAAAAAATGAGACCAAGGATCCCAAATTGAGGTTCGGAGGTGGCAGGAGGGGGATGGGTTCCGAGGTCCAGGTAGTGGCGACACGTGCCAGCCTCACCTCCGGGCCCTGCCTGTGCTGTTTGGCTTGTGCTTTCTTAGTTCTACCTTTGTTTGTAGCTTAATTATATTGTATTTCATTATAATTACAGTGTAATCCCTGACAACTGGGAGATAGCACTTTACTCCCACTTTGCAGATAAGGGTACCAAGGTGTAGGGAGCTGGCCGAAGACACACAGCCTGGCTAGCACACTCTAGAGGTGAGGTTTGAAGCCAGGCAAGCCGGCTCAGAGTTCGTGCTTTACTGCCTTAAGTTTTCGGTAGGGTAACATCCCAGATGGTTTTTTGGTTTTTGTTGTTTTGTTGTTTTAGATTTTTGCAGTTTCAGCGTTTATTTTGAAATCATTGACCATGCTATAATTTTTCTGTGACAAGAGTGTATAATGATGCACTCTTAGGGCACTAGTACCCTGGAAGCCAATCGGGGCTCCTGCTTATTTCTCTATGTGCTCGTTAGGATTGTAGATGTCAACCTACTGTGACCTAGGATGTCCTGTAGCCTCTGAATGTTCCTTTGTCCCTCTTTCCCGGAGTATGCTGTGGAATTGAGAATGCCTCATGAAAGAGGGATTTTGTGTTGCTGGAGGTATGACGTGCTCAAAGAATAAATACTTAGGTTATTTCTTACTGATGCATTTGGCCTAAGTCAGTGTTTCTTAACCTTTTCTTCTTAGTCTCTCCCTCACCGGTGAATTTTAATATTTCAAATACATTGTATGTCTGTTTACGGTATGTGTGTATCTGTGCTTTATACATAAGAGTAAGCATGAGAGCTTATTTTTGTTATTCAGTGCAGCTTTAAGAATGACTAGATAACCATTTTAACTTAAAAGTTTAATTCAAAATGTAAGCACTATTGGGGCGCCTGGGTGGTGCAGTCGGTTGAGCATCTGACCCTTGATTTTGGCTCAGGTCCTGCATCCAGGCGCTGATCATGGAGCCTGCTTGAGATTGTCTCTCTGTCTCCCTCACCCTGCCCCTCTCCCCTGCTCATGCCCTCTCTCTCAAAAAATAAAAAATAAAACACTTAAAAACTATGAACCGATAGGAATGTCAAACGGAATGGCTGCTTTGGCAAATAGTCTGGCAGTTTCGTGAGAAACAAAACACGTAGCTATCATAGGACTCCAGCATCTGCGTTTATCCCAGAGAAATGCGGACTCACGTTCTCACAAAAATTTGTATATGGAAGTTCATAGTGGCTTCATCTGTAATAGCCCCAAACTGGCAACAACCAGAATGTCCCTCAGTGGGTGAATGGCTAAGCAGACCGCTATGCACCTTCTGTGGAGCCCCGCTCAGAGGGACAGAGGAGCGCGCCATTGAGCCACGCGGCCACTTCGCTGAGCCTCGGGGGAGTTGTGCTGATAAGAGCCCATCCTGAAAGCTCACCTCCTGTGTGAGTCCATTTACGCCACCCCCTTAAAGTGACAAAATGATAGAAACGGACAACGAATTAGTGCTTGCCGGGGTGAGGGGGGTAATGGGTGGGTGTGACTGGAAATAAAGAGGTGGACAGAGAGAGCCTCGTGTGATGGAAAGTTCTGTATCTTCAGTGTGGTGGTGGTTACATGGATCCACGCGTGTGATAAAATTGCCAAGAAGTATATGCACGCGCACACACACAAATATACGTGTGAATGACTGGTGGAATCTGGAGAAGGTCGGTTCCCCAGAGTCTGTGTGGGAACTGGTGGTGGCAAGCTCCTAGCGACGTGAGCTGTCAGCACTGGAGGAACCTGGGGAGAGAGCACGTAGGACCTCCCGTGCACTTTTGTGACTTCCTGGGGATCCATAATTATTTCAAAATGAAAACTTTGCAAAAGCTGTTAACGTTGGACTCTCTAGCTGCTTAGTAACTTTTAATACGGGTGTAGCTCATTCTGTTGTGCTTTGCCTCATCGCACTTTGGAGATGCTGTGCGTTTTACAGACTGAAGGCCTGTGGCAGCCCTGCATCGGGCAAGTCGGTGCGCAGGCGCCGTTCCTTTTTCCAATAGTATTTGCTCATGTCGTCTGTATCACATTTGGATGATTCTTGGAATGTTGCAGAGTGTTTCATTATTATCGTATGCTTGCCGTGGGGATCTGCGATCGGTGATTATGACTTCTGAAAGCTCAGATGATGGTTTTAGCATGTTTTAACAATACAGTGTTTTTAAATTAAGGTATGAACACTTTTTAGACACAATGCTGTTGCACACTTAATAGACTACAGCGGAGTATAAACATAACTTTGTGCACTGGGAGACCCAAAAATTGATTTGACTCCCTCTTTTGTGATATTTGCTTTGTTGTGGTGCTCTGAAACCAAACCTGCAAGATCTCTGAGCTATGCCTATGTAATTTACTCACTTCTACAGACTGTAAAAATTTAAAAAAAAAAAACAAAAACAAAAAGAAACCTATGTCGGTGTCCCATCCGTAGCAGTTCTGATGTATGGGTCAGGGGTGTGGTCTGGGTATCTTGAGTGTTGTTTTGTTAAAGTTCCCAGGTGATTCTGATGTGCAGCTAAGGTTGAGAATCGCTTCCTGTCCTTCCCAGGTTTTTAAATATATTTATCTAGGAAGGTATAAAATCATAAGTTGTGTCGGGACTGCCCTTAACGTGCGTAAAGGCTGTCGAAACACTGTCCACAACTTTTCTTAACGGCTGAAGATTTTCAGCAGGTAGTAGGCACTTGAGTTACAAGATTGGCTTATGTTGGAGGTGGCTTATCCCACCTGTGATTTTTGCTCTCAGAAGTAAAGACTAGCTCCTCTAGCATGCTAGTTATATTTCAGCCTGAAGATCTTTGTAAGCCACGAATTAAAGGTCTCAAAAGGTGATGCTCACATCTCCTACCCCTTTGCAGCGTTAGGATTGGATTTCCAGGGATTCTGAACCACTCGTTGGCACTCCCCATCCATTCATCCTTCTGATTAGCCGCCCTTCGATGGGTGCACGGGCGCTCGGGGTGCAGCTCTCGGGACAGTCGATCGTGTTCCAGGTGGGGCTCAGTCAAGGGCCTCATCTGTGGTGTGAACTCACTGCTGCTCCTGCCCAGCGATCCCTGTGACCCAGCTCGCCGTTTCATAGTGTGCCTTGGGGTGTGTTGAAACCGAACGTAGTATATTCTACATGCAGGTGAAAGCAGGTTTCAGAGCACTATGTTCTCTTGTGTGGTGCCCTGTCATGTCTCCATATGTCACATGTTACATTTTGTCACTAACAGCTTGCTGGTGAAGAGGACCCCCCGAAGCGTTGGCTATAAACCAGACTGTAAGTGAATTACTTTTTGTCAATCATTGAACCATCTTTAACCCAAATGAGTTTTGTCGGAAATGGTGTAGAGTTACTTTAGAGAATATTTGCGGAGAAGGCACATTTGTAAGCATTGGATCGGAAAGTGATGTGCTGTATCTAAGTGATGAATTGTGATTCTTTGTAGTTGTCGGATTTGAAATCCCAGACAAGTTTGTCGTAGGATATGCCCTTGACTACAATGAATACTTCAGGGACTTGAATGTAAGTAATGCTTCTTTTCCTCGCTCTCATTTTTCAGAACCCGTATACAAATTTACGAAAGAGAAGAATTGTTTTCTCTTTCCAGCACCTCATCATTGGAACAGACTGATGGTTCCCATTAGTCACATAAAGCTGTAGTCGAGTGCAGACGTCCTGAGAGCTGGAACGTGGCCAGGCTAGCGCGACACTTCTTGCTGGCTGCAACAGTTGAGCAGCTTTAGTACACAGTAACTGTCCCATTATGATTGCGGATGATCGATGTGGTCCTGAGTAAGAAATAAGCGAACTGGTTCAAGTCTTTGCACTCACTCTCTTTCAGATCCCCGCCTCTGCTCCGTAGGCGGGAGGCCCGAGAGCTCGTTGGTGCACACGGGCGGGGGAGATTAGCCAGGCCGCGCGAACATCTGTCTGTCCAGCGAACAGCCCCGCGGCACAGTGCAGAACGCGCTTCTTGCCTTGTGTCGCAGAATACGCTTTTCTAATGTGGATTTCTGACTTTCTGTTTTACAGCACGTTTGTGTCATTAGTGAAACTGGAAAAGCAAAATACAAAGCGTAAGATGAGATTTCCAGTTGAGTTTGGAAGCGCCTGGAGTCCCCTTGGAATCACCAGTCCCGTGTTCTAGTTCTGTGGCCAGCTGCCCAGTAGAGCTTTTTGCATGTATCTCCTAAGGATTTTATCTGTTTTGTATTTTAGAAATGTCAGTTCTTTATTTGCACTATAAGCATATAGACTATCAGTTCCCTTCGGGTGGATTGGCGTTTGACTTGTGGATGAAAAATCTCTTAAACCACACCACTATTGAGTGAAAATAATGAAATTGTATCTGTAAGAAACATTTAAAGAGAAGATATATTAGTTTTTTAATTGGTATTTTAATTTTTATATATTCAGGAGAGAACAGAAGTGACTGGATATTGGTAATTATACTACTGTGTATTTAGAAGAGGAAGAAACAGTTTTCCTATCAGTGACAGCATCTAAGGTGTTGTTGTGTTGGATAAGCCATACGTCCTGGAATTATTTACTGTTTCAGTAGTATCGACTGTATTTTCTCACTTGTTCAGATGATTTCCGGTGAATCTTTGTCAACAGTTCCTTTTAAATACAAATCTGCAAATTCCAGAAAACTTGACCACGTTTTGAATTCTTCAGTGTAAAAATCCTTACAATAAAGGCTGTCTCTTTAAAAGAAACTATGCATACCTATCATTTCTCTACAAATTAACCTAGTGTCGTTTTTTTGTCGGTTACCTTTTCCTTGTCTGTTAAGTTTTAGCAGCTATTTTAGTTGTAATCTTTACCAAGCATAGCAAATACTGATTACCTGGTAGAGTGGGTTGGCAGAGCTAGTGAAATCCTTACCAACCCGGGGGACGTTAAATTTCCGACACACGGTGTACTTTATCACACCTCACTGTGTTAACGCAACACGGCTTTGTCTCGGAGTTGTGTTAGATGGCTCACATCGCAGTCTCGCATGCGGCTCAGCAGTCTGCCTGCAGACACGTGATGGTACCTTCCTCGTGTAGACGGGAATCTTACTGATTAAAGACCAGCAGCAGCAAAACCTCTTGTTTTCTGGGAGCAGGAAGAAAAGTTTGAAACCCAAACTCTCAGTGGCTTCTCTGCCCCAGGTAGGGTATGAACCGGCAACCCCGTGGGCCATCTAGCCGTATCGATGCCTTAAAAAGTTGCTGTAGGGGCGCCTAGGTGGCTCAGTCGGTTAAGCAGCCGACTTTGGCTCAGGTCATGATCTCGCGGTCCGTGGGTTCGAGCCCCGCGTCAGGCTCTGTGCTGACAGCTCAGAGCCTGGAGCCTGTTTCGGATTCTGTGTCTCCCTCTCTCTCTCTCTGCCCCTCCCCTGTTCATGCTCTGTCTCTCCCTGTCTCAAAAATAAATAAAACGTTAAAAAAATTTTAAAAAAAATTGCTGTAATTCCCGGGAGCGAAGTAGGGAAGAACTTTAAGTAATACCAAGTAATCATTTGTTGCAGTCCTAGAACTTGCAGAAAACCTTTTCACTTCCGTTCTCTCCTTTGATCTTCATAACCCTGTGACGTCGAGGTTGGCGTTGGTGCACGCAAGTGGAGTACCCGCCGTGATTCCCGATTCCTCTCCTCCCGTCAACACGTCACCTCCCGGTGGGCTACCCGATGGGCTGCGTCCCGCTGCTTCTCCCCCGCCACCTTTTCGGGTGCACTTCCCACCTCTGGTCAGGTTGAACCGTGTGAAATGACCGTTCTTGTAGGTAAAAAATTATTGGCTGTTGGCAATTTCGAGCGGTATAACGTAAAAACGTGCTGTGTTATCTACATTTGTATGTATTGCTTACTCTTTGTCTCCCCGATCCAAGTCTTCTAGAACTTGAGCCCCATTAGGGAGGCAAGAATTTTTATCTGTCTCGTGCACTGATGTAGACTCAGTGTCTCAAAGTTACTGGGAACTCAGGTGATGTTGAATGGATGAATGGCTAAGAGCCCTGGGTTAGACCACCCTGACCTTTGCTTATTAGCTGTATGACATTGAGTGACTGAACCTTGGAACCCGTTTCCAGCTCATGAACGGGGGGAATGCTGGCTCTCCACAGGCGTGCTGTGAGGCTAGTTAGATGCGGTAGTGCAGGTGACACAGGACGGTGTGGCCTGGGACCTAGCAAGGGCTCCGTGAACATTAGTTGATGCTGAAAGAAATGAATGTTTTGAGAACTTAGGTGCATGGCCGGTAAGTGGCAGAGAATTAAAATGAGATCTGTCTGATTCTTGCCACAGTGTCATGAAGAAGCTCAGCTGTTTTCCTCTGATTCACCGGAACTCCTTGGTTTCTGGTTGGGTGATGTTTGAGCTGCTTGGTAAACCCATCAGGAAGCCCAGCTGGCAGCCAGGAAGGAAGGCCCTGGGAGCTCACACACTTTTCTTTTTTCTTTCTTTCTTTTTTTTAAATCTATTTTTAGAGAGGGAGTGCGGGAGGGGCAGAGAGAGACGGAATCCCAAGCAAGCTCCGCACTGTCAGCGCGGAGCCCAGCGCGGGGCTTGAACTCCCGAGCTGTGACATCATGACCCGAGCCGAAACCAAGAGTCAGACGCTCCACCCACCGAGCCACCCAGGCGCCCCTCATGCGCTTTCCTCATAAGAGTTCTCAGCCCTTACTTCACCCGCTTTTCGGGCATACGCTTCTAATCATTTTATTTCTTTAACCAATTTACAACAGGTTACGTGTAGTCCGTTCATAAGATGACAGAAGGGACACACCATGGGAGCATCAGTAATTTCTGGAATAACGGTCCGTCAAGGTAGAGGAAGAGCACCAACGGCAAAAAAGCTAAAGCCTTCTGGGGTCGCTTAGTCATTTAGAGGAGCAGGTGGGCATACAGGGCACGCGTCAGTCCTCGGCTGCGCTTCTGTTACAGCCTTGTATAATAAGGGAGGTGCATGAGGAGAGGAAAGTGAAATGTCATTTGCTTGACTTTAGGAGATACGGGAACATGGAGTCTTGTTTGAGGGGTGCCTGGGCGGCTCAGTCGGATGAGCCTCCGACTCTTGGTTTCAGCTCAGGTCACGCTCCTGCCGTTCATGAGTTTGTGCTGTGCTGACAGCACGGAGCCTGCTTGGGATTCTGTCTCTGTCTCTGTCTCTGTCTCTGTCTCTCTCTCTCTCTCTCTGTCTCTCAAAAGAAAGAAACTTCAAACAAAAGGAACATTCCCATCCAAGGCAACGTTGGTGCTTAAGGAAGGGGTAAGCATCTCTCTTCCTTGGAAAATTCACGTGCACCTTATTCACTTCACTGCAGCCTCGCTGCTTTTCTCTCAGTTCCTCAGACCTGCCAGTCCCCCCGCCTTGCCTCAGGGCCTCCGTTACTGCTGTTCCTTCTGCCTGCCACTCCGTTCCCCCAGATCAGCCGGGCTGGCTCACGTACCACCCCAGTGGACCCTTCCCCGGTCTCCTCCAACAGCCTCAAAGTCGCCCTCTGCCACATTCCGTTTCACTTTCCTCGTGGCCCTCAGCACTGTCGGGCTGGGGAGGAAACAGTCCAGGCGGACGCGGTCTCGGCGTAAGTGAGACCGGCGCCACGCGGCTGCCCGCATCCCCAGTCCCACAGGATGACACCAAACCAGAGAGGGCGGACGACACAAGGGCTAGTTGCCCTGTCGTGGAGGAGCCGCCTCCACGCCCCACTAAATGCTTTTCTAGCCGGCAGCTCTGTCCCCACTCGGCAGGCAAGGTGGCAGGTCCCATGGCTTAGCCCGAAGCCGGGGGCGGGGGAGGGATGAGAAACTGCCGCATGGCACAACCCCGCAACACGAGGTGGGTGACAGCCTCGGCACGGCTCCTCGCAAGGCAGCGCACCTTACCTCCTTCCTGGGAGGGTCACTGGGGTCGGATAGCGGTTGACTTTACGTGGCCTACGTGGTGACATCTGTGGCAGAGGGGTTCCCTTAGAAGCACCTGCCGATCGATCTTTCTCTGCTTCCTGCCTGGCTTCCCTAATAGACCTTGGGCCTGTGAGGGCAGGACCTCGCCGGTCTTTTCCCCGCCGCATTTCCAACATCTGCCTGGCTACTACAGTGCTAAGTATTTGTTGGATAAGTGATAGGAGCTCAAAAAGCAAATAAACTATTGAAAAATTATATCTGAATCACCTAGAATTAGAAGCAAAATGCTCAACATTTCAGGGTGAGCAAAAAAACCCAAGAAACAAAAAATTCTGTTTCTTGTTAATACCAGCTAATACTGAATGATTACCATATGGAATGGAGTCATACTAAGTAAGCACTGTTGAATCTCTATGATACCCCTGTGAGGCAGATTGTTTTGTGTTTTTAAAAGATGTTTATTCATTTATTTTGAGACAGAGAGAGAGAGAGTGTGCGCGTGCATGCACGCAAGCAGGGGAGGGGTGGAGAGAGAATCCCAAGCACGCTTGTGCTGTCAGCACAGAACCAGACTGAGTCCCCATCGCACAAACCTGGAGATCACGACCTGATCCCTTATCAGGTCAGATGCTTAAGCGACAGCCATCCAGGCGCCCCGAGGCAGATGTTTTTTGATCATCCCGATTTTGCAGATGAAGAAATGCAGGCCCAGAGAGGTTGCGTAATTTGCCCAGGATCACACAGCCAGAGGGGGCAGATAAGGAATTTGAACCCAGGCAGAACCAGTTCTTATTCCAGAACCTGCCCTCTTAGTTCATTGCCACTTAACCGTTCATGCCCAGCTTTTATGTGCAAACGAATACACTGACAGCATAGAGAAAAATATTAAGCTCATTAAAGGTAATAACTCCAAATGACTTGAACATTAAGCAGCTTTTTGAGGTTACGGCCGATCACTAGGAATGTAAACTGCCTTCCTCCAGCGCTAGGAACCCTTTTCAAAGACAGTTCCTTTTACGATCCCATGGGCAGCTTCAGACAAAATAACTTCCTGGCATGAAGGATTGTGTGTGTGCTCTTTGCCATTTTTAAATGTGGATTTCATAGATACTTCAAACCACTTGAAAGAGTAATGATTTTTTTTTAATGGTTTTTCATTATTATTTGTAACTTCAAGCATTACTGGTAAAAACTGCCAGATTCTTTCAAGTTTTCTCTTTACACGATCTGGGTGCACTTCACAGCGAGCCTCGTCGTTGTGACTCATGACCGAAGTGACTTTCAACCTTGGTGGCTTTACAGCGAAGCTCCCTTTCCCGACATTTTTTTCTCTTTCCTTCATTACGACGACCTTTGCGAGCTATGGTTCAGTTATATTGCCCACGGCTTCCCCCGGAGCCCCAGGCCAGAATCAGCCGTCACCTCCAGGAGCCCCGGCTGGTGTTGAAGACCGGCGTTAGACACCAGGATGTGGCAGTGAGGTGTCCTCACTTACCGCTGGGGTGTCCCTGCCTCCGGGTCCTCCTAGCGGGCAGAGCTAGAAGACGAAGCATGCACACTCACACACGTGTCTATGTTTGTATCCGTCTGCGTGTGAAAATGAGTTCCCACTGGTGTCTGCTCTAATCCACACGGCAGGATTCATTCTAGCCCTCTCCTTCCCTTCCTTGTGAACCTTGTGCTTTGGGAGAATCTGGCTCAATTCCCTACCCTGTCCAACCCCAGGATCGTAAAAGTGGTTACATGTGCCCGTAACAGATTTACCTAACAAGAGCCCAGTGTCTGGGCGCAGATCGCTTCGTCGCAAGCCTTACAGCATCCGGTTGAAATACTGTTGCCCGGAGTTATTTTCTTCTGCCTCCCTTCCGGCGTGGCTGTGTGATTCACCTGTGCGGCAGTTTGATTTGTCTGTTAGTGTCTTTTGTTTAGGCCCCCGTATCCTAGTTGAAGTTCATTCCGAGGGTGGAACATAGTAAGAGAGCAGTCCAGAAAGGTCTACTCGGACGTACGTGGTTCCCTCCCCACCCCCACCGTCCCGTTCCCGTTCCCCCTGCTTTTCACTCCCTTCTCCCGCCCACTCTGTGAGCAGCGTCTTCCTTGCTTTGAGGGGCGGTTGCGAGATCGTACCGCACACATACTACGGGTATAGGCACGTCGACCACGCTGCTTCGTTCCTGTTCGCGCCAGACCCTCGAGGTAGGCACTCTCGTTCCCGCCATTTTCTTAGATGAGGGGATTGAGCCCCACAGATGTAAGGAAGGTGTCCAAGGTGACGTCTTGGAACATAACCAGTCCTCCCAAACTGGGATCTGACCCCAGGGCCGACGCTTGTGCCACACCTCTTCCTTAAAATTGTCCGGTCCCTCCTCAGACTGGGTCTCCCCGAAGCTCTGCGTGTCTGAAGTCCCCTTTCTGTTAACTGTTGGAACCCTTTCTCGAGTTACTCAGGTGTGGTCAAAGTCCCCAGGGGGCCACCCGGCCTTTGGTTGGAACCTGGGGGAAGATGTTGCCTTCAGTTGATCCCACCCTCCCCGTTTTCAAACTGTGTTTGCGTGTGTTACGGGCAAATTTGGAAATCTACCAATTGCTTTCAAAGGCCACGGAGCCCTCCTAGAAAACAGTTGTGTCTCAGGCTCTGTGCTGGGCATTTCGGGGATAGAGCGGAATGCAGCCGGTCCCTGCCCTTGAAGGGCTTAAGGTCTAGGAGGGGAGAGGGGTCAAGTATACGGGTGTCGTCATGCAACGCAAGGCTCCATTGTGCTGGAAGGAGAGGGCGCACATAATGTAACCCGGGTTCAAAGCAAACCCAGAAAGAGGAGGGGACGGCAGGCGGCATTCTGAAAGAAGCGTCAGGGACAAGCAACATTTCACATGCAACGTGGGAGGAAGGGAAAGGTTTGGATAGGTACATAGAGAGGAAGGGAAACTGGGGAACAGTTTGCAGCCACAGGGTCTCTGAGCAGAGGCACGGGTTAAAAAAAAAAAAAATCACAGGGCAGCGCGGGAAATGGCGAGAAGACTATTTTGGCCGTGGCAGAAAGGATGTAGAAGGGAGCGATAGGAGAGAAAGCCAGAGAGGTGGATCGGGGTCCTCTTAAGGGCTGTGAGTCTGTTAGGGTGTTCTAGACTTCCAGTCAGATGGCCCGGCTCAAACTGGCTTAGACAATAAGGAGGCGTCTTGGCCATGGGACTGGGAAGGCCAGGGGTAGCTCAAGCCTGATCAGTTTGATCCACTGCTCCGTGCTGATGCCAACCCACGTGGTCTCCATCCCATACTCCGCTGTCTGTCCTGCCAGCTTCATCCTCGGCCCTCCCGCCGTCAGATGACATCAGCTGAGTGCGAGCTTCGTGGAGAATGGCTCTCTGGGTCAACTTGCTTTTAGAAGTGGTGACAAATCCCTCCTTGGGTCTCACTAGACAGAATGGGCTCAAATGTCCACTTCTTAACCAGTCACTGGCGGTTGCGGGTGGGATCGCCCTTTGCCCCATCAGACCCACTTCCGGAGCTAAGATTATAGAGTGCATTTCCCTCGAGACCCATAGAACAAAATCAGAACTTGGTAAAGAGGAAGTAAAGTAACGGGGAATCGGTGCCGGGGAGGCAACCAACAACCTCTGTGGCCTCAAGTGCCAAGAAAGGAGTCTTGTGCTCGTTAAGTGAAAACTGGGGAATGTGGGAAGTTTTTAAGTTTGATAAAGTAAAAATATTCCTGTTTTTCAGGGCATCTAAGATACTATCCATTGTTTGTCTAGCGGGACAAACAACTTGGTTTCTTCAACAAATAAAATTGCAAAGAAGAACACGAAAGGGGAAACCTATGAAGAGAGACTTAAAGAAATATCAACCAGTAGCAACATATGGACCTCATTTATATCCCGATTCGAGTAAACTTTAAAATACACATCTCTGGGGCGCCTGAGTGGCTCAGTCGGTTATGTGTCCGACTTCGGCTCAGGTCGTGATCTCACAGTTCGTGGGTTCGAGCCCCGTGTCCGGCTCTGTGCTGACAGCTCGGAGCCTGGAACCTGCTTCCGATTCTGTGTCTCCTTCTCTCTCTGCCCCTCCCCTGCTTGCGCTCTGTCTCGCTCTCTGTCTCTCAAAAATAAATAAACATTAAAAAAAATTTAAAATACACATCTCTGACATGACAGGACTGGCAATGTGAACACTGACTTGAACATATGTTGATACCAAGGAATTATTGTGGTTTTTAAAATGTGGAATAATATGTTGTGGTTATGGCAAAAAAAAAAAAGAGTCTTATCTTTTAGAAATACATGCTGAATTATTTACAGATGAACATGGTTTGATGTCTGGGATTTATCTCAAAATAATGCAGGAGTCAGGAGAAATAGGTAGGGTCATGACTACAAGATTGGTTATGAGCTGATAATCGCTGAAGCTGGGTGATGGGTATATGCGGAGTTCATGATGCCATCCTACCTTTTTCTGTGTTTGAAATTTTTCATCATAAGTTGTTTTTAAGAAAGGAAGAAAAGGGGGTGCCTGGCTGGCTCAGTCAGTGGACCATGCGACTCTTGATCTCGGGGTTGTGAGTTCAAGCCCCACGTTGGGTGAAGAGATTACTTAAAAATAAAATCTTTTAAAAAAGGAAGAAAAACAACTTATCAGGATAAGCCTAAGTGAGAAGGTGGACAGGGCCTTGCCACCCTCTGGCATTAAGAATACTAAAAACCATATTATCCAGGGACTGTGACAGAATAAAGATGGCTAAAAATTCTAACCTTGCTCTTAAGAGGTGGAGCAAACTGCCCTCTCCTGGAATCCAGGCTGGCCTTAGAGAGTTGCTCGACAGTTGGCGGCAGAAGTGATATTCAAGGACTATTGAGGCTAAGTCATAAGAAGCCTTGTAAGCCTTATTTGGCTCTCTTAGAACACTCTGGAAGACTTGAGCTACCATACGAGAAATTTGACCACCCGGAGTCGGTCATTTGGGAAGCTTCCAATAAAGAGTCCCAGCTGTACTCAATCTTTTACCCAGCCCCACCAAGTCTCCAGACTTGAGTGGAGCCCACACGGACCTTCCAGACCAGCCCGTCTGCTATGTGAAATAAAAGAATCACCCGCTGAACCCTGCCTGAATTCCTGACCCATAAAATCATGAGATATAATTAAATGGTTGATCCTTTAAGTCACTATGTTTTGAGGAAGTTTTTGAGGCAGCAAAAGGTGGCCAGAACAGAGCCATCTATCTAAGTGACAGGTGGTCACTTAGGGATAATGTCATGAAGGGATAATAAACATGGAAGTCAGGATAGTGTTTCCTGGGGGAGGGAGGTGTAGGGAGGAAGAGGTGGGATGACACGGGGAAGAACACGGGGCCTCGTGCTGAGGTTGGGTGATGTGGGTTCTCAACTGGGCATTTTTATTTTGCCCGCGCTTTACAATACCGTAGGTACTAAATATCACATGATAAAAAAAAGACTTTTTTTAAAAGATCTCAAGCAAGCACGGGGAAATGTTAAAATTTGTTAAAGCTGGGTGGTGAGTACACAGCCATCTGCATTCTGATTCTCTGTGCTTTATATTTGAAGGGATTCTCTAGACATCTGACGTACAATTAGACTATTGTCAGATTGATGAATGGGGCTTCTCCAAGGACGGAAAAGAAAAAACAACATGTGATATGTGTATATGTGAGTGTAGAAAAAGAGGCCGAAGTTCAGTTCCCCAAATCGTAATGATTATTATCTCAGGGAGGTTCTCGTGTGTCTCTTGTGGTAACATACATGGGCCATAAAATTGACCATTTTCAACACGTTAAAGTGTACAATTCAGTGGCTTTAAGTACATCTGCCTTGTGAGGCAACTATCACTACTATCTATCCCTAGAACCTTTTCATCTTCCGAAATCGACACTCCACGCTACTACACAATAATCCCCCAGCCCCGCTCCCCCCCACCCCCCCACCCCCGCCTCTGGAAGCCATCTGCCCTGTGAATGTGACTGCTCTACGTGGTTGAATGTAAGTGGAATCATACAACATCTGTCCCTTTGGAACCGGCCTTTCACTTCGCGTGATGTCTGCAAGATTCAGCCATGTCGTAGCAGGTGCCAGAATCTATCCATTCGTCCGTCGATGAAGCCCAGAACCCCCAGTGTGACTGTACTGAGATAGGACTTTGAAGAGGTAACTAAGATTTAATGATGTCAGAGGATGGGGCCCTAGTCTGATAGGACTGGTGTCCTTGTAAGAAAAGGAAGAGACACCAAGGATGTGTGAAAAGGCCACGTGACGACGTGGCAGGAAGGAGGCCATCTACGAGCCGTGAGGAGAGGTCGCAAGAGAAACTGACCCTGCTGGCACCTTGGTCCCAGCCTCCAGCCTCCAGAGCTGTGAGGAAATAAATCTCTTGTTTAAGCCCCCCCAGTCGGTAGCCTTTCGTTATGGCGGCCCTAGCAAATGAGTACATTTGGGTTGCTTCCACAGTTTGGCTATTGTGAACACGGCTGCTGTGAACACGGGTGTACAAATATCTATGGGAGTCTGCTTTCAACTCTCTTGGGTACGTATCGAGAAGTGGAATTGCTGAATCATACGATAATTCTATGTTTAATTTTTTGAAGAACTGTCATGCTGTTTTCCACAGTGACTACACCATTTAGCATTCCCACCGGCAGTGCACAAGGGTTCCAGTCTCTCCACGTCCTCATCAACACTTGTCATTGTCTCTTTTCTTTTTTTTAATATGTACAAAAATTTTAAATAAACTCAACCCCCAACGTGGGGCTCGAACTCGCAACACAGATCAAGAGCCCCATGCTCTTCCAACTGAGCCAGCCAGGCGCCCCCTGATTTCTTGATAATGGCCATCCTGGTGGGTATGAAGTGGTATCTCATTGTGGGTTTCTTGTTTTGTTTTGTTTTGTCTTTTTTTTAAAGTGTATTTATTTTTTGAGAGAGAGAAAGACAGAGGGTGAGCAGGGGAGGGGCAGAGAGAGAAGGAGACACAGAATCTGAGGCAGGTTCCAGGTTCCAAGCTGTCAGCACAGAGCACAACGCGGGGCCTGAACTCACCGAGCTGTGAGATGGTGACCTGAGCCGAAGTCGGAGTAAGCCACCCAGGCACTCCTGTTTTGTCTTTAAGTAGGCTCCTTACCCCATGTGGGGCTTAAACTCATGACCCTGAGATCAAGAGTCTGAGCCAGCCAGGTGCCCCTCATTGTGGTTTTTGTTTTGCATTTCTCTAAAGATTGGTGATGTTGAGCATCTTTTCATGTGTTTATTAGCTTTTTATTTATTAAAAAAATTTTTTAATGTTTATTTATTTTTGAGAGAAAGAGAGAGACAGAGACAGAGCACGAGCAAGGGAGGGGCAGAGAGAGAAAGTGACCCAGAATCCGAAGCAGGCTCCAGGCTCTGAGCTGTCAGCACAGAGCCCGACGTGAGGCTCAAACTCATGAACCGCAAGATCATGACCTGAGCCGAAGTCAGACATCTAACTGACTGAGCCACCCAGGCGCCCTATTTATTTATTTTTAAATGTTTATTTATTTTTGGAAGAGAGAGAATGCGCATGAGTGGGGCAGGTGCAGAGAAAGAGGGAGGCCAAGGATCCGAAGCAGGCTCTGTGCTCACAGCAGAGAACCCAATGTGGGGTTCAAACTCGAGAACCATGAGATTGTGACCCAAGCCAAAGTCTGATGCTCAACCAACTGAGCCACCCAGGTGCGCCTCGTTATTTAAATGTATGCCTTCTTTGGAGAAATGTCTATTCAAGTGCTTTGCCCATTTTCTGATCAGGTCGTTTGCTTGGTTCTTGAACTTTTATGTATATATTTAAATGTGTATCATCAGAAAACATGAAATTATTTTTGATGAAACTAAAACAGAGAAAGGGGATTATTTTTAAAAGGAAGCTAATGCACTCTGATTTTTTTTTCGTATCTTTTCAATCATTATGATTTTTCTATCATTCTGATTATATCAAAAAGAAAGCCTCGGGGCGCCTGGGTGGCTCAGTAGGTTAAGCATCAGACTTCGGCTCAGGTCATGATCTCGCGGTCCGTGAGTTCGAGCCCCACGTCGGGCTCTGTGCTGACAGCTCAGAACCTGGAGGCTGTTTCAAATTCTGTGTCTCCCTCTCTCTCGGACCCTCCCCCATTCATGCTGTCTCTCCCTGTCTCAAAAATAAATAAACGTAAAAAAAAAAGAAAGCCTCAATTTGTGCTATGGTTTTTAATGTTCTCTGAGTTTCAAAAATGTGGGAAATACAGAAACGTAGAAGGTAAGTCATCCAAATACAATTGTAAGCGCACAGTGTTTTTTATCCTAATTGTAATCACATTTTATATATTACCATGACTTCTTGCTTTTGCGTGTGTGTGTCACACACATTTCCAGGCTACTGCATGAGAAGACCAACACTTCCTCTCAACCTCTCTGGGCCTCAGTTTCCACTGAGAGTCCACTTCCAATAACATGGGGTAGGTAGTCAGCAAATAATTCTTTAAAAAAATTTTTTTAATGTTTATTTATTTATTTATTTATTTATTTTTTTTTAAATTTTTTTTTTCAATGTTTATTTATTTTTGGGACAGAGAGAGACAGAGCATGAACGGGGGAGGGGCAGAGAGAGAGGGAGACACAGAATCGGAAACACGCTCCAGGCTCTGAGCCATCAGCCCAGAGCCTGACGCGGGGCTCGAACTCACGGACCGCGAGATCGTGACCTGGCTGAAGTCGGACGCTTAACCGACTGCGCCACCCAGGCGCCCCAATGTTTATTTATTTTTGAGAGAGAGAGAGAGAGAGGCAGAGTACAAGTGAGGGACGGACAGAGAGAGAGGGAGACACAGAATCCTAAGCAGCTCCAGGCTCTGAGCTGTCAGCACAGAGCCCGACGCGGGGCTCGAACCCACAAACTGCGAGATCATGACCTGAGCCGAAGTCAGACGCTTAACTGGCTGAGCCACCCAGGCGTCCCTAAATGGTAATTCTTAATACAACTGCTGCCCGAATTTTATTGCCAGTCTTCTTAACACCTGTATGCTATTTTAAAAACATTAACTGTTTCAAAATCAAAATAGCTCTTTATTTCCCTGTTTGTGGTCTCTGGAAGGCCCTGGCTTAAAGCAGTCCCTTTCACAGCCCTGCCTAGATGGCTGAAAACTTCCACGGTAGGATGTACATTTGAACCATACACCCAATGCTGAGAATGTTCTTTAAAAACTAACCCAAGGGGGCGCCTGGGTGGCTCCATCGGTTGAGCGTGCAACTCTTGATTTTGGCTCAGGCTGTGATCCCAGAGTCGTGGGATCGAGCCCTGCATCAGGCTCCACACTAAGTGTGGAGCCTACTTAAGATTCTCTCTCTCTCTCTCTCTCTCTCTCTCTCTCTCTCTGACCCTATCTTCAGCTTGCACTCTCTGTCTTAAAAAATTAACCAAAGTTATTCATTTATTAGTCAGAATAGCTTTATCATTTTTTCCTGGTTGTAGAAGGTATACATTCTCAATGTAAAATACATACATATGATAGGTTAAATTTAAAGGAAGAAAGTGGAAATCTCCAGGGAAATCCATCCCAGAGAGAACCACAATTTAAAAGTTGGTGGACATACTTCCTGACTTTTCTCTCTGCATATACATTTGTGTTTTCTTAAATGATAGGACTTTTAAAACAGAAATAGTATATATTCTCAAGAGCCTTCTTAATGTAAGAATAGCTATCACAGTATGAAAACTCAGTTTGTTGTTACTGTGGCTCTGGCACTTTATTTTTTATTATAATTTAAAAAAGGTTTTTGGGGGGGCACCTGGGTGGCTCAGTCGCTTAAGCGTCC
Source organism: Prionailurus viverrinus (assembly GCF_022837055.1). Classification (NCBI taxonomy): domain Eukaryota; kingdom Metazoa; phylum Chordata; class Mammalia; order Carnivora; family Felidae; genus Prionailurus; species Prionailurus viverrinus. The sequence goes on from NC_062579.1 coordinate 104,289,847, forward strand.
GACTTCAGCTCAGGTCATGATCTTGCGGTCCGTGAGTTCGAGCCCCGCATCGGGCTCTGTGCTGACAGCTCAGAGCCTGGAGCCTGCTTCAAATGCCGTGTCTCCCACTCTCTCTGCCCCTCCCCCATTCATGCTCTGTCTCTCTCGATCTCAAAAAATGAATAAATTTTAAATTAAAAAAAAAAATTTTAAGCAAGCTCTAGACCCAACGAAGGGCTTGAACTCATGTCCCCAAGACAAAGAGTCACATGCTCTACCGACTGAGCCAGCCAGACACCCCTGTGGCTATGGTGCTTTAGAAGACACCTTTGGGTTTTTAAGGTCTGGGACCTCCTTACCATCCAGAGAGTGAACAAGTGGTGTGTTGTTGAAAGACTGGGGATTGGGGTGCCTGGGTGGCTCAGTCGGTTGGGCGTCCGACTTCGGCTCAGGTCGTGATCTCACAGTTCGTGGGTTCGGGCCCCGCATCGGGCTCTGTGCTGACAGCTCGGAGCCTGGAGCCTGTTTCGGATTCGGTGTCTCCCTCTCTCTCTGCCCCTCCCCTGTTCACGCTCTGCCTCTGTCTCAAGAATAAATAAAAACATCAAAAAAAAAATTAAAAAAAAAAAAAGAAAGACTGGGGATCTTTGCTGGCAATGGCTTCAGAAGCCATTTTGCTCTACTGGGAGGGAAGAGAATGAATGCATTATGGGTGGGAGGGATGAGAAAGTGGGCGGGAGCCTGTGGGGAGACTGGAAGAGGCGGCCTGGGATTCACGTGTCCAGTACCATTCTTCAACGCGCTCCCGTCTTCACTTGGTGACCCAGAAAGTGCTGGGTCCAGTCAATAGGGGCAGAGCTTGAGTCTAGAGCACTATCTATCTGCCCAGGAGCATGTGAGCCTGAGCAAGTCCCTCCAGCACCATAATCCCAGAATAGCAGGACCACACAGACTGCCCACCTTGTGAGTGTGGCCATTACTTTTGCTAACTGTCCTGTTGTCTTGTGAGTGCGAAAATCACTTTGTCGGGGTCTCGAAACGTCCCCAGATCATTCACTGCCCTCAGGCTTTCAGGGAACCACTGTTCATGGAGAGGAGCGATGGAGGGAAGCTCTCAGAGCCTTATTCAGAGGACGAACAAGGATAAGGGAGGGGACATCCCTTTTACAATAAAAATGTGACCTCCTAAATACCTATTGAATGTGTCTGCTTTTCTCGAGCTCTTTGCTGCCATCCAAGATCAGGCCCATCATCTTCTCCTGAGCTATGGCTTTGGCTGTACACCTGCATTTTTATTGTCTCATCTGTTTTAAGGACATGAGACCGGGAAGACTCTAAAAGACAAGGTAGAGTGCCATAAACACAAGGACGTGGGAGGAAGAGAACTGGCCGGGGAGTCAGGGCACGTAGCCCATTCCCTGCCATTCATCTCCTTGTGGCCTTGGAGAGGTCCCTTCCTGGTTTCAAATTTCTCCCTCTGTAAGAAGGGGGTAGGACAGTGAATTCTATTCAGCAGTGCTCTCATCCGAAAGGGTGTGGGCAGGACAGAGCTGCAGGCACCTTGGCTCCTTCACCATCTTGCCCAGCCCCAGTCCTAACCAACCCTACACAAGCATAATGGTTATTAGCTGGTAAGTGACCTGCCTATTTCTTCTGCAGAGGACGATAATGGAATTCAGAATACCTTCAATATAGTCTTCATAATGTCCCGCATTCAATCAAAAATACTACGTACACAAAGAAGCAAAAAAAAAAAAGGGTCTCATTATCAAGATAAAAAAAAGTGACTGTAAACAACCTGAGGGAGCCCAGATGCTCTCACAGAAAGAGATCACGGCACTTACAAATATGGTCAAAGAACGTTAAGGAAACTAGGGTTTTAGTGAGTGAACAGATAAGGAATCCTAGCAGAAAAACAAAACCCCGGGAAAAAAGGGAAATTCTAGAACTGAAAAGTACAAGTAACATAAAAGATTCACTTGATGAGCTTAAAATAGAAAAGAAATAGTAGAAGAAACAGTAGTGAAACTTAAAGGCAACCAAGAGAAATAACCCCTTCTGAAAGATTAAAAAAAAGAAGAAAAATGACCATAGTTTTAGGGCCCTGTCAGACAATATGAAATGATATAATGTAGGTGTAATTGGAGTCTTCGGGAATAACGAGTGAGAGGCAGGAAGCATTTGAAAGCATTTGAAAATGTCCCACATTAATAAAAACCACCACCAACAACATTGATTTACAGTTTCAAGAAGCTCAGTGAACCCCAGCTAGGCATATCATAGTCAAATGCTAAAAACCAAATATAAAAAAATAATCCCGAAATGACATATAGGGAAGCAAGGATAAGATTTCTTGCTGACCTGAGAAACGACAGAGGTCAGAAGAGAATGAAACAACTTTGTTAAACTGGGGAAAGAAAGAAAGCCTGTCAACTCAGAATTCTGCATCCATCCAAAATTGGCCTTCACAAATGAGTGGGAAACGGCTTCAGATAAGCCAAGGGTGAGAAAATGTGTCCCTAGCAGACCTTCATTACAAGAAACCATTGAAGGAGGTCCCTCAGACCAAAAAGAAATAAGGCCAGAAGGAAAGCCAGGTAGGCAAGAAGGTATGTAGAGTGCTGGAAGTAGCAAGTAAGTGACCTGATTTTACAATTTTGAATATTTTCCATTGACTTGCCTCTACCCCTCTGTCTGTCTCTCTCGTTTGTTCAAATCCCTGGCTAAGTGGTCTCATAGTGTCCACTAACCTTGTAACCCAGCTTTCAACCCAGTTGATAACCTATCAGTTCTACTTTTTTCCCTCTTGGGAAACAACCTTCTTGAAGCCTTCCACCCCCTTCTCCGGTCTGAACTTGTAGCTCTCAAGGTCTAGTGCACGGGTTTCATGCTGGCATCTCTTCCACTATGACCTTGGGAACTGCCTTTGCACCTCTCCTGTGTTGTGCCCCTATTTGATGGATCCCATATCTTTGTCTTAATTGGTTTCCTCTCACGTTCTGGTTTCTTTCTCTTTTAATCTGTGTCCCATTGTATAGTTTTCCAATTCCTGCCACAATTGTAAATCTTGGCATTTTCTTCTCGAACAGAATAAGCAGCATTGTTTTGCAGTCGTGCTTGAAAATTCTGGTATTTGAGGTTCTTCTGCATTTATTTCTACTGGCTGTTATTTCTACTGGTTCTTCATCGTAGTGTCTTAAATTTTTATGTGTCTTTGTGTTGGACATTTGGTCTTAGTTTAAAGAAACAACTTGAAGACTAAGATATTGTTGTTCCTCCAAAGAAGATTTTGATTTGTTTTCCCTAGGTGCCTGGGGCTCCCAGCTATCTGAAATAAACTTAACCTGATTTCAGGGTATGAGACTTTCTGAGTTACACAGATGAATGGAAGACAGGCATGTGAGACATGATTTACATCCAATTCATCCTTACTCCTAGGGCACCATTTCTCAGGATGTAGTCCAAGGCAGGCGATGGTTTACCAGACTTTTTATTCTGGCCTGAACCTGGACTCTGACTTTTGTTCCCTGTCCCTGGGAGTCCACCAGAAGTACCTGATCTCTTGGCTGCTTCTTCTTGATTAGAAAAATCTCCCTGAGCCAAAGTGACCCAAAGAGCTGGTCTTATCTTACTGGGTTGTTGTCCTCTCCTGGGTCTTGACTCACTACTTTCTCACTAAAATTATTTTGTTCACCATCTTTGATGTTTTCAGCAGGAGTGTTGGTCCCCATTGCCTAGTCTGCCATTTACAGAAGCGACGTCTCTCTCTTCTACATTTTGGCGGCATGCATCCTCCAGTAGCTTCCTGAGAAAAAGTGCCCAAGAGTTAATTTTTGAGGCCTTGTATGTTTGAAAATTCTATCTTCATAATTGTTGGTTTGGCTGGATTTGGAACTCTAGGTTGGATATGAATTTTAATATTGAACGCATTCCTTCCTTGTATTCTAGTGGCCAGTATTTCCCTTGAAAAATCCAAAGCCATTCTGATTTCTGGTCCTTTTCATCTAATCTCTTGTTTTTCCCCTGGAAGCTCTTAAATCTTCTCTTTATCCTTGTATTTGAAGTTTTCATGATGACGTTGCTTTGAGTTGGGTTATTTTCACTCACTGTGCTGGGCACACTGTATTCTTCCAGACTGGAAACTCATGTCTTTCAGCTCTGGGTATTTTCATGTAATATTTTTTGGATAATCTCCTCTCCACGCACCCCCCCCCCATTTTGTTTTAATTTTCCTGCTCTCTTTCTAGAATGTCTATCTAATATTTGTCTCCTGGACCAATTCTGTAATGTCCTTTTTCTTTTTGGTCCTATCTTCCCACTTTTTGCCTTTTTGTTCTACTCTTTGAGAGCCATCCTGAACTTTTAATTTGCAAGAGTTCTTTCTTGTTCTCTAAATGCTCCTGCTTGATGAATTAGGTCTCCAAGGATATTGTGGATTGTTAAGCATTCTGCAGTGTGCATTATTTCCTTTTCATTTGAGTTTCTTTTTTCCTATTTGTTTCTTTTAATGTTAGAAGCTTTTTACTAGTGTCTTGGCCAGAACCAGCACGAGGTACGCCTAGGGTACAAAATTTCGGGAAGCACTCCCTTCTCAGGCTCATCCAAATGCAGGGGCAGCACGTGAGGGCGAGCGCCTCCTAAAATTGTGCACACTGGGCACCTTGCCTTACTCTAGTCCCCACTGTGGACCCTGATCCATATTTAAGGATGAGAAATGAACATACTCATTACGGATGAGTCTCATTAAGGATGAGAAATGACCCATGCCACGGAAGCTCCGTGGCATGGGTCAGGCCTGTCCACTGGATGCACTCTAGAATGCCTGGACCAGGACACAGACATTTGATTATGGCATCTTCACATGGACAGCATCTTAATTTGGGTTTTCTGAAAAGTGGAGGCTGAGAAAAGGGTTTGAGAGAAGGTGGTTTATTTGGGCATTGGTCTCCGAAATTTGGAGTCAAGGAGCTGAGAGAGTGACACGGGGCAAGAGAGAAAGCCAATATCAGTGTGTGCATGACTGAGGTCATCCCCGTGGAAAAAACATGGGTTTTATTTCCCCTAGCTCTTCCCCTAGTCCTTAGAAGGACTCAGAGGTTGGGGCACCTGGGTGGTTCAGTCCGTTAAGCATCCAACTCTTGATTTCAGCTCAGGTCATGATCTCACAGCTCATGAGTTTGAACCCTGCACCGGGCTCTGCAATGATGGTGCAAAGCCTGCTTGGGATTCTGTTTCTCCTTCTCTCTGACTCTCCCCCGTTTGTGCTCTCTCTCTCTCTCTCTCTGTCTCTCAAAATAAAGAAATAAACTTAAAAAAAAGAAGCACCCAGAGGCCTCCCAGAATGGACCACCAAGAACAAGAAGCTGGAGCATTTATTTATTTGTTTTTTAAAAAGAGAGGCTTAATCGTACATTTACTTATTTACTTATTTATTGATTTACTTTTAATTTACATCCAAATTAGTTAGCATACAGTGCAATAATGATTTCAGGAGTAGATTCCAGTGATTCATCCCCTACGTATAACACCCAGTGCTCATCCCCACAAGTGTCTTCCTTAATGCCCCTTACCCTTTTGGCCCATCCCCCCACCCATAGCCCCTCCAGCAACCCTCAGTTTGTTCTCTGTATTTAAGAGGTTCTTATGTTGTGTGCCCTTCCCTGTTTTTATATTATTTTTGCTTTCCTTCCCTTACATTCATCTGTTTTGTATCTTAAATTCCATATATGAGTGAAGTCATATGGTATTTGTCTTTCTCTGACTGACTTATATCACTTAGCATAATACCCTCGAGTTCCATCCACGTAGTTGCAAATGGCAAGATTTCCTTCTTTCTGATTGCCGAGTAATACTCCATTGTATATACATACCACATCTTCTTTATCCATTCATCCATCGATGGACATTTGGGCTCTTTCCAGACTTTGGCTATTGCCGATAGCGCTTAAGACATGCGCAATGGTTGGGGCACCTGCGTGGCTCAGTTGGTTCAGCATCTGACTCTTGGTTTTGGCTCAGGTCATGATCTCATGGTTCGTGGGTTCGAGCCCCACGTTGGGCTCTGTACTGACAGTGCAGAGCCTGCTTGGGATTTTCTGTCTATCTCTCCTTCTGTGTCTGCCCCTCTCATGTGCTCTCTCTCTCTCTCTCAAAATACAGAAACTTTAAAAAAGAGAAAGAAACTCTCAACGGTTCCAATTTCTCCATATCTGGCCAACACTTGTTGTTTTCCGGGTTGTTTTCGTAGTAGCCATCTTAATGAGTGTGACGTAAATTTATTTTTAAGTATAATTGTGTCTCTCTATGGTCAACAAAAGCCATTTTCACTCGCCAGAAATAAAAAGAAAGGAAAAATGAGCACATAGTGCTAAATACATTGGTCTTCTCCTCTACTAACCACCCTCCCACCCACCAGTAGTATCATACTCTATGAACTCGGGGCACAGCAGTACAGGGTCCTCTGTTCCCTCCACCTGCTGTTCCCTTCCCCTGCCTCACATTTGGTTGTAGGGCTTAAATAGCATGGCCTACTTAGGCTACACAAAGCGCTAGACCAACACGGCGGGAGGGAGTGTCCTGCTTGTCAATTGCTAGCTACGTAAGCACCTCAAAACATTGTCTCTTAGAACAACAGCGATCATTTGTTTTGCTCAGGAATCTGCGATTTGGCCGGGATGGCTTGTGATATCCGAGGACTGGGCAGGGATGACCCTGAACCACGGGGGGCTGCAACAGTAATGGGCCCCCTGGGCCTCTGTGCCCCTCCTTATGGGGGTCTCAGGGCCTTTCCACGGCATCTGCCCACATGGCTTCTCCGGCTCGGAGTCCTCAGAGTAGTTGGACTTCTACGTAGAAGCTCGGGGCTCCAAGAGACCCGGCTGGAAGCTGTTGAGGCCACTTCTGCCACATGGGGTAACAAGTCACTGAGGCCAACCCGGACTCGAGGGGAGGGAACCCAGACCCCGTACCCCAGGGGGAGGAGCGTCAAACAATCCGTGGCCATCAGCCCGTCAAAGAGAGACTTGCTAGGCACGGGTGTTCTCCACTCTGAAGACTGTGAGTGTCCTAGGCAGACAGAGCACCCCACTGCGGTGGCAGGACGAAGCCATGACTCTGGGGGCCCAAAACGCCCGTCCTGCGGCAGCTCTCCCCGTCTGTTTGGCTCCCGACCCATTCACGACTGCCTTTGATTTCTTTCCGCTCCTGGGCCGGGCCCGTGTGCCTTTCCAGTCTCTGTGGGGCCAACCTTGCTGTTTTACGTGCCCGTGGCATGAAATGGATGGGGGCAATATGTGCATCTTGTGACAGGCTGCACTGTGGCTCTAATGCTTTGTGTGCTGGAGAGCGCGTGGGAGCCGGCCGCAGTCGAGCAGGCAAGACTTTCCGGAGCTCTGCAAGGAAAGTTGTTCCTTGCATGTTCAGTTCCAAGCGACAGAGCACGGCATTGCAGTATACCGCTGTTTGGCTTTTATAAATATTTTGTCCTAGGTCGGGAGCCGCTTCAACTTGGCTGTGTCAACGGCCCCTTTGGTACTCTCCAGATAAGTAGGTGACAGTATATTTTATCATAAGACACTTTGGAGAGTGAAGGAAGATGCTGTGAAATAATGATGACGCTAAAATCGGCCTAAACTCAGACTGGCCCCGGGAAAAGGACTTCAGATCCCCGTATCTCTGAGCTGTCTCCACCATCAGTCCCTCAACCAACCTGGGTTGAGCACGCCCTCTGCTGTGTCAGGCACAGGGCTAGGCTCCCGGGGTGGGGGGCAGGGGTGGTAAAGGGGAGCCTGGTTCTTGCCCTCAGCCAGCTTGCTACTGAATCGCACGACGCACACCTGAAAAAAAAATCCACTTCTGGGGCGCCTGGGTGGCTTAGCCGGTTAAGCGGCCGACTTCGGCTCGGGTCATGATCTCGCGGTCCGTGAGTTCGAGCCCCGCATAGGTCTCTGTGCTGACAGCTCGGAGCCTGGAGCCTGTTTCAGCTTGTGTCTCCCTCTCTCTGACCCTCCCCCGTTCATGCTCTGTCTCTCTCTGTCTCAAAAATGAATAAACGTTAAAAAAAAAAAAATCCACTTCTGTGAGCAGGTTCCCGGACATGGGTGTGGCAGAAACTCCGAGGAGGTTCGGCATGGCGGGGGTGGGGGGCCGTCCGGGGAGCCCTCTGGAGAAGGAAGCACCCGGAATGGCTCCTAGAGGTGCAGTGGGTCGGAGCAGGGAGAGAGCAGCCCAGCTGGGAGCTCCTAAGGGCCTTCCCTCCAGCTAATATGTCCCCGCCAGTGGCGGGTGCTGCACGTACAGATGAGCGTCCGGGCAGCAAACGGCCAAAGCGCTGGAAAATGGTGCAGGCGGGGGAAGGCTGAACCCGAACCACCCGTGAAGGTGAGGGTGGGAGCACCGCAAGAGCGGGGCCTGGAGCACTTCCTGGAAGCATTTTATCTTCCAAGTTGAGTTTCCTCCCGGGAAGCTTGACTCATGAGGGTATTTTAAAAATGGAGCAAGTCAGAGTCCCGGCCACTCCAGCCCTTTCAAAGTCCCTGTTTCCAACCTGGTCTGCCTCAAATCCAGAGGGCTGTGAAAGATCACGTGATTCCCCTGCTCCAGAAACTTCAGACTTTCCCTTGTTTATAGTATAGACTCTCTCTCTCTCTCTGATCCTTATCCTAGCTTGTAAATTCTGAGATCTGGCAGGCAGCATTGTTTTCCGTTGCAAATGACAGCAGCACAACTCACCCTAGAATGTAAACTCCATGGAAGCAGGCACTCAGTAAGCACTTGGTGAGTGAATAAGTGAAACCAGCTATTAAAAAAGGGACAAAGGGCGCCAGGGTGGCTGTTGGTAAAGCGTCCGACTCTTGACTGTGTCTCGGGTCATGATCTCATGGTTTGTGAGTTCCAGCCCCACGACGGGCTCTGCGCTGACAGCATGGAGCCTGCTTGGGATTCTCTCTCTACCCCTCCCCCCCCGCCCCTCCCCTGCTCACACACGTGCACGCACGCGCTTTCTCTCTCCAAATATACTTTAAAAAAAGGCTTTAACAAGATAAATAAATAAAGGCACAGTATGTGCTCCGGACCTGGGTCTAGGGACTCAAGGTGTCGTTTCCCTCAATCTCCGTCTTGTGTTTCTATGTACACATCATCCTCATTCTCTCCTGCTGAAGGTGAGCTTCCTCCCAGTGATGGACACGGTCAAGCGGGGTGAGTAGGGGCGTAGCCACATAGAGCTCCAAGCTTAAAAACTGCAGAAGAAACGACTCTCTCCATTTCACAATAAAAAAAAAAAAAAAAAAAATCCCAGGGAAGTAGTCTCATTGGTGAGGCTGGGAGCTTTCTGTAGCACCGCTGGCACGGAAGGGGACACGAGTCGCTATGATTGACCTGACCTGGGTCATGTGCTTGGCTGGAGGCTAAGCAGTTTATTGCCGACGGTGCGGGCAGGGGCAGTTCACCCAAGGAAAGAGCAGGAGAGCTGTTATCAGGAGAAGTTGAGGACCCTGGTACCGGTAGGAAAAACAAACCAAAAGCCAGAATGTCTAGGGACCAGTGCCTGAAAACTCACTTGCAATGGGACTGGGGTGGAAGCAGTCCGGGACTGGGGTGGAAGCAGTCCCGGACTGTGGGACAGCCCGGAGGGGCCTGCAACACCCTTGAAATGCTTTTGAGGTCTCAGTTTTATCTTTTTGGATCTGTGCTGCTTTCCACAGGAAAACGAGGCTTTAAACGATTCGATCAAATGTGCGCTCTAGGAAGTTGTGCCATAAGTATTCTGTGGCTTTTTGTACCCCTTGGGACACCCTCAATGGTCTGAAGAGCTCACGTTGAGAGGCCAGACTTGAACTTAACAATTTCCTCCAGACCTATTTCCTGACTGCCTCGGTGCCATGCCATATCCAAGCCTGCCTGTGCCTGTGCGGGGCCGTCCTCCCCTGCTGGGATGTCCTCCCCCGCCCTCTCCGCCTCTTCTGGCCTTGCCCACCTTCAAAGGTGCTCATCAGGCCCCACATTCTTTATGTCTGCCTGGGTGGCTCCCTGTGTCCTTTATACACAGCGTATTACGGTGGAGAGAGCCCCGAAAATCAAGGTTCCGGTTCTAATGTTGCCACCAATTCTCTGCACGACCTCTCTACGAGGTATTTCCTCTCTCGGCAACTCAGTTTCCTCTTCTGTAAGATGAGGGATTGCACTGACCCCGTTAGCAAAGGGCAGCTCCCAGCTCGTTCGGCGCCTGCTCCTGCCCCCCCCCACCCAGCCCTTCTTGGCATAGCCCCAATTGGGAGTGGTCTCTCCACTGGCCAAATTCTAGGACATTGTATTGGTCCAGAAATTCAGGGCCTCGAGCTTTTTTTCACTGGTAAATGAAGAGAGTTAAGGTCAGTGCTTATATTAAAGATCTCTCTCTCTCAGCTGGGCATGAGGCCTTCCATTTAGTAAGGGGACCCTCCCACACTCTTCCCTACTTTACACTCGGTCTGGCAGGGACTAGAGTGAAGCCTAGGGAAAGGAGGACTCCGGATAATTTGGCTGAGCAAAGCAGATTCTCTGTGTGGTCCGACCTGGCTCAGAAGAAGGTCAAAGCACCAGCTGATCCCAGTTTTATACCCAATGGCAGATGCAGGAAAGGATTCATGTGTTCGAGGCCTCTCTGGCTCAGAATCCCCTTACCCCCCCTCGCTTCTGTCCTCTCCTCTCCCCACAAATCAGCAGCACAGAGCCAGGCCTCCAGAAAATGTGCTCAGATTGATGGAATGAGGCGGGGAAAAATGTTTCTGAAAGACATACAGAGGGGGGTGCCCGGGTGGCTCAGTCGGTTAAGGCTCCCACTCTTGGTTTCGGCTCGGGTCATGATCTCACAGATCCTGGGATTGAGTCCCACGTCGGGCTCCGCACTGATCATGAAGCCTGCTTGAGATTTTCTCTCATCTCTCTGCCCCTCTCCCACCCACACACACACACTCTCTGCCCTTCTCCCACTCATGCTTTCTCTCTCAAAATAAATGAACTTAAAAAAAAAAAAAGACATACAGAGGAGTACACATGTCGCCAAGGATGACTTTGGCTGTATGACTGTTCTTAAACAGAACAAAGGCAGGACACCAGGAAATGGGAAGAATGTTCTTTCAAGTATATTTTTGCCTCGTGACCGCAGCTTCTGCTTTAAGGACTAAGATGCATGTTTTGAGAGTAATGCCCAGTGATAGGGTCTTGCTCCAGAGTGCGACTAATTCTTTGGGGGAAACTGTTTCCCCAAGAGAGCCTCGAAGAGGGTGGGAGAGGCCGTACATCCTCTTATGCGGTATCTCCGTTCAAAGAAGTGCAACTGAGGAATGCTCGAGCCCTTGGCCGGTGTCTTCTCAGGCCAGGGGCCTGGTATGTTTCCAAATGGTTATGTCTCTCTTAACAAAACAGGGAAAGCCTAAATTCGGGTGTCACGTGGGCTCCCCAACACCAGGGCAGCTCTGGAGCTCAGCAGAACTGGTGGCAAGATGCAGGGGGCTTTATCTGCCTCTGCAAAAGATCGGCTGGGTGGAATTAGGTTTCCTGTACGGTGTTTTCCTGACTCAGGCATGTCCCAGATGGGCCCATGTGTCTTGAGGCCCCAGGCAAGCGTCCAAGTCGCGCCATCGTGAATTGCTCTTACAGGAAAAGGAGCCTGTTTCAACTTTCTATACTTCTTAAAGTGTTACTTTGATTAGACAGGAGATAGCAGTGTGTTTAGCGATATTACTATTATTACTCTGTCATGGTTATATTTTTAAATTATGCTTTCTCTACCCTTTGCCAAGAGCAAAGGAGAACACACATTTGCACTGCAAAACCAACCAAAGCTGTGTAGGGTTGGCCCAGACAGGTTTGCAAATGTCTGCTAGGCCCATTGCTATCCAAATAGGAAGTCTCTCCCTATCCCCAGGTCAGGGGGCTATGCTGTTTTTTAAAAATAAATACAAACTCTTTATAAAAAAAAAAAGGAAGTTTTATTATCGCTATAAAAGTAATGAATTTTGTTGTTTGTACAAGTATTACTTGGAAAATACATAAAAGTATAAAGGGAAGAACAGATATCATCTATAAGACTAGAACCCACAAATAACCACTATTAAATTTTAATATATTTCTTCCTAGCCTGTTCTCTAAATATTGATACAAAACTATGGATGCAAAATGTCCCCAATACACTCATATTACATATTCAGGAACATATTGCAAAAATAATTTTGTACCTTACTTTTTATTACTTTATCATATCGCAACCCACAGAGAAGCATTATAGGATTTTTGGTGTGCTCCCTCCAGCCTCTTATCTGTATATTGATACAAAACCATGCATGCAAAATGCTCCCAATATATTTATACCGCATATTAGGAACACATCGCAAAAATAGTTCAGCATCTTTCTTTGACAGACTCTTGGTATACTTTCTCCTAGCCTTCTTTCCATATTATTGATGCAAGACTATGAATGCAAAATGTTCCCAATACATTTATATTACATATTAGGAACACATCGCAAAAATAGTTCAGCATCTTTCTCTGATCGTGTGTGCCGCCCGAGATCACCACTATTAAGGTTGTGATCTATTTCCTTCCAGCCTTTTATCTCCATATTGAAACCAAACTGCACACGGAATGCTCCCTATACGCCTAGACTGCGTAGATGGAAACTGTGAGCACTTTGCATGTTTCTGTTAGCATCACGTATTTCGTCAGGGGCACAGTCTCGTGTTACTTACTAGATGCACCATATTTTATTTACCCCATCCTTCATTGTTGATCACCAGGATGTTCCTAATTTCCATCCTTACAAATCCTAAACTGAGCTTTTTTATGGATTCTTTTTCTGTTTCTTGACCATTTTTAGAGGGTCAACATATTAACGATGAGCCTCCTTATGGCTCAGTGCTTACAGCGAATGTATTTCCAGTTGTTTGCTTGAGCAGAAATCCTTTGTTTTAACATTCCGGCACGAATATAGAAGTTTCCATTCATTAGAAAGAAACTTAAAGTCTGACCCCCGCTTCCCATGAAACTACGAAAATATAACTCAGCCCCTTCTCCTGCCGTGGCAGCCACGTTCTTCCTTGCTTAGGGCCCACTTTTTCCCGATCTTTTCATCAGCTGGTCTTGCAACACTTACCAGCCGTATTGCTGTGAAGAGGAGTGGCTCCCAGACCTTTCAGTTATCAATCTGTCACAAGTGCACAGTGGTCTCTCGTGACATGATGATCCCCGAGATGTCTGAGGTCTGTGCATCCTTGACCCAAATTTTCTGGGTTGCCCGTGACCCCTAAAGGCTTTTTAGAGAATTATGTTTGACAACATAACAAAACAACATGGCATAACGAACACACAGGGAAAAGGAGAGAAAGAAGAGACTCCAGCTCAAATCCCAGCACCTTAGGCAACAGGTATGTTTGTCTCACATGGTCTTTCCAGTTTCTGCTCCTGTTTAGACCTACATTTCCATCATGGTGTCCATATGATTTTATGTCCTGATTTGTAAAACTTGGTTATCATAAGCATTTTCCAGGTTTCTGCATAGGCTTTATAATTACTTGTAACAGCCGAAAAAGGTTCCACTGAGTGACCACATTAAGTTAACCCCTACGGTTGAACATTCCACTTGTTTCCTTAAGGTTAATTTGGTTGAATCTATAGAAAGTAACAACATGGGCCACAGATTCTAATGAACTTAAAGCATTTGTGGGTTGTACATATCTACTTGTACACGGCTGGGTACTTTAGTCACTATTTCCTCATCCTGGGGCCAAATCTTGGGCCTCCCCCAGGAAGTGCTCAGGGTGTAGGCAAAAGCTCATTATAAAACTGATCAATATCACCTTGAATTTTTTTAACCAAACGAATTCATTTCCGACTCTAGTCACTACTGTGTAGAGGGTTCTGCTCAACCGGTAATGATCTAAGAAGCACCGCATGAGGTCTGGAGGGAGAGGCTTGAGCCCAGCCTGAGCCAAATCCCTAACCTCCAGAAGCCCCAGTCTTCTTCTTTGTAATTGGTTCTTTTGACTGCCTTATCCTATTTTTCTCTTGTTACAAGTAGAAAATATGAAAATATTTGCAAAAACACGTACAAGCACGCTACAACCGCAAGGTGCTGGGATTACTGGGATTCTGACTATTTCGGTTTTTGTGACCAAGACCTTTAAAAGATCTGGTCTTGGGAGAACGGTCTGGTCTGGAGAGCGGGTGGAGGTGGGGGAAGGCGAACAGGTGAAGGAGCTGCCTCAGCAGAATCACACTTCAAAGCAATGAGGACTCCCAGCTCTGTTCTCAGCTCCCAGACCAACAGCGGTAGCGGTGGCGGCGGTGAAGCCCCGGCCACCTCCCACCCCCCCCCCCCCCCCAACCAGCTGCTCAGATTGTTGAGCTAGTAAGGGGGAGTGCTCCAAAGCCTGAGCCACTACAGGAAATGGAGATCATTTCAGGGCTCCTCCCTAATGGCTCAGTTTACTATCCTGCGGGGGTGGGGGTGGGGGTGGGGGTATGGTTAAGCCTTTTTGAACTTGCCAAAGAGATCAATTGTGGAGGAGGGGAGGGAGGCTAAGGTGGTGGCTAGGTGAAATGGGGTGTTAGAGATGACAGATCTTTGTTCATTTACTGAGCAGTAGCTAGTGGGCAGGGTGAGTGGGGTGGAGGGGGCAAGGAGATAAACATTTGCTAGAATTGGGGTGTGTGTGTAAGAATATAGATGTATCTGTATACATATATAGTTTTTTAAGATTAATGTAATCATTCAAAGTACATATGCATATATAAAATTTTAGGGTTATGATGCTAAGTTATGCTGCAGGCCAATGGGAAAACAGATTTCTAAAAGTTTATGCCAACTTGGATATAGCCTTCGGTTCAAGTCTTTCAGGCCTATCAATAAACTCATTGATCTCCCCGCCCCCAAAATGCTTTTTGAACCTATTTTTACTTTCCTCTTGCACTGTCTCTTGGCAAAGCTGTGTAGAAGTGAACTCCCACCTGCGTGGGAGCACTTTTTTCCAAGTGTTGCCCCGAGCTCTAGGGCCCAGGATCCGGGAGAAACGAATCTGCTGCCCCATCTGCCTCGAGGGTTGCATAGGTATGGTGTTTTAAAACAGCAAAATAATTTGAACTGCAGAGTCCTTCTTAGGTCTTTTTAATTGGACAGTTGCCTGTATTAAAGGAAATCAAAAGCAGCATACAATCATTCAATCTCTCAGCACGGGAGTGTATCCAACTGTTTTCCTGTTTGGGGTTCCACTTTAGTCCTTGTCTGCATGCCCGCATAAATTTGTACGGAGTTGCAACCACTGCCTTTTTGTGTGGCCCTGGTTATTGGCATCTAGTTTCCCAAGTAACACTGACACACATCTGTTCAAATCAATTGACGTTCCCATCATAACTGACTCATTTGGCGGGAAAACCAAGTTGAACATGCCAGTTGGAACAAAGATGCGTGGGTATGGGGGAGCAGCAGGGAGAAAGAAATGGTGGGAGAGGGTATTTTGTCTTACAGATCATAAAACATTTTCCAATAACATTTTTAAGGGATGTATAATATTACACTCAGTGATTATATTTTACCCCATGTTGTGGGACACTTGGGTGGTTTTCAATACCTAGTGAGTTAAAAATGCATATAAATTACAGACTTTGAGAGACGATTGTATTTTCTTGAAACAGGAGTCTTCTACGTCCAGATCCCGGCCAAGAGTGTTGACGTAGTGTGCCTTTGTTGGGGGGGGGGGGGGGAAAGTCAGTACTGCTAACTGGAGATGCTGGATGCCTTCAAAAAAAAATTCCTGTGATTAAATTTGTCTTAAGATTATGTTCAGTTATAGATCATAAAAGCTACCTGTATATCTTAATCCACAACTTAATGTCCATTTTTGAATTTAGAGCTAGACTCGGCTTTTCCTAGTTTGAGAGCCGTGTCTGCCTAACAGACTGAGTACAGTGCTGTGTGCACGGAGCTTCCTCACTAACAGATAACACGTGTTGGGAAAAAACCGAGAAAACAATGGAAAGGTGCCTCCTTGAAGGTGTAACACTGGATCGAGGGATCAGCCCACTATAAATTGATTCGCTTTACACAAGTCTCCCACACGTCATGATGCACATTCAGCAGTGTTGAAAAAACAATTTTAAAGAATACCTTGGAGAGTTGCTAAAGAGAATTTATAGTCCGGAACGAATTGCCATCTTCTTCATTAACACCGAAATGTTTGACTAAAATATTGCTTTATTCACATTTTTGTCCTTGGAGGAAAATCTAGGCACACTGCAACTTGGACCCCGTGGCTAATGGTGCGAGATGAATGTTTTAAGTCAGCAAAGGGCACCGCGCAGTCCGAGGGCGGAGTGGACGCCCTGGACCTCGAGGCCCCTGGGGGGGGCATGGAGAGGAGGCCCGGCGTCGGGAAGGCAACGCCCCCCCCCCCCCCCGCCCGCCCTCCGCCCCGCGCGGCTCCCCCCGCCGGCCACCCGCTCACCTGGGTCCTGCGGGCGCCCACCGGAGGGAGCCAGAAGGCGCGGGCACCGTCCTCCCGGGGGGGGGGGGGGGGGGGGGGGAGGCTGGGCGCCGGCTGCCACCGGGCCTCCTCCTGGCCCGAGGGGCGCGCGTACAGAGCGGGGAGAGGGGGAGAAGGGAGGCCGGTGAGAGGCTGGAAGGCCGCTGCGAGGTGCCTCCCCGACCCCCGGGGGGCGCAGAGGCAAGGCGGGCGCTGGAACCCGTTCGCCGGCCAGGCCCCGGGACCGCGCGCCGGAGGGGCCCCGGCGGCGGCGAGCGGGCGGGGCCCGGGCGGCCGGGTGGCTGCGCCCCGGGGAGCCCGAGGGGCCGCGGCGGCCGGAAGGGCCCCAAAGCGCCCCGCGCCCGCCCCAGGCGCAAGGGAGTCTGGGAGCGCGGCCGCGTGGGCGCCGGGGCCTGACCGACTCTTCGCTCGGGGCCGCCCGGAACCCCCCGGAACCCCGGCCTCCCCGCACCGCAGATCTGCCAGACTGCCAGGGCCACGGCCCCGGCCCCCGCGAGGCCAGTTCGAGGCAGCCCGCGCCCGCCAGGGGGGCTTTTGGTGTTTTGTTTCTTCTAAGAGGACCTAAAGTGTGGGGAGGACGCCACATCTCCCTTTGTCCTCTACCTGTCCGTGCGCCAGGTCAAAAGCCCTGCACAGCTTTAGTGGCTTTCACAGATAAAGTAAGGCCTCAACCAGGGGATCAGCCGTCTTTTCTCTAGGCCGGCTATCCCGGCTCTGTCCCGCCCCTAGCCGACCGGGACCCCCTGTGAGGGGTGCAGGTGGCTCTAGAGGTCGATGGCTGTGCGACACGAACGAGCCGCAGTGTCGGAGTTTGGAGGCACGAAGGGCCCCTGGATCGACAGCTCGGGTGCTGCCGTTTTCTTGGGAAGTGTCAAGCCGGTACCTTGCCAGCGGGGTAACAATCTCTTTTCTGTGAGGCCCCTGGAGCGACAAAGGTGGTCTTGGGGCAGCGCCTCCAGAGTGGAATTCTGGGACCAGATTTGGCGAGATGAGGCAAGAAGCAGCTAGAAAACGCACAGCCTCATCCCGGAGCCACTCCCCTCCGGCCCTTGCTCTGCTGCAGGCCTCAGATCGGGCAGGTCAGGGCCTTCCCACCCGCATGCTAGGCCTCGCCCCGATCCGTCGTTGCCCGAACCCCAAGGAAGGTCCCCGCCACACAGCTGGGGAGGGGGCGGGAGGGAAAGAGGGTGTCGGGAAGGGGCGGAAACGTGAATCTTTCCTGTACTCCAAAGCCCTCTCCACATGCAGGATGTGAGCCCGGTTCCCAGGAGCCACAGAGTGGCCTGGGAACTGCTTGCAGCGGGTCGCCCTTCCTGCCACCTCTGGCTCCTTTTCCAATATCCAGCCCTCCTTGACTTGTTGGGCCTTGAAGGTAGTCCTTTTTGTCGTGTGGGTGGTATTCTAAGTGATCGGGAAGGGATCTTTGCAATCGTTTACATTTTACCTGGGCAGGGAAAGGGGTGCTACGAGGAAGCATCTTTCACAGCCATTTACGTATTCAAAGACGGGCAACCGTTTGAGGGACAGCAAACGCGCTACGCGCTAGTCCCGGGCCTAGCTGCTCGCTCCTCCCGGGGCGGACACGGCAGGCGCCGCACTAGGACTTACCTGGCGGGTGGGCCCGTGCGGCAGTCCCAGCCTTGCCCGGGCAGCAGAAACAATACTCCAGAGCACCGATCGCCCACTGCAGTACTGTTCCCGCTGCTAGGGCACGGCTGAGAGCGGGCCACCGCGTCCCTGCTCGGCGCTCAACGCCTGCGCGCAGCCCTCGACCACCCCCCTCACCGAAGTCGTCGCACAGCCCTGGCCCTTTCCCCGGACTATGGCGGGGCCTCGAGGGCGGGGAGAGGCGTAGAGGGAAGAGGAAGAGAGACCAAAGCCCCCGCCCACCTACCTGCTCCCGAACTGGCCTTTGGGAGCGGGCGCCCCGCGGGAGCCCACGTCCAGCAGAACCCAACCTTCCAACTTCCCCGCGAGGGGGTATAGCAGCGCCTCACGTTTTGAACCGTTTAAAGCACTTCAAAACATGAATTGCTGCTGCATCCCCTCGGAGTCAACGAAGGGGGATCGTTCTGGGGTACCTGCAGGTGGAGAAAGACATGATGACTGGAAGGAAGCCCCGTCAAGTCCCGCCCGAAGGCGAGGAACAAAGCAAAACGCAGGACTAAGACACGTCATTCCAGATCGACGTACTTTTTAGAACTTCACCACGTGACTTCGAGGACTGGCAGGTGGAGCGAAGGGTGTGGCTCTCAGTATTTTTTTCCCAGAGGCTGAATCTTGGAAAAGTGTAGGGTGAAAATCAGAGGGGTGGGAGTCAGGAATGAAGGTGGGAAAGAATCTTACCTCTGAGAGTAATAATAGTAAGATAAAATAAATTGAGGCGCTTTGGCAATATCCGGGTCACTCTCGCCAGCTTTAAAGTATTAGGGAACCGTCTTCCTGCTGCAGGCTATGAACCGTAAGTCTCATTTAATGTCCCCATTAAAAAAAAAAAAGAAACTTTTCACTTATTGATTAAAGGTGATAACCAAAATGTCTCTGGCAGCTTCAGCTGATTCTAACACATAAGAGAGCTGGGAAACACAGCTGGTCCATACAAGCATCCGGGGTCCTTTTTAACCCCCCCAGTGCCCCATTCTTGCAGCAAACGCCCTGCTTTGAGCTCTTCCCTCGAGGCACCAAAGAATGAGAGATAACTGCCCCCAAATAAAATATCTGGATGTTTACGTATAAACCTGGCTATTCAACGTTATCTATAAATAATTTATACCTTTCAATGTCACCTATCAAAACATAAATCAAAGCAGTTTAAATACTTGATGTCAATTCACTCCTTCCTGTGTCAAGCAGTTCCACAGAAACTCTTTCATGTCCTGAAATGGCCGGCACAGTGCATACTCCTTAATGATTAACTCATTAGATACCACTTTTTTCCCTTCTTAAAATGGACACCCATCAGCAATAAGTTACAAGGCACCCACTCCCCCTCCCTTAAACGAAATAGTCAATTAAGCAGAGAAGAAACTACTCTGTAACCTCAAGCACACACCTAAAAGTTAAAACAACAAAGCCACCACAAAACTCTAATGGGTTTGCAAATTAAAATACATTTCAATACAAGTAACGGACACTTGAAGCATCCAACCAAATCTGCTAAGTGTTTTGGTTCATTTAAAAATCACGTCGGTGTTTCAGAACCAGTACAAGGGATGTCGTGTCCTACTTATTAGTTGATAAAATGAGCAGAGTATTTAATCAGACTAACAACAACATTCCTAACACCAGACAGAGACCCAGTGTTACCAGTTACACTGCTTATGTCATGGTAAACACGGTTATTAATATAGTAACTCCACTCCCTCAATTGGGACATACAGTTAAGTGTTTCTAAATTCCATCTTGTTCTGGCTATGTTATGTACAAACAACTCTTATAGTGACTTTTGGGATTAATGGTGAAAAACGTCCTTGGTTGCCCTTAAAAAGAAAGAAAAACATGTTTAGCAAATGTACAGTTATATTTTGAAACTCCACAACCCTCTCCCAATTAAATATTTACGTTCCACACAAACATGTGAACCATCACATCAGATGTTAAAGTCATCCCTAATTTAACATTTCCTTAGTTGACTACTTAGAAAAACAAAAGTTTATTCGAAATAGCAATGGTGTCAAAGGCGAAGGACCCGTCCAGATCGCTCTGCAAACTCACTGGAATTGAATTCATCTGTACCTTTCACTTAACCCCTTTCTTCTCTCCCAGTGACAGGACAACGACTTACATTCCTAAAGAGGCACCTCGATCCCCTACTTTACAGATTTCCCTTTAGACTGAAATTTACTTACGAAAACAGATTACAAAGAGGCGTCTGGTCACTTCGGAGATGGTCAGTCGCTGATACAATAGACAAAGAATCGATACTTTCGAGTGGCCCATAGCCCCACCCCCTGACGAACTGAACTGTGTTTGGCCAAATCATTTAAGAGCCAAAGAATACGCCTCTTCTTCCGTTCATATTTTACAACGTTTTGTCTTAATTTTGCAAATGCCTTCTTCCCCACGCCCCAAACACACGATGTACCTTCCCTTGGCGCGTTCGTGCCAAACTTTCCTAATGTCAAGTTTCCTCCAGGGAAAACTAAACATCTTTGAAAGTTTTAATTGGGAAAAGACAATGCGAAATTAACCACATTTCTTTCTAACACATATTTTCCTGCTTGCATATAAGAGCCACGAAAAGTCCATTTACAGTCTGTCAAAACCGGTGGCTCCCGACCCTGGCGAGGCTGACAGTCGGTCACTGCCCCTCTACTCGGTTTGCTCTCCCCACCCCTCCATGTTAGCTTTTCTCCAGCCCGTTTCCTAAGAATTTTCCCGGCCGTAGTCGTGTGCTAAACACTTTCAAGGTCTGTTTCACCCGCACCCTGGCCCACAACGCGCTTTACAAGCCCAAAGCAACACTGAACTTTTTCAGCATTGTCACCAGATTTTTTTTTCCAGTCTGCCGTAACCAACGTTACTAGCGGGGAAGACGCCAGCCAACAAGTCCCTTTTAAAAAAAATCGCATGTCACCTCTCGCTCCACTCGAAAATGGCGCCGAAATCGAAGAACTTCTTAAATTTCATTGTCAGCTTTTTGCAAAGGTTTCTGGGATTTTCCTGCGAAGCTGCTTCGCCTGGTCTGAGAGCTAGCGAACGAGCAAGCAAGCAAGCAAAAGAGAGAGGGAGGAACGGGGTGGGGGTGGGGGGAGCACACAGACAGTGAGAGAGCGGGGCCAGGCGGGGAGCAGGACCGGGACTTGGGAGACCGCGAGGTCGCGGGGCGCGGGGGCCGGGCACCGAGCAACGGGGACCGGGGCGCCGGGAGCCGGGGTGGCGGCGCTGAGGGCGCGCTCTCGCGCTGGCTTCGGCGAAGCTCGGAGAGCGGCGTGGCGGAGGCGGAGCGGAGCGGAGCGAGGGCCGGAGCTGTGCACGCACGGGAGGCGAGCGGGGAGCCAGCGGAGAGCCTCCGGCAGCGGCCCTAGAAAAAGCCGGCTCCGGGGGCGTGGCCACGCGGTGCTCACGCTCCCACCCCCCCCAACCCCTCCCCGTCCCGCGCGCCTCTCCCCGGCCCGGGGGCGGAAGGGGGGGAGGGGGCGAGGGGAGCGGCGAGGGCGGGGGGGGGTGTGCGGGCGCTCGACGCCACAGCCTGGGCCCGCAGCCGCCAAGGGCCGAGGGGGGCACTGGGCGCGCGGAGTAGCCGATGCAGAGCCGAGTAGCGGGCTTCAGGGAGAAAAGAAAGAGTATGGAAAATGGCAAAGCCAGGGGCTCTAGGTAGCGCAGCGCGCACCCAGAGACCGACAAGACGGTCGCCGCCCCACGCCCATCGGTCCCCTCGCGGTGCCCTCTGAGCTGCCGGAAGGGAGTAAGGTGGCTGAGCAAAGACCCCCCTCCCCCCCCCCGGCGCTGAGCTCGCTGGGGGTGCCTGAAAAGGTTTGGGGAAGAGATGGGGGTCTGGGACCGCGTGAGTGAGGCTCTCCCCACGCGAGTGAGTCCAGACTTACTGGGACAACCCGGCCCCCGCCGTCTGGCCAAGCTCTCAGGGAGAGAGGCCCCTGGCACGAGGGGATCCCCGAACAGGCTGGCCGTCCGCACTGGGGGACATAGCACGGAGGGAGGGAGCAGTTGTCTACCCAAGCCCCATTCCAAGAAGGGAAGCTGATTTTAAGACGAAGTGGGGATACAGGAGGGGAAGAGCCCTTATTGTGGGTGCTGTTCGGGACGGAGAGTTAATTTCCTTAGGTGTGAGAAGGGTGAAGACAAGTACGAGAACGTCCCTACACTTAGAAGATGCACGCTGAAGTGCAGAGGTGAAAAGTCACAATGTCTGCAATTTTCAAATGATGCAGCGAACACACGCGCGCGCGCGCACACACACACAGAGGAAGCAAGTGTTGCAATAGGGCAACAGTTGTTATATCCAAGTTGGTGGAGGGGGGGTGGTGGTAAACAGACCGTTCCTCTTGTTGTTCTTTCAACTTTTCTGCATATTTGCAAAGTGTCAAAATAAACATTTTGTGAGCCATCCTTATGAAGTAGCGCCTAAACGCTGTCTATGAGCGCGGCTTCTTTCTCTCTGCCCGTCCCGGGTGGGACAAATCCGCCAGCAAGCAGGACTCCAAGCGAGCCGGCTCTGGACGGGAAGGGCAGTGGGTAGCGCGGCCCGCGGCGGCCACAGCCCGGGACACCGCACGAAGGAGGGCTGGGGCCCCGGGGCCCTCGGGGCAGGTGGGCAGCTAGGCGCACCGCGTGGCCGAGGAGCTGCCCGGCGCGATCGCTGGGACCGGGGCCGCCCCGGCGGCTCTCGGCGACCCCGGGTCCCACTCCGGCTGGGTGGACTCCGCCGTGCCTGGCCGCCTGCGCCGCGGACGAGCGAGGAGAGCAGTGGGCCGCGGGGAGCAGAGCCGCGCGCTGACACCGCCGCCGCGGCCCGGGTCCCCCGCACTCCCCGAGGGAGGCCGAGGCTGTCGCGGCCTGCGTCCAGCGCCTGAGAGCGGGGTGGTGGAGGAGCGCGCGCGGGCGCTGGAAAAAAAAAAAATCAGGTGCGGAAAGAAAATGGAACAGTGGCACACACACGCACGCACACACACGCACGCAGGAAATCAGTACACAGAAATAGAACCACGGATTCCACCGTGCTCGGCTCTCGAGTTTCTTGAGCTCCTTAACTCTCGCATGCATTTTACTGTCATGTTTCTGTAGGTCTGATGTAAAAAGTTTAATTTCTTTGCCAGAGCGATCTCGCAGACCCAAGGCGTTGCAAGTGCTGCGCGGCCTTTCGCCGGTGTCTGCGGCTTGTTTTTTTTTTTTTTTTTTTTTTTTTTTTTTAGAGGTGGGGGGAGGGAGAATGGAGTCTAACAGGGTCTGCAAAGGCTTTAAAAAAAAAATATCCAAGAGGATTGTACGACTAAGATTGGGTTTTCAGGAAGGGTTTTAAAACTGCAGTGACTTGTACGGCTTCGGTGGGCGCTAAAAACTTATTACTGAACTACAGTTTCCCTATTAAAGTCTTCAGAACTCTTCGTGGACAGGCTGAAAGCTTGCCGGTCCGTCAGACGTGACTGAGCAAGCTTCTAAATCCTCAGATCATTTATAAAGCTCCAGTGTCCTTGGGGTGAAAGACTTCTCTGGGCTTTTAAGGCTCGGCTTCGTGGGTAAATTTGCTTGTGTTGATCTAACTGCATGTAAGCATTTATTTTCCTACCTAGATTAGTAGCAGGGCAGAAGATTCCAGCACCTTAAGACAAAAGTGGAGTTTGTGGCACGTCCTGTAAAGAAAAATTGCAACAGCTTTCTTTATTAAACGCTCTTTGCTACATCAGCAAATTAGAGAGCCAGTTGAATATTGATGAATTCTTTGAGGGTGAGTAACATGGCCCCAGGCCGCAGAAAGTGAGGGAGGGCAGGCTTAAGTATTTACTCAAGTGAACAATCTTCAAATATTTTTCGAATATGATGTCTCAAGGATTTTCTTAGGTTTTCTTAGGACCTCTGGAGCAAACCCTAATTCTGCAAATGGCTTCTCATTTTAGTAGGCCCTTCCCAACTGGACAAACTCACAGGACTTAAATTGCCCTCCGTCCGAAGTGCTTAGAAACTCGTCCTGGGATTAGAACCCTGCTCGACTCAGCAGCGGCCGGGCCCCACGTCAGGGAGGCCCTCCACCGCTAGTGAGGCAACTTGTCACTGGGCCACTGGGACCCCAAAACGAAAGGGACACCAGCCACTGTTTATTGTCATCTCTAAAGGACTGTTTCCAAGCGAGTGGTTTTCAGGAAAATAGCACATATTTTTTCTTCCTGGAGTCTACCATGAAACATTCAGAAATTACCTTGCTAAGAAATACTTAGAGTCAGCGGAGGGAGGGGAATTTAGCAATAGCTTTGAAGGGTCTGAAAGTGCAGCTGAGAAAAATAAATTAGCTCTAGACTGGAGATACTCAGCAAGGAAGTTACGCACAACAAGGTATTTGGAGTAATCTCTGGAAAAGTGTTTTCTGAAAAGCCATTGCGAATGGATGTTTGGAAATAGGTACTAGAGAAAGGAGTTGTCAAGAAAATGTCTGTATCTTGGCATGTTCATTTTAAATAGAAATGTCTCTTATGATTACGTGTTTCATGAAGGCCTTGAGTTAGGTAAACAAGACTTTCCTTATGTTGTAAATATCCAGAAGTCTTCGGAGAGATAAAATCAGGATAAAGTTACAGATTTAACAGAAAGAAAACAACCGGGATCGTGTTATGAAGCTTCTACTGTGTTATTTGTAAAGGCTTTTTTTTCAGGGTTCAAGCAAAGGCTAGTAGCGAGCAGTAATCTGTCAGATTAAACAAAAAAAGATAGGGCCAGTTGGTAATTTTTGCACTTTATGAAATTAGTTATGATAAAAAAAAATTGCTTTTTGCAAAACTTAGAACTTTGGGGGAAAAATTCAAATCTTAAACTTCTCCCACCCCCATGATCTCACCAGGAAAAAGTAGAATGAATTAGTACATTTTTCCTTTCTGCCAAAGAGGAGCTTAGTAAATCCTTGATGGCTGTTGCTTTTGATTTCAAGGTCTCTTTTCCATCCTCAAAGACGCAGAATCACTGCCTTGAGTGCTGCAGGGATTTCTTCTTTAAACACGGCATGTTTTTCTTGTTGGGTGTGTACTATTATTGTCTTAATTATTCCTGGATTTTTGCCCACTGAATCAAAGACTGTCTCAGATGACAGAAATGATCGGACCTTCGCGCGAAGGAAGGCCACAATGAAGGGGCACAGGGTGGCCTCATTCGCTACTCCATGCTGGCCCTACAGTGTCACTGTCCTACAAGTGAGCATGACTTTGTGCAGCGTATGAACTGATAGAGCAAAGTGCAATGAGAGGGATGTGGAGATAGAAAACCCATCTCCGATGTGCAAGGATAGGAGTTCAAGTGTAGTCCCAGGCTAGGTTTTGACACTTGCTTTCACTCTAAACGTTATGATCATCAGTTTCTAACCTTACACTTCTAGCACTTTCCTTGAGTCTTACCCGATTCTGAAAAAGAGAGAAGGGAAAGAAACCAGTATAGATCAATGTCAACATGTCCAATGTGATTGTGTTCAGGAAGCTGAAGTGCATTCGGACAGTTGGTTGCTCCATTTATACAAAAAAAAGTTTTAAAAGCCCCAAAGTGATCAGCACCAAGGAGGTCCCGTAAAAAAGCACAGAGCTCTGCCAAGTCTGAATGACTTCACTTTTAGGATCTTGCTATATAAAGGAAAACGCTCCTGGGGGCAAATAATATCTTGCTGGGCAGAGGGAGGAGGAGGGAACAGGAAATTGAAGGGTGCTAAGGGGTGCTATCTTTGTTTCAAACCGAGATGTGTTTTCCAAACCATGAAATACTTTGTTGAAATAGGGAAGGAGGAAAAGTCAATATGTCTAACTGAAACATTTACATTAAAGCTGTTAACACTGAACGATCCAGGACTCATAGGCAGCTCTCCTGTAACGTAACTGCTGGCATTATAATAAAAATAAAAAAATAAAAAAAAAGACTTAATAGGCAGAATTTCTAGGACTGGTGGAAAATGTCATTTTTTTTTTCACTTCCTGTCTCCTAAAATAAGTCTTGGGTTTAAAATCGGGTGGGATTTTGTAGTAGCTACTGAGCAGAGTGAGCCCCATCCATCGGCATGGAATACAGCTGGACGTGTAGACCCAGTTTTCATTTTTAGCATTTGCCCTAAACCCAGGGCTCAGCATTTTTCTTAGTCCAGTGTCCCCAGGGGAAACCTAGGCCACAGACGAGGAGGAGGGGGAGAGAGAGAGCCAGGGCAGAAGAGAGACCAAAAGAAGATGAAAAAGAAAAAAGAAAACCAAATCCTTCTCCTCCACTCCTGTCTCTTAGTTCAAACCCTCGATCTGTGCCACTGGGTCACCAAGGTCACCTTCTCAGTCTCCCCACTCATCTCCCAGCTGAGTTTTGCCCCCCCTCCTAGGGGTCCCCTAAGTTCTACTCTGAAAACACAATTCTGCCTAAATGTAAGCAATGTAAGAAATGTAATCCTTGGCACAAAAATCACACAAGTAAAGGGAACCCTTGAATGTGGCCTTCAAGGCCCTCTTCAGCCTGGCTCCAATTTGCCCCTCTGGTTGTGCCCCCCCCCCTCCGGCCGCACCTTCTTTGTGTTTCCCTGCCCGAGATGTCTGTTCTTCCTATTTCCTCATCCCTCCAGGCCCAACTCAAAGGCCGCCTCCTCCTTGAAGCCTTCTCATATGACCTCAGAGTGGAGTTAACTGCCTCTGCCCTGCCCTGTCCGAGCACGTTAATAAAGTTAGTTACTCTGAGTCTCTTCCTAGCAGATGACAAGCTCCCAGGGGATCGGACATGTCTATCTATGGGTATCTCTTGGCACTTTGCACAATTTTACCTCGCACCCTCATCTGGTGTCCAGTACATATTATTGGCCAAATAAAGGCACACCTGAGAAGGGATAAGAGGAAGTGGAGGGAGTGAGAAGGTTCCTGCTGGTGGTAAAGATTTTGGCCAACATCCTCAACAGTTGGCTTCGGTGGCCTTTGGTGCCCTTGGGACTGAATCTGAAACACATCTCCTTTAGTAATATGGAATTAATCTACTTTGAAATTAGCTACTCAGTCCTGTAAACCTTCTCCTGAAAACCTGCCATCATCATTTTATACTTAACAATTTTTTCATGTTTGTTTATTTTGAGAGAGAGAGAGAGAGAGAGAGAGAATGCACTCAAAGTGGGGAGAAGCAAAGAGAGAGAGAGAGAATCCCAAGCAGGCTCCTTGCTGTCAGCACAGAGCCTGACACCGGGCTTGGTCTCATGAACCGTGAGATCACGACCTGAGCCGAAATCAGGAGTCTAGATGCTTAACCAACTGAGCTGCCCAGGCGGCCCATCATTATATACTTTTAGGTGTCAAGCTGGTCCTTGAAGGGAAGATGGAGTTTGGCCAGAATGGGGGAAACGACGTGGTCAGAGGCCAGGAGACAGAGAAGAGTTGGACAGAGGATATCTACTGGGGAATTAGTTGGAGATTGGGCAGGACAAATAGTGTCCATCCAATCTAGAACAAATAGACTATGGGAGGCGTGCAAGCAGGCACGGCAGTTTTTGCTTTACTTGCAAGGTGATGTGAAGCCTCCAAAGGGCCTTGAGTGGGGGTGTGATGTAACGAAAGCAGTGTTTGCAACAGATTCACTTGGCTTACGTGGTCACTCTACAAACTTCGAACCGTGGCAAACCTCCGATGACCTGAATAATCGGAATGTGCTATGTTCCATGCCACACGGGAGTGAGTTTTCTTCCTAGGGAAGAGACACGATGGAAATACACTATCTGTTGTATTTGCACGCCTAGCCCATCTCCTGATACATAGTAGGCATGCAAATACAACAGGTAGTGTTCTTTCTCCCTCCCTCTTCCCCCCTTCCCTCCCTCTCTCACACACTGCACGTGCACACATCAAAATACTCCCCAACTAGAACTTGACTGTCCTTCAAAGTTGATCAACTTCTTGTTAAATGACTCGTAAAAATATGTTTTGAAATACCAGTCAATATCAGGCAAAAAAAAAAAAATCATCGAAAGGATCCAGAAACTTCGCATCATGTGCCGATTTGATGGAATGGAGTGTCCCCATAGATGCTGTGACCGAAATATCACAAGCTATGTAGAGTTCAGGTGCATCTGAATATAATCAGAATATAATCCAAATAGAATCTCCACCCCAATGGAGCACAACTTCAGCAGATAATGAAATGCGAAATGAAAACGAGAATTAATTTGTAGTTTGGGTCACTTAAGAAGGCAGCTTTGAGAAGAGATTATTTTATTTTGGTTGCAGACTGTAAATTATTATAGGGAGTTGGTGTGGGAAGGTCATGGAGGTTGACTCTGGGTCAGTTTGTCCCTAAATTGACCCATCCTCTGTAGTGGGAAGGGACTTCCTCTAGCCCCGAAGAAACCAGTCTCACTCACTGCATAGACTTGGTCACCAGCCTTTTTTTTTTTTTTTTTTGTTACGTAAATGCAGCTTAGAAAACAGACCAAATATTCTATGGGCATTACTTGGAAAATAAACTTTTCTTTTAAAGATGTGTGTGTGTGTGTGTGTGTGTGTGTGTATTGAAATAGGTATTTGGCTAAAAGTCAAAAATTTTGAAGCAACTTTAAGAGGTGAATAATTTACATTAGCATGGTGTTTATATAATAGGGCGTGTGTGACAAAGTTAAAATAACACTGAAAATAGCCTGGGCAATTTAAATATTCCTCCTAGTAACTGTAGACCATAAGTGCCTTCGAATGGCAGTCGTTGGGAGAGAATGGCAGGGCGTTTGTATGTTCCTTTACATCTGAAAACTGGCACTAGCATTTACTTCTCTGTCTCAGAGCAAGTCCCCCTTACCAGTCGGAGGACACCTACAAATGAAGGCTGACAAAGGAGGAAAAGGCCAGCCTGTCACTTCCCTTCTGGAAACCTGTTTAGGAATGCCCGCCCCCAATCCTCCCACCTGCTCCTGACCCCAGAGCGCCTCTCAGCCAGTGCTGGTTAGCAACCTGTGAGCTAGTTGCATTTCATGCATCACCCTTCGGGCAAGTCACAAGAACTTCCCCGAAGGCCAAGCCAGATGCTGGTGAGTTGGATTAGAGGCAAGCCAAAATCGGAAGTAGGAAGTGATGGGGAAAAATTGTGTTGCTCTTAATATAGAAATGCATGAGTAAACCCCCCTGCCTCTTGATTTGGAAGACTGTTGGCCTGGTCTGAGTTGTACTGCGTGAGAGGATTGTTGACAGAATTTATATGATCCCTAACATGGGTGACATTGGAAACCACATTAGAATTTCTACCCGGTATCACCATGCATATTGTTTGATTTACCTTGTATACTGTTTTCCTTTGGCTTTAACCGTTGTCATCAATGTCCCCTTGTAAAAACATATGGAAGCTTCCTCTGGGACGCTTTTCACCAATCAGTCAGTCCTGCAACTTGTGGCTTGTAAGACTTGTTTTCCCCGGAGAAGGAAAATAGAACTGACCAAGGCAAGGGTACAGTGACAGATGATGGCAGAAGCGAGATGTCACCTCTGAGTTTGGATTACAAAAAGCCTGTGGCATCTAGTGTGGGCTCCTCCCCTCCCCTCCCCTCCCCTCCCCTCCCCTCCCCTTCATTTCCTTCTATCACCGTGATGATCATCATGATCGGGAACATCATCACCATCTTCCAAACCACGAGAACATTCAGACAGCCTACGGAGAGGCCGACAGAGGGGAGCTGGGGCCTCCTGCCAACAGCCCCTTGAGTGCGCTTGGAAGTGGATCCTCCAACCCCAGTTGAGCCTTGAGGTGAATGCAGCTGCACTGAGGGCCTCACTGCACATCCTGAGAGGCCCCGAGCGAGAAGCCCCAGCTAAGTTGTGCCAGATTCCAGACCCACAGATGCTGTAAGATCACACGTGGCTGTGGTTCGCAGTGATTTGTTGTTCAGTAATAGATAACGAGTACAGAATGTCTTGTGATTGTATAAGCGACATTAAGTTGGTAAGCCAAAATCTGACCCAATACTTTATTTTCTTTTGAAAAAGTTGTAGAAAATCACAAAACTGAGTCTCTCTCTCTCCCTCCCCCTCCCCTCTTCCTCTCCCTCTAACTCCACTCTTTCCCCCTCTTCTCTCTTTCTTTTTTGGAAATAACTGTCATTACAATTTACTTTCTATTAATTTTATTTAGTTTTTTTTAGCAATCTTTATACCCAACGTGGGGCTCAAACTCACAACCCCGAGATCAAGATTCGCACGCTCTTCTGACTGAGCCAGCCAGACGTCCCTATCATTACAATTTAAGTGGGATATCATAGAGATCAATCATAGGGATTAATACTGCTTAGAATTAAAGTGGGTTCTCCAAAAGTCTTCCCTTTATAATAAACACTTGTCCCTTGATAATGCATTTCTTATAAACACACACAGTGTGTGTGCCTCTGTGTGCGTGTATGTGTGTGCGCGTGTGTGTCTGAACAGCAGGGTCTTAGTGTAATGCCTCACCAGGCTATCATTCCTGGTGGACGGATGCAGGGATGGGGGGACTTTCGTGCATCTCCAAAATGTGCTATTGGTTAAAATTAGGGATAAAAGACTTTTTGCCCTTGACATTAACATATACTTTACACACTTAAAAAAATTTGGTTTGCTGTTTTCAGGTTATAGGAACCAAAAATTTAATGTTACTTTTGAGTCTCCTTTTATGCATGAAAAATCTCATTATGGCTCTAATCTTTTTTGGTGATTTAAAAAGTTGTGTGAAAATAAATATAATGTTTGCCATTTTAACCATTTTTAAGTGTACAGATTATGGCTCTAATTTTTTACATTTAAATTTTATTTTAGAGAGACAGAGCGAGTGCAAGTGGGGGAGAGGGGTAGAGGGAGAGAGAGAGAGAGAGAGAGAGAGAGAGAGAATCTCAAGTTGACTCCACACTCAGTGCAGAGCCCCACATGGGGCTTAATCCCACGACCCTGCGATCATGACCCGAGCCAAAATCGAGAGTGCGACACTCAACCGGCTGAGCCACCCGGGAGCCCTCTGTAATTTTTTTTTAAAGTGATCTCTACACCCATTATGGGGCTTGAACTTGCAACCCAAGATCAAGAGTCAGATGCTCTTCTGACTGAGCCAGCCAGGTGCCCCATGGCTCTAATTTTTAAATATTTGACAAGCAATTACCATAACAAATGGTTTCAGATAATTTTGGCTTTCCAGAGATCGAAGGAAAGGTGAAAACTCTCATTTCTTTTGATGGCAATAAAACAATTCTTCTTATTACTACAGATATGATGAACACTATGTGGAAGGTTTTTTTTTTTTATAAGTCGCACCCCCCTCCAAAATGGAGTGAATATTACCACAGTAAAGGAGGAAAATACTTTTTTTTAAGCGTGGCATTTCAAAAGGTAAATAGGGGTGCCCGGGTGGCTCAGTTGGTTAAACCTCCGGCTCTTGGTCTTGGCTCAGGTCCTGATCTCATGGTTCCTGAGATCGAGTCCTGCGTCGGGCTCTGCACTGACAGCACAGAGCCTGTTTGGGATCTTCTCTCCCGCTCTCTCTGCCCGCCCCCCACCCACCAAAAAAATAAAGAAATAAACCTTTCAAAAGGTACATAATTTAGCCAGTTCAAAGTGCATTTTTTTGGTTACAACAGTTTTATCTTCCCGTCTTTGGGATGGCTCTTATGCTTAGGAACTCTCCGCCCCTTCTTCAGTACCAGTCAACTGGATTGAGCACCGACTGAGTACCTTCACCAAGGGCCATGTAAGAGAAAGGCGAACCAAAGAAGCAAACAAGTAGGAGAGGGTGCCCCGTGCTCAAGAAGGAGGCGGTCCAGTGCAGAAGGGACACGCAGCCAAGATGGCCGCAGTACACTTTCCCTAACTAATGGCACGTCCAAGTCAACGAGTGCAGACTACCCCTGAATTCTGACAACTCGTGCCTAATTATACCGAGACGTTAACCGGGCAAGATCTGATTCTTGACCACCATGTTGCTTTGCGTGTTTGTCCTTGCTGTTTCCTTTGCCTAGAATGCCCTTCCCCTCCAACTTCCCCTAGTGAAATTCTCTCTCTCGGCTTTATGGCCTAGTTCAAAGGCTCCCAATTCCACGGTGACTAGGCTTACTCCACCTTGACTCATCTCCTTCCATCTCTTGATCACTTTTGCTTGGTCTCCTTTGATGTATCTGCTTCTTTTCCTAACTGTGCCTTGAATATTAAGTGTTAGGGAATTCTGACACTGTGGTCCTGATTGCCTGTATGCACGTGACCTCTCCAAGGCCGTATCTCCCGGGAATCACCCCTTCCAACTCCTTGAGCTAATTCCTGGTCTCATCCACTGGGATGTTACTATCATCTACCAAACTCCACACATCTAATCTGGACTCATCTTCACCCCTGTCCTCTCTCCTCTCTCCAATTTCCTCAAATCCAGAGCTCACCATGTCTTCTGAGCTTCTCAGGCTCGAACTGGTGATACCTTCTTTGATTCAATCCTTCATTGTCACAGACAGATCGGGACTCAGCTCAAGTCTGATGCCCTCCATGAAGGCTGCTCTCTGTGCTCCGGGGTTTTTCACACTCCAAATTTGCCCACACTGCTCAATTGATCTCTTAATCATGAACGGGGCTTATATCCACATGTAACTGTTTTGTAGGCTAAAAGGAACGAAGTCTTGTTGTTCTTCACTTGAAATGGTTCTCGTTTTCATCTCTTCCCGCCCTTTGACCCGTTCGCCATCCGGCTCCACACGTCTTCTCGCCTGGTTTGGAGCTATAGCCCCCAAGTGTCCACCTTCCAACAGTGTGCTTCTTCACCCTGCCCCAGTGCTCGTGCCCACCAAGAACGTTCTTCGTCCTCTTCTCGGCCCAGCTAACTCGTCCTCATTTTCTAAGAGTGGGGTCATTGCCCACCTCTACAAGGAAATCTTCCTTGGATCTTGGGCTGGATCTTCCAACCCAGCTAGAGGCTTCTCTTCTCGGGGAGGGCGTGTTGAGTACGTGGGAGAAAGTGGACTTTGGAGCCAGACAAACCTGGGTTTGAATCTGCATGACGTTCCTTACTGCATGGCCTCGATTTGTCTGAGCCTCAGTTTCCTCATCTACAAAACCGAGAAACCAATTTTTCTCTTGCAGCCCTATTGTGAGGATTGGATGAGATTATACATGTGAGGTGTCTGGCACACGGAAACGACTCTTATTACCATGTGCGTCTGGAGTCTCTTCCGAGGCTGACTCGCACAACCCCAGGGGGTGTCTCGGTGAAAAGTGCTCCTTGCATTTGTGAAGCACACAGCCTGCACGTGGCGACCCAGGTCTAATGTGTCCAGCGTTGAGTTATTTCTGTGTGTTGTGGCGTTTAATAATCTGGGAATTTCTGAAGAGAGGATGAGGCAGGGAAGCGCCGCTACCTCTCGAGCCTCATTTCTTGCCACTATCAGCTGCCCCTCCCCATCCTAGTGGACTAAACTCCTTTCGGTCTTTCTTTTTTCTTGAGAGAGAGAGCAGGAGAGAGGGGCAGAGGGAGAGAGAGAGAATCTTAAGCAGGCTCCACGCTCAGCGTGGAGCCCTGTGTGGTGCTCGATCCCACGACCGTGAGATCATGACCTGAGCCGAAATCAAGAGTCAGACAACGCTAAACTGAGCCACCCAGGCGCCCCACTACCGCTGCACAGCTTTTCTCTGAGCTGGAATACTTGTTTCCTCCCGACCGGGCTGCTGGTTTCATTCACCACTGCACACTCAGCACCTATCATGACGTCTGGAACAGAGGACAAGCTCCATAAACGTCCGTTGGATGAATATGGTGCTTTGGGGGGTTATCTGGTTTTCCTCAGAAAGGGGCAGGAGGTTTTTACATGAACAGTTGTGTCTTCAATACCACGACTGCAATGGACTGTGCATCCCCCACGTTCATATGTTGAAATCCTCACCCCCCAGGGTGCTGGTATTAAGAGGTGGGGCCCTGGGGAAGTGATTCGGTCATGAGAGTGGGGCCCTCGTGCATGGAATTAGTGCCTTATAAAAGGAACGCCAGAGAGCTCACTCGCTGTCTTTCCATCACGTGAAAACACAACCAGAAGACAGCAGCTTGCGACCTGGAAGAGTGCGTCACCAGGCCTGATCTTGAATTTTTAGCTTCCAGAATCATGAGAAAGAAACGTCTGTTGTTGACAAGCCCTCCAGTTTATGGCACTTGGTTACAGAGGCCTGAACAGATCTAACACAATGACTGCATTTCTGATGTCTACTCGTGTGCTGAATGACTATAATATCATGCCCACTGTGTATAATACCACGTACATTGTGCTAACGCTGCTTTCTAATTATTTCTTAATTTGTTTATTTATTTACTTATTTGTTCATTTATTTGAGAGAGACAGAGAGAAGAGCATGAGTGGGGAAGAGGGGCAGAGGGAGAGAGACACTCCTAAGCGGGCTCCCCACTCAGTGCGGAGTCCGACATGGGGCTCAATCCCATGACCTTGGGATCATGACCTGAGCTGAAATCAAGAGGCAGATGCTCAACTGACTGAGCCACCCAGGTAGCCCCAACAGTGCCTGCTGCTTAATAGGTATGTGGCCTCGGGCGAGTTTCTTAATCATTCTGTGCTTCTGTGTCCTGTAAAATGGATACAGTAAGAGTACTTCTCTCAAGGTTGTGGTGAAGATTAAATGAGATGCTTCTACTCTCTGGAATGTTCTCTCTCAGATCGTGCCAGGGCTGGCTCCTTCTTCACATCAAGACTCAGGTTAAATGACTCCTCAGGGTCCCTGTCTGCTCTGACCCTTTCTCCAGCTTCTCTCGTATTACCTGGTTTTAAGTTTTTTTTTCATGGCATTCGTCGCTATCGCGATGTATCGTTGTTTACTTATTTGTTTATTAGCTGTGTGACCTCAATTTCTCTGAGGCTCAGTTTCAATTCACTGTCTTAGCTCAATGCCTAGAACGGTACCTGAAATGCAGTAGCGCTCAGTGGATGTTTGTTGAATGCATTTATTCTCCTTTTCCAAGTATTTGAGAAAGTTAATGGACAGCCAAACCTGGGTGAAAGCTTTCTGATCATGTAAGTCGGGGAATAAAATTCCTTCCAAGGTACTATCAGTCTGTGGCTAAACAGAAGAACCAGCCCTTGGCCTCAGGAGCTTACCATCTAGTTGGTGGGAAGTGACTTGAGTAATTCTTAGAACCACTGGTGGTTTATAAATCACCAGGTTGGAATCCGTGCCTCCCCCGAATGAAAAGTGATACGGCCATTGATCAAACTAAGAAAGTGTGCAGTTCGGCGCTAGGGCTGAGTGGTGCAGCGTGTTCAGTGAAATGGGGACACAGAGGGAGGGATTCAGTTGGGGGCCTTCAAGGAGAGCGCAATCATCCCAGTCAGAAGACACCAGGCATGCATGTTTGTAAAGCGCTTAGAACAGTGTGTGGCCCATAGTAAAAGTTATGTGTGTGTTTCTTAAATAAAAAGAGCTGAACTGATATTTTTATGCCATCAAAATTTTATTTTTTCTTTTAAAAAAAGATATAAAAATATAAGAAAGCTTTATTCATGAAGTTACTATGAGTTGTCCTCTCTCAAAAGCACTCACAAAGGGGATGCCAGAACACTTATTTGTCTGATACTAGAAAATATTATATACTAACGTCATAAAGAGCCTCTACAGGAGACCTCAAACCTGGGGATCACATGGACCCAATCAGATCGTCTGAGTGAAGAGACCAATCCTCAGAAATATTAACAAGGGAAGATGGCTGCATAAGCTGGCCCTCCTGAGCCTCTGCTTGGTGACATGGGGCCTGGGCACCCTCTTCTTCGTTGAACACACAAGGTGGGCAATCGCAGTTGGGCCTCTGGTTGGACTGTGACAAGGTGAACACCTCACCGCATGCCTCACCATTCTGGGTTGTGGTTCCTGTGCCACTGGCTACTTTCGCGGAGCAGGGCAGAGTAAGCCATGGGGACTGCTGGGGAGCTGCACATGACACTGGGATCACCTGCTTAGAAGAGGTAACTTTTGAAACATAGTACAACTCGGTGCTATATAGAACCATATTGTGAGAGATAGCCTTGGCCCTGATGCCACATTCAGTGACACGGTAGGTGAACTGGTACATGTGTGGCTGAACGTGGTTGGCAGGGCAACCCAGGCCCAAGTGTAATTCATGGAAATGAACATATACATCATTATTCAACATGAAGGGGTGTACTGTGACCATGAACCAGTCTGCGGAGCACAGTACAGTCATCGGACTTTGTGCGGAACAGGCCGAAAACACAGAGGTGAGGATGACCATCCCTCCTATCAACTCCAAAACTTTCATCCCTGTAGCTGATCAGGTAACGACTCTCAGGAAACAGGAAGTTGTCTGGTGAGGATTTCTAGAGCATACAAAAACACAAAAGGCAAATCATCTTATTTCCTATTGGAAGTTCAAACACAATCATTTTTTTAAAACAGAAGTATTTTTAAGGCTAAAAGAGTAGAACCTAAATGTTCTCAAAAAAGGAAAAGGGGTAAATATGTGAGGTGATGGACGTGTTCATTAACTTGATTGGGCGAATTCTTTCATGACGCATACATATGTCAAACCATCATGTGGCGCACTTTAAATATCCTATAATTTTATTTGTCCATTATACCTCGATAAAACTGAAAAAAAGAAAGAAAACAAAGAAAAGGAAAACATTCTTGTGAGAGAGAACTGAATTTTCATTGTCAGAACTCACATGTTGATGGATGACTACAAATGGCTTCTCTAAGTGGCTTTTACCATGATGTTTTGATATAAAACACATATCCCCCATATACAGAATGAGTGTCTACACTGGTCAGCAATGGCATCCTTTTTTGTGTATAACCCCAACAAAAAAGAAGATGAAATGATTTTGGGGCCACACATTAAATAAGGTGACAGTATAAATCAAGTTGGCAGCCCCAGTGTCCTCCCATGTACCATAAACGACCCCCCCCCATTGCCTTGTTTTTGGTTTAGAACAAACAGAACTCAATAAAAGCCAGAGAAGAAATTGTGATTTATTACTGACAACCACATATGGCAATCTCCGCAAGTGGCTCACTTGAATTGAGCCAATGGATACTTCATAAACTCTAGCAGCAGTGTCATCAATTGTTGCGACCGACGGATTCCCTGATATCTCAGTCAGGCCACGTTGTAAAATCGTGAAATCACAGAAACAAAAAACGCTGCTTTATACTTTGTGTAACGATTGACGAGGTATCCCCTGAAATATTCTTTGCGGCCACGGTTTCCACCTCACTGAGTCATATTCTTTGCTTTACGGTTTTATTTTATTTTCACTAGCTTTTTATTTCTTTTCTTTTCCAATGGGAAGCTCTGCAGCCACTTCCTAGGCCTTTTACCTCCTAAAGAGTGGCAGGTAGAGCAATTCTAAGAACATATGTCTAAAACACAATATCAGAAGGGGAAGACAAGTGAGACACGAAGGAAGGAAGAGGAATATCATCAAATATTGCCCAACCCAGGTCTCATCTTAAAAGTGAAAATGACATGAAACAAACCTAAACTTCCAAAGGAAAATGTATATGCACGACTGTAGGGTTTTACGTTTGTTCTTCTCTGATGGGTTAAGTGACCCCTGCATATATGAATTCACCCTTCGACCATTATTTATTGAGTCCTACTATGTGCACAGCATTGCGCTAAAAGGCATCCCAAGCCATTTCTACCCTCCTCTTTTCCCCGGTTGCAAAAATGCAACTTTCTCTTCCTTTGATATTGATGAATTTGCTGCATTCTTTGATGGAAACCGTGGCATAATGGGCCCACTAGAAAAGTGCACTGGCCTGGATGAAATGCTTTGTTTCAGACACTTGCTCTGATTGGTACAGATTGGGCCTCCCTACCTCTCTCATTAGTGACTTCTCATTCTGTTGGGTGTAAAGAGAAGTCTAAGGGGTCTATCTGGGTCCTCCCTTTCCTCTTGGTTTGTTCTGAAATATCCCTCCTGGCATTGCCTGTTTGTTTCTTGCAAAGCAAAAACAGAAGCAGCAGCAACAAACAAAAAAAAACCCTGACCCTCTTACCCCTCCAAAAAAACCAAAACAAACAAAATAAAACGGCAACAACAACAAAACACAAGTAAACTCTGATGCCAGCTGGTCTTGGATAATGAGTCAACAGTTAAATAAACAAACCCCTTGCTCTGGAATGATGCTTGATATTTGCTGAGATAATCACTCCACCACACTATTCACTACTGTCCTGGGCTGGTGAAGTCCACCCTACCCAGAGCATGTTTTGGGAGCGGCTTTCTCTCCCCCTCGCTCCTCTCTGTGCTTACTATCATCTCATAGCCTGGATCTGTTGGTCCTGAACAAAAACCTCCCCTTTGAGTAGTTCCTGGAATAGGCCAAAGAAACAATCCTTCCATTGCATTTTGGTTGTTCAAACCCAACACTGAGACCCAAGTTCAAGGCCAGGTTCTGGCCCAGGGAGTCCTGCCTTCCATTTCTGCTCCCTTTCTCAAGCATCTTCCCTATCCCTCATCCCCCTCCGCCCTCTCAGGAATAATCCCAAAAGGGTTATAAAAAGCCCAGAGCCTCTGAGAAACAAGACAGCCCCCCCCCCAAGCAATCATTTTAGGCCACTTCACCTCTACACCCACTTTTGAATGACATTGCACCAAATCGGTCTTGAAGAAAGGGGTTTAGTAACATCACTACGTTTGGGGGCTCATTTAGTACAAATTTCCAAACTCAGGACAGTCTCTCTTTCCTGTTTTATTTATTTATTTATTTATTTATTTATTTATTTATAGCCAGGAACAGCTTGCCACATGAGGGAAGACATAAATGAAGATGCCCATGTGTGTGACACCATGCCTTTGAGTGCAGATAAAACTTGAAAATGAAGTCAGTGGGACCCACATTCGAGACCCTGCATCTCCGAGGTGGCAGGGAGGAGGGAGGAGGCCGGAAGGAGAGCAGAATGTAGTTGCCAATGAGCTCGCTAACCCTAGCTGGATGCCACACTTTGGAAGTTGCTCCGTTCTACTGAGTACAGGCATCATCACAACTGGGCACCCTCCCTTCGCAACCCCCCCGCCCCGCCGCTACCTGCCATTCCCAGGAAGGGTAGAGGCTGTGTGTGTGTGTTGGGGGATGGTTATAAGTACTTCACAACACAGTGTGGAATGATCAAGTCAAATGGCCTTTCTAACTTCTGAGACGTGCTGGCAGGACGGGATCTTTGGGGCTGGGCACCGCATCCCAGGAGCTGTGGACAGAATCCCATTTAAAGTCTCCAGAAATCTTCAGAGCTAAGGGAGCTGAGGACATGGAAGAAATAAATGCAGAGAAGGGAGTGCTCACCTTGGGATTACTGTCCAGCTTCTTGAAG
The DNA here is from genome assembly GCF_022837055.1 of Prionailurus viverrinus. NCBI lineage: Eukaryota > Metazoa > Chordata > Mammalia > Carnivora > Felidae > Prionailurus > Prionailurus viverrinus. Next base: position 104,329,314 of record NC_062579.1, read on the forward strand.
AAGAGGAGGGGGAGGAGGAGGGGGGAGGAGGAGGGGGAGGAGGAGGGGGAGGCATTGGCAGCTGGGCATTTAGAAAGCAGATCTCAAGGTTTGCGTTACCCTAGCCCCATTTTGACTTGATTGCAAATCATCCCTGTGACATTCCAGAAGCACTGGGCTTAGGTGCATTTGTATAGCCAAGCAGGGCTCAGCTATTGGTACAAGCTGTCCTGAACTGAGCTATAGAGGCGGACAAACCCAGAGCTACTAATGGCACCTGGATGCAAAATGTTTGCTTTCCCTGTAGCTACAGAGCACAGTAGCTTTCTGTTTTTCTAAATGTGGTCTATGCATATATATTTTCCATTAGTTCCTCTGACAGCGTTTTCCTCCTTCCTTTTATTTTTTTCAAGAACTCCCTAATAAGCTTAATTCTTAATAGGTCTCATTCATTCATTCATTCATTCATCTTTTACATTTAAAAAAATCATGAACTGTTTCGTTCTGGGAATGTAAACTCTATTTCTTAATGTCTTACAGGAAAGAGATTGAATATTGGCGTGAACACAGAGCATTTTTAATCTCAGGAAGAAAAGATCCTTTTTAAAAGAGACAAAAGTTGCAGTCCAAATTAGTTTTGTGCTGTTTGTGTTTTGTGAAAGCAGACGGGATTTTTGGCCCCCCCCCCCATCTCCTCTGATGTCGTTAGAGACACATATGAACTCTTTGCATGGGGATTGGGGAGGGGAATTAGCTAAACATTTCCACATCTGGTTTTGGAACGGTTTGGAAAAAGAACTCGCTCCATAGGCTCCTGGAAGCTTTTTGGGTCGACAGTTATTTATTTTTAAAATTCAGTATACTCATGACAGCATAGTTATCAATTGTATATTGTTTTCCCAGAATCTTGTTGTCAAAACAAAAGGAAACAGAGGGGAAAAGGAAACTCCAAAGCAGTATGCAATTATCTCAGGGAAATATAACTGTCAGGGCTTTGATTTGCAGCAAAGTTTGTTCATTCTCTTGCAGCTGATTTGAAGAAAAAAGAATCTGAGTCGGAGCAAAGATTCTTTGACAAAACAAGAACAGAAAAAAGAATCCTAACACTTTGTGAACTCTTTCGCCCAGAAACTCAAATAGTCACATTTTGACTTTGCCCTGCCAGCTACCTCGAGGTTTGGGAGGCTTTTAAAATTGAATTCTTTGGATAAAGCCCAGTTTTAAAGAATTAGTTGCTTCACTGCTCTCAAAGAAAGTGGGGATTGTGATTGTACTAATGATGTTGAAGGTACATTAAAGTGAGTTAGAAAATTAAATAACTACTTTGGTGGAATTTACATTAATTCTAAAGAATCCAGGTCCAGCTCAGTGTTGCAAGCTGGCGAAGCATGGTGTTTAAGTTACCGCACGCTATTCATCATTGTGCGCGGAAGAAGAATTATGAACTGCTAATGCTTAACAATGTCCACCTTCTCAACAGAGGAAAACACCTTGACTCAACCCTAGAAAAGACTTCATTCAAATTAAATGAAAGAGTAGTCATTAAAAACGTTCTCACTGATTCTAAGAGTAACTGTAGAAAAGTGGAGAGATACAGAAAACAGAAGAAAACACTTCTTAACCTTCAGAGTAACCATCGTTAAATTTTTGGCTTATAGACTTCTGGATTTGGGGGGAATGTAAATATAAATATAAATATAATCCATATATAATATATATATAATCCATATATATAAAATGCACATACATGTATAAAATCCATATATATATAAAATAAAATATATATATGGTTTATAGACTTCTGGATTTGGGGGGAATGTAAATATAAATATAAATATAATCCATATATAATATATATATAATCCATATATATAAAATGCACATACATGTATAAAATCCATATATATATAAAATCCATATATATATAACCCATATCTATGTATAAAATCCACATATATGTATAATATATATAATGTATATATATGTATGTAAAATCCAAAGTCATTTCTGGAAAAAAAAAGTCAAGGATTTTGGAAAGCTGTTCTTAATTTTTGACATTGAATTTGAAAGCAATCAAAGCATTATTTTTGTTTGGGCCATCTGGTTTTGTTCTTATAATCTGTTAAGCTATCAAGCATAGTTTAAATGTCATGGTTCATCTCCTGCACAAATAAAGGTTGCAAAATAAGTAAGAGCCCAAGATCCCTTGTAAGAGAAGTTTCTGTTGGGTCACAACTTTAGTTGCTTAAAAGGTGAGGAGTCCAATGTGAAATCAAACCATAACAAGGCTACATAGCAAGGGGAAACCGTACCCTGACTGCACGTAAGTATTTCCAAATAAATACAGAAGGCTGTACTTTAGTGGAAATTGCAAATATCAGGTCATGGGAACTCCTTCCCTTTCGTGCAGAGAAGCTGAGTTGGTTTAATTTTAAAGTTGAACGAAGGGATGTATTTCATAATTTCCGTGCAATGTAAGGAAAATCCCAAAGCCATGCCCCTAATTCAGTTTACGTTTTAATCTAATAATTTATTGGAGTTTGATTTTTCCGAAAAACGACACCCTTTGCCACGAAGTCCCAGCGTCCTTTCTCATTTTACAAGACAAGGTGAGCTCGTGTCTGTGCAGGACTCCCAGCCCACAGCAACGGGACTGGCTGCGTTTGTAACCCATTAGCAGTCTCGGGGGGGTCTGCCCAAACCAGATAAAGGCCTGTTCTCCTGAGATGATTTCCGGATGTTACCAACAGAAGGCAGAGGATCGAATCAGATGCTCCTTCAAGGGCCTCACCACCTCTTTGATACACCTGTGTCAATAAAGGAGGGCTCTGGATGGCTTCCAGAAATGGTCAGGCACATTCCTCTCTCCCTTTCAAAGTCGGGATTTTGGGGTACAGGTTTTCTTAAAGCGAGGTGCACATATACGGCCCCAGCGGAAGGATGGCTTGAGTCCAGATCAAACCACAGTTGACTTTATAGGTTGCCTGGCTGATTTTTAACTGGCTTGAGCAACATGCATCTTTCCCAAATCCAGAGCTATCTTATGTACGCCCCACCCAAAATGTAGCGACTCGGTGCGTGTGTGCACACCCTGACCGAGGCTGTTCACCATCCCTGGGGCCCTGAACGGGAGCAAAGGTTTAGAAAAAGGTCCTCTGATAGCAAGGCCGACCGACGGTCATTGTTACAGAGCCTATAATTTGGGAGGCATGCTGTATATTGGAGTAGTTGAAGATGTACTGCTCGGTGGCCAGTACGCTGTGGGAAGACCGAACCTCACACGTGCATATGCACGCGCACACACACACAGGACGGATGGACAGACAGACATACGCACTAAGGAGAAAGGAAAGCCCAGACCCGTTCCCTTCTACTGCCCTCATCCCTCTTATTTTTCTCCATTCCTTAATCCTGGGACTGTAAATTCCTTAAGGAACTGGGTATTGGTCTACGACAGTGTCTGGTACATAGTAAGTACTCAGTAAATATTTATTGAATGAATGACCACCAGCCACCTGCCCCTGTGCCTCCTTGCCCGGTCCCTAAGGGCCTGAGTCTGGTTATCGGCTAATCCCCTGCACCACTTCTTCCCCAGACTCCCAGCTGAAGGCCTGGAATAGCAGCAGAGTCTTTCTTCGTAGAGTGCAGGGCCCCTGTCAGAGGTCAAGGGTCAAGGTCCCCAGCCTGCCCACTTGCCTACCTGACTGCCTACTTGGCTTGCTGATGCCAAGGGCTTCACATCTGCTCAGCACAATGGTACCCACTTCCCTCTCAAGGAGCTCTTAGCCAGCCACTCCAGACAGAGCCAGAATTCCTTATACTACCCTCCTCGCCCCCCCGCCCCGGTCACTTTCTTCCTTCCTTCTGTCAAGCACCCAAACAACCAGTGTCAGCATGACTGGATTCAGCCACAGAGTCACAGGCTATCCCCACTCTGATGGTCTCGGGCAAGTGAACTAAGTCAACCTCTAGAGAGAAGACAAGGTGCTCTTCTCCTCTGGTCTGGCTTTACATGGGAAGAAAGACATTCTCAAGCCCCAGCCGGACCAAGTCCAGGCAACCGAGAGACGGTGTAGTCAGAACGGGAAGCCTCCGGCCTACAAGGTCCTGGGAGAGCCTGCAAGGGGCTTGCTGGAGTCACTGGGTTGACTGAGGCACATGGTCACGGCCCCCCGAAGTCGCCCGTGGAGGGGATTCCGTCCGCCAGAAGGAGGAAGCTAAACCACGGGCTGCATATCTGTTCCTCCTCAGGGCGCATCTACGTGCCCGCTGCCAGACCCGAGCACAGAGGTAGAAATCACAAAACAGCAGAGGCTCCTGGGAAATCGGAGGCAAAATGGGTTCAGTCTCCCCTCCCGCAAGTTGACCCTGGGCTCACTCTGAGCTAGCCTGGCACCCGCCACTCTGCAACTTCACAACAAGAGAGAGATCCAGGCCAACTTCAGGCTTTGTTTCAGTGTCCCCTAGCCACAGGGCTCCCCAAAATGCTTCGAAGTTGACCCCATCTTCACATATTTTATTGGTAAATACCACTCTCCATTTCTTTTACCCGTACCTTGTGTATAACAAAGGTTTGATACTGAGTGTGATAGCCCCTTATCCTAGCAGTCCCAAATCGTTGGGGCAGGGAGTTGGCCTGGCACGTTCTTATGCAATTCATATTTGGTTAAAATATGCAAATAATGTGTAACATTGTGGGTCAGCTATACTTAAAAAACACACTGCAAAAAATATGTATACTTGATAGGTTGAACTTGTGTTCATCATTTGTATATCGTAACATATAAGTAATTAAAAATATGTAACATACAGACGTTAAAATAAATACAAAATGCTAACCTATTATATTATTATCCCTGATGATATATACATATGTGACATATAATACTATTATGATATGTATTAATGACAAAAAGAAGTCTCCTTCGCCCTGGCAATCTATCATTCCCTTAACAAAGAATAAAGGATCCTCATGACATTTTTCTCAAGGGCCAAGACTTGAAATATACGTATATAATATATGCAAACACATGCATATGTATATACTATATGCCAATATGTATAATATATAACCCCCACCTTTGGTCACTGTCCTTCCTTTTTTAAAAGAGTTTATTTTGAGAGAGAGAGAGAGCACGCACGTGTGCAAGAAGGGGAGAGGCAGAGAGAGAGGGAGAGAGAGAATTCCAAGCAGGCCCCATGCTATCAGCACACAGCCCGTCATGGGGCTTGATCTCATGATCTGTGAGATCATGACCTGAGCTGAAATAGAGAGTCAGATGCTTAACCAACCGAGCCACCCAGGCACTCCTATCCTCCTTCTTTCTATATGTATCTAATATATATTATATTATATTATATTATATTATATTATATTATATTATATTATATCAATTATATTATATAATATATATATATAGAGAGAGAGATAGATATATATTTATGGTTGAATTGTGTCTCTCCAAATTCATATTTGAAATCCTAACCCCCAGTACCTCAGAATGTGACCTTATTTGGAAATAGGGTCTTTACAGAAATCATCAAGTTAAAATGAGGTCACTGGGGTGGACCCTAATCCACTATGACTGACGTTCCTACAAAAAAGGGACGTTTGGACACAGGGACCCTGCAGAGGGAAGACAACGTGAAGACACATGGGAGAAGACAGCCACGGGACTGGAGTGAATGAAGCATCTGAAGCCCAAGAATACCCAGAATTGTCGGCAAACATCAGAAACTAGAAGAGGTGAAGAAGGATCCTCTCCTAGAGCCACCAGAGAGAACATGGCCTTTCTGACACTTGATCTTGGGCTTGCAGCTTCCTGAACTGAGAGAGTAAATTTCTGTTGTTTTCAGCTACCTAGTTTGTGGTGCTTTGTACAGCGGCCCTTGCAAACTAATAAATATATTTTCCCAACCAACTGAGCAGACACACATGCTTCCTTCCTGAGATAAGAGCTTGCAACTATGTATGTTCTGACTCTGTGTCTTGCTACAGCCTTAAATTCCATTCGGAATTACAAAGATGGTGAGACAAGGAACAGAGACAACGTGAAGATAAGAGGAGCCAGTCAAAGGGGTGCTGGCGCTGGACGTCTACAGGAGAAACCGAACGGGGTGGGGGGTTAGTGTCGTATCAGGAAGACTTTCTTATCCTAAAAGCTGTGCAAAAGTGAAGGGAGACAGCAGGGATGAAACCAAGTTTTCTTGGTTCTCAGGAGGCATTCAGGTAGAGGCGAGATGGGCACTGGTCAGGATGACTGGAGAGGGCATTCTGTCCTATTGGCAGGCGGGAGATCATAGGGTCTTTAAAGTTCGATTACAGGATGCTGCGTGCGCGTTCCCATGTGTGCATTCATAATATCATCATTCATAGTGTTCAGAATTATGTATCCTAATGTGCTCATAATTAGCATGTATATTATAAACACAGGCATGGGAGAACACACACACACACACACACACACACACGCACGCACACCCCATGTGTGCATAGGTTATATATATAGGTCCTTTGAGAGTCTCACAATGTCACTGATGCCCAGAGCCTCTAAACCTGACACATGGAAGACTATGGAATACGACCTACCAGGGACTGAGCCCCCAGTCAGGTTTTTGTTGTGACTGGGGCTTAAAAGAGGCAGGTGGAAGGGGAGATGGACGGCGGGTCACAGCGTTAAGGAAGATACTCAGAATGAGGCTCACCACTCGCTCTAAATGTTGGGGGAGCTGACATGGCCTTTCTCTAAGCGGCACGATCTGGGCACCTGGGTGGCTTAGTCGGTTCAGCGTCCGACTCTTGATTTTGGCTCGGGTCATGATCTCACAGTTCCCAAAATCGAGCCCCGTGTTGTGCTTGGTGCTGACAGTGCTGAGCCTGCTTGGGATTCTCTCTCTCTCTCTCTCTCCCCCTCTCTCTCTCTGCTCTCTCTCTCTGTCTCTCTCTCAAAAAAAAAAAAGTGGCATGATTTCTGAAAGCTCCTCACCAAGGGTTCTTTTTCCAAACTTCTTGCACTGGATTGCAAAGGCTGGGGCTCTGCTCCTTGGAACTTCATCCATGGAGGCTCCAGCACAGCTGTAGGGCAAGTGGTCCAGAGTATAAACATTTTCTATTTAACCTAGAAGGGAGGTAGTCATGGCTTCTTTTCTATACTTATGCTTCTTAGCAATGTTTTAACAATTGCAGAATTCAAAGAATTTTAAAAGTTTGTTTGAACATATAAGGGTCACATATGGCAACAGGTCTCAAACATTTTCTTTCTTTTTTTTTTTAGAAAGAGAGAGAGTGGGTGGAAGGGGCAGAGGGAGGGAGGGAGAGAGAAAGAGAGAGAGAGAGAATCTCAAGCAGGCCCTATACCAAGCATAGAGCCTGATGCAGGGCTTGATCCCACGACTGTGAGATCATCGCCTGGGCCAAAATCAAGAATCGGACGCTTAGCCAACTGAGCCACCTAGGTGCCCCTCAAACATTTTCTTTAGTTTGGATATCTTTTCTTTGCATAGAAAACCCCCAACAGCGTGTGCTCTCTCCAGTTATCTCCCTAGATCCTTGCGGCTCTCCTGTAAGGTCCCCAAAGACAGGCATTGTTAAAACCGTGGAAATGGGATCCCAGAAGGGCAGAAAGCCTTGGCCAAGATCAAGGATGGCTGAGTAGATTTGGGCCTCAGGCATTCCCACCAGCCTACCTGGCTTCTCTTCCCCTTTACTCCGTATACAACATTGTATGTTGTATTCATTATGAGTGAATCGTTGTGGAAAAGAAGAGAAAGCCCTGAAGTGGCCTGGCCTAGGGACTATTGCACCAAGATACGTGGCGGAGTTCTGCTCCAATGTCTGATGGTGGCCCAGTTACTCAGAAGAGGGAGACACAGCTAACTCCAACTCAGCCGAGGTTGCTGAGCAAACCGAAGCACAGAGGGCATCTAGGAGCAACATCCCAGAGCTGGGAAGAGCCGAGTGAAGCTCTAAGATGGCAAGTGGCAGTGAGGGGCAAGGACCAAGCTTTCTAGAATAGCCCAAGATTCGCAAAAGACAAGAGGAAGGATGGAGTATTCATAGACTGGAGAGGGCAGATCCAGTCAGACACAGCTGAGCGGGTAGTGTGTGCTTCCTTGGCCCCTCTCACTCGGTAAAGTTTTCTTTTCACTCCTGAGTTATGGGAAACAAAGATGGAGACCGAATCTACCCACTAGACGGGGCCATTCATCAGAGGCAGCTGCCTGACCATAGAAACTAAAATTCCTTTGAAGAAGGAAGGAAGGAAATGAACATTTATTGAAGTTAGGAAACTCACTGAAGACACAGAACCAGCAAGTGGCAAAGACAGGACTGAAAGCGTCTGCGATGCTCACGAAGCTTCCATACCTTTCTTTCTAGTATATGCCAACTCTAAGAAAGTAAACACAGGGAGTGTTGAAAAAAGAGGACGTAAAAAGCATAGATTGTTTATGGGGATCAGAGTCTAGGGTGATGGGGAGGTGGGGAAATTAATAGCTTTTCAAGCAGGGGAAATGGAGGGGGGAAAAAGGCCATAAACGAGAGACAGAAATTTAGAGGCACTCGGAGAAGATAATTCAAAATCACTGTTTATATTTTATCGCTCCTTATATTTTAGGCTTCTTGAGAACAAGCAGTCATTCCTGATTTCCATGTAACACATTGTTCCAGAAGCTGCATGTATATCCAGAACATAATGAACTTGAGGACACACAGTATATCCAGGCCCTCCCAATCTATTTTGACAAGGGACATGTATATGGCTTCTGTAGAAAGCAACCAAATATGGCAGCCCCAAACTATGAAGAATGGCCTGCAGGCTCACCCAATAAATCTTTCTGAATGGAAAAAGGGTACCACACATTCCCAAAGTCTTACATTTGTTACGGAAGTGGGGAATCACATATTCCCGATTCCGCCCCGAGGACAGAGACTGTGTCTTTTTCTGATTCCATCACGTCTTTAAAAAGAATGCTGGGCTTTATTTACCAAGCCTGGACGTTTGTGAATCTCCAGACAGGGCTTGGATGAGAATGGCGGGGGGGGGGAGGGGAACAGACAGCCAAATATAGATTCAGTGGGTAATTTTATATCAGTACCATGTTCTACACAACTAGGGCTAGGCAGCCCTAGTGCCCTGACAAAAGGCGGGTTTTCACCAACGTTTTGGTGCTAAAAAAAAAAAAAAAAAAAGCCTAGTTAGTGAGTATAAAGAAAGCAGTAGGGCTGGGTGCTCTTTATTCCTGGTCGAAGCTACTAGCTGGAGATGTTACAGAGAGGAATTGAGTTTATTTCCCTCAATAATACCATCTGGCATTCTGTCAGACTCTTTATGAAGAATCTTATATTGTTCGAGCCGTGCTCTGGCTCATAACAAGAATTGAACAACTGTGGCATCCACCTGTTCCAAATCAAGACTGGGGTATTAAGATCAGCGGTGTTGACCCATTAGAAGGGCCGGACCATTTTGCGTGGAAGGCGAACCTCTCCTAAGCCCAGGGATTAGCATGTTCACATTGGGACAATAACCGAAGCAGGTGCTCATTCTCCGGGTGGTTCAGAGTAATTTTTCTGGCTGCCTAGAGGTAGAAGCTGAAATAGAATAAGTCCTCGAGGGCATGACCCCAGACAGGGGATGGGGAGATAAGGGAGACACTCCTTGTTCTTTGCTTTATTGGAAAATGGAAAGAGAATCTCTTGGCACAAAATGGCAGCTTCCCTGGCTCTTCCGGGGCTGTTCTATAGAACAAGGGGGAAAGAGAATGGAGGATTAAAGAAGTATAAAGGATGGTCTTTTTCAAGGGATACGTTCATTTATCAATATGAGGTACCTTTAGATTCTGAGTCTCTTAGATAAGCAACACTCTCAAAAGGGCCACCTTATCATTATTTATAAAATAAACTGATTTTCAGAGAGGAAGACTTCTCTCTTGTCTCCCTTTTTGAGATTCTGCTTGTGGGAGTTTGTAGACCTAGGGGGGTATTTTTTTTTTTTAATCAAGTTTTAAGTAGGGGCGCCTGGGTGGTTTAGTCGGTTAAGCGTCCGACTTCGGCTGAGGTCACGATCTCACAGTTTGTGGGTTCAAGCCCCGCGTGGGGCTCTGTGCCGACAGCTCAGAGCCTGGAGCCTCCTTCGGATTCTGTGTCTCCCTCTCTCTCTGCCCCTCCCCTGCTCATGCTCTGTCTCTGTTTCTCAACAATAAATACACATTAAAAAATTTAAATCAAGTTTTAAGTAGCATTTATTACTTCTAAATTTAAGAACTTACGGCTTTATTTTGCCACGTTCTTAAGATTCCATGAACCTATAAGGGTGACTGGAAATTTGGTGCTTGTAATATTCTGGTTCTTAATGCCCCTGTAGGGACACATCCCTGGGACCTCAGGTTGGGCTAATTGGATATTGGGGATGGTAAGTGGTCTTGGTGAGGAGGTTACGGAGGAGACAATGACTTAGCTCACCTTATAGAGCACAATTGGGTGAAACTGTTATACGGACAGAAAAGGGGTGAGTAGGAAGTCACTATTTGAAAGTAATGAGGTCCTGGTGGGTTTAAGGCAGGACAGTCATAGGAGCTACGTGGCTTTGATGTGTCACAGAGACGTGGATGAAACTGCCCTGGTTTTACTAGCTGTGGAACCTTGGGCATGTTACTTTCTAAGCTTTGTCTTCTTCATTTGCAAAATGAGGATAATAATAATAATAACAATAATAATAATAATAATTCTTCATAGTTTTGTGTGACGATTACATAAGACCGTGAGTCTAAAACTGTCTTGTAGAGTTCCTGACATGGGAACACTCAACAAATATTAGCTATTGTTAAAATTATTGTTTTTTTTAAAAAAAATTAATGTTTATTTTTGAGAGAGAGAGAGAGAGAGAGAGAGAGGGAGAGAGCGTGAGCGTGGGAGGGGCAGATAGAAAGGGAGACAGCATCTGAAGCCATCTGCTCAGAGTCTGAGACGGGGCTCGAACTCACAAACTGCGAGATCATGACCTGAGCCGAAGTCGGACGCTTAACCGACAGAGCCACCCAGGCGCCACGAACTTACTACTGTTGAATATAGAAACTCAAGTAACTGCATTGAAACAGATTTCCCAGCACATTTTGGAAGCTCCTCAGCTATTTTTGTGCTGAAGTCTAAACCACACCTGAGTTTTTCAAAGGCCTGGGAGTTGAAGATATGGGGCTCTGTCACTTCCTAGCTGTGTGACCTTGGGCAAGTCACTTCCCCTTCCTGGCTTCAGTTTCCTCGTCTAAAACAGGGCCAGTTGTAACAAATACCTTGTGGTCTGGGGGATTGAACAAGGTATGGGAAACTGCACGTATGGGGCCTGGCACAGAGCAAGGGCCCGATAAATGGGAACTATAGAATAGGCTTGGGCAGACGGCCTGGCTACAGGCTTCCTTCCCTACCCCCCCAACCCCGCCACCTCCCTCCACCCCCTTGTTAGTCCCAACGAGAGTGCCATCAATCTGCCACTCTCCTTGGGGGTTGCCGGAAATTCCTGGCACAGATATCTCCTACAGGGATGAATTTTGGATATTCCTCCGTCCACCCCTGTTACCACTGAATTATGGGGGGAGAGAAGGAGAGAAGAACCATTGAGAGGGAGAGGAGAAAACAAACGTCTTCTGTATACTCCTGCCCTGGCGAGCCCAGGCGTATGCCTGAAATAGGTGTTCGGTAAATACTCGAGGAATGTATGTACAAATGAATGAAAAAAGCGAGGTGGCAGGCAGGCATCCGGGAAAGGAGAGAAAGAAATGGCAAGCTCTCCCCGACTCGGCCTGCACACCATCTCTATCTCGGGGGCCTCCCCTGGTCGTGGACCGTGACCAACCCCGAATCTCTCCTTTCTCTTGCCCAGGCTACACGCAATACCCTTCAAGATACCCAGACAGAGGCTTGAGTCTGGATCAGGGCTGGGGCCCTTGTGTCTCTCTGCTGTGGGCAGAAAACAGCTTCATTCTCAGACTGGTCTTAGCGAGCTCCTCAAGGGATCTCCAGATACAACCCCCTCCACCATTTTGAGATTCCTTCCTCGTCCCGAGACCACGCAGTCGGGTGCAAAGGGACGGATCCACTGGTCCACTTCCATTTGTCTTTTACACACGGAAGCAACCTGACCACCTGGTCTGGCTGTGAAACATACGCAAATGAGTACAGACACCTGTACACACAGGTAGGTGAACACATGCTTCAGATACACATGCTGACCACGCACAGGACTGAGGCCGAGGGTGATGCTTTTTATGGGCCACATTTAAAACCTTATGTGCTGTGGTTTCTCAGCGCCTTTCATAAGCTCGACTTCTGTTCTGACATTTGTTTCAAATAAGGTTTCCTTCCATAAAAATACCACTCAGGGACACACATGCAGAATATGCATTTGGCTTTTCCTGGGTGTTAAATATTTTATTTGATGTGCTGATTTTCAAACTACATTGCTGGGAAATTAATAAACACTTAATTGCCTGTGTGACAACCTCTCAACACAGAAGCAACAGTGACTTGGATCCTGAATCCTTAATTCTTTACCTCTTGTTTTCCCTGTGAGCTCCCAGCCTCGCTTTCGCACCCAACCTCTGGTTACCCACAAATTCTACACATGGCACATGAAAGCAGGCAAAACATCTCCCCCCCCACCAAAAAAAAAAAACCCAACAAGGAATTGGAAAAGGAGAGTGAGGGTTCTACCCTACATGATGTGATTAAAAGTAAAATATATATATATTTTAAAGAGACCCGTTAAGCCAGTCCTTTTGAACACATGTAACTTCCTGATTGGTTCCACGCTCACATCATCTCTGGCTCGATTTGGTTCTTGGGGTCTGATTGAGCAAGCTTTTGTTTCATCTCATGCCCCATGTGCGGAGAGTGCGGGGTGTCTAGAAGTTGCCCTTTTTTTGGGAAAATAAAAAATACTGGAGAAAACCAGGGCTGACTTCCGATATGGGCAATTCCAGCTCATGGGCCGGGCGAACGAGCCCCAGGGAGTGTGTGGATGGGACCCGGAGGTGGAGGTAATTTGGGCCTCATAGCAGCTGGCCAGGCAGCTGGTGGAGAGCAGCTGCAGGAGGGGACAACTTCCATGGGGGGGTAGAATTGAAAGTTGGACTTCTGTACAGAACTGTTCAAGGTGACCTGACCCTGGGTTGAATTCTATCCCTCGGTATATGTTACCGGCTTATACTTTAACATTAGATGCAAAAGGGGTGGGAGAGTGAACCAGAGGCACAGAGAAGGACCTCTGCCTACTTCCGGAGGCACAGCATTGCTGGGGGATTTCAGGACCCAAAGGTGGCAATTTCCGTGTGACCTTCCCCTCAAGGCCACGTTGTGATGGAACTTAGCAGTGAGAATGTATCACCAACAGGGCACTCATTTAAAGTTAAAATGTCCTTTCATAACTTTTGGAAAGGAGGTTTGTATACACAGAGTATCTAGGATTTGCCCATTTCTGTTAAAAAAAAAAAAAAAAAAAAAGAACTCCTTCCTGACTATAAATCCTGAGCTCTGTAAATAATTTTTGGGTCCAAGAAGACCAACAACTGGCATTTTCACACCCCACTGCCCCCCCCTTCCCCGCTTCTGGAGCCCACAGCAACGGGAGGGGGACAAGGCATCTGCAAGGGAGGACGTGACAGATCCAAATGCACATATTTATTTAGTAAACAAGCTCATAATCTTCGAAATTTTAAAATTCGCCATAAGCCAACACAAGCTCAGGCTTCATTTGCAAAAATGCACAGCATCCGCCTTAAAGCGATTTGGTCATTGCAGGAGGGTGAGAGTGACATTGTACCCAGGAGCACAGTCTTGGCCGGTAAAGGCAGGGAGCCTTGAGTCGAGGGAGGGGAGCAGGGGAAGGAGACAGAGGGGTGGCCAGGCCCCTTTGATTTGGTGGAATCCAAGGTCATCTCCTCACTTTCTCCTTCTCTTTCTTCCCCACCCCCCTCCTCCTCACTCACATTTATTGAGTACTTACAATATGCCAAGCACAGCACCCAGGGCTTTACGAGCCTTGCCTCATTTACCGTCCAGGACATTCTCAGACGGGCACTGTTATCATCCCCGTGTTAGAAGGAAACCGAGGCCCAGAGAGTTTACATCACTTGTGCCTGTGGGTCACATCCTAGCAAGTGACCAGGGCTGAGGCCTGGTGAGATGGCTCCAGAGCTGGCTCTCTCTCCCCCAGAAGTCATGGAAGATACCTCTCTCATGAAGCCTCCCCTCGTGGGTCCCAACAGGATAAACCCCTTGGGTCTCTCGAACGTATTTCTTGGTTTTAAGAACTGATACGCTTTTTTTTCCTTGCTTACAAAAATGCAGTTGAGCCTAGAAAAGCCCAATGTATAAGGCTCTGGTGCTTGTATTTTTTTTTTCCAGAGCACTTGGAATAAGGTTCATACACAAAAAGTACGCAGTAGAAAAGTAGCATAAAATGGCCTTGCATAGATTGTCGTTGAGTACGACTTGATTCGTCACTCCCAGCTCTAGCTGTTTTGCTGAAAACCACTCTCATCCGGTCAGCAAAGGAAAAGGGGGCCCGAGGAATACTCAAGGACACAGAGAGCTCGGGCTGGAGAAGGTGAGGAGAAACCTGGGATGGATTCAGTTAAGAACAGCAGAAAGCAGAAGAGGCGCTTGGGAAGAGGTTGACTTAGTGGGGGGGAGGGGGGGCAGGGAGAAGCTAATTCAAGCACCACAGGCGTGGGAACCGGGAGGGTTGAGCAACAGCTCTGGTGTCAGGTGGCTGTGGGGAGTTACAGAGTGCACTGTAACTTGGGGACCGAATGTGGAACTCAGCCAGCAAGGACCTTGTTTCTCCTAAGGGACTAGGGCATGGGGGAAGCCTAGGTGGCCTGGGGCTGAATCATGGGATATTGAGAAGAAAAGCCAAGCTTATGTGTTAAAGGCTAAACAGGTTGGGCTTGTCCCTGAAATGTACTGACGTGTAACATGTGACTCCTCCCCTCTCCCTCCCGTTGGGAGAATCTGTGCTTCCTTACTGGCTGGTGGGGAGGGCTCCAATGTGAGTGACAGGGCATGGAAAATCTGGAGAAGCCTGATGGACAGCATTTGGATCCTAAGATCAAAATCTAAAGGAGAGTCTCCTCTCGCATCTTCTGTGGTCTTGCAACTAACTCAGTTCTTCCCTTGGGGGAAATAAATAGAGGTCATAGAAACCATAATTTTTGGTACGCACCAGTCCTTATTTAACCTGGACAGGCACTCTGAACTAGCAAATGGTTCCACCAACCCTTGGGCTCTACTGGAGGGGTTGGAGGGATCCTTGGTGGGTGGAAAGAACCCCCCAATGATGGCCACACGAGCACTGATGTCCACATTTTCATCACACATCCACGGCTTGGATTTCATGCCTCAAAGAATGTGCAATGGGCCTGCAAAGCTCAAAGGGTATGAAGCCATCACTTTATTAGTATTAGCCCATGTCATTGAATAGTGCTTTTTACTCCAGAGCATTTTCATATCTACTCAGTCTTATCTGATGTGGTAAGTGGGGTAAGTAATGTTTTTCCTATTTTTGTAAGACAGAAAATAAATACAAATCAAAGTTTATATTCCTTAATATGATTTTAAGTAACTATGCTTAATTCAATCTGGGTCTTGTTACCTCCCTTTCACTCATCCAACAAATATGTACGGAGCACCTTCTCCAGACCAGCACAGTTTTAGGTGCTGGAATATATAAAAGTGAACTAAGACACAGGGCATTTGGCTGGCTCAGTTGGACGAGCATGCAACTCTTGATCTCGCGGTCATGGGTTTGAGCCCCATGTTGGGTGTAGAGATTAAATAAATAAATAAACTTAAAAAAAAAAAAACGTTAACTGAGACAGGGTTCCTATGCTAATAGAGTTTGCAGTCCCAAGTCAGAGACACATTAAACAGAAAAACTCACACATCGTTATATAACATCAGATAGTTAATCTCAAAACATGTCATTACAACTGTGATAAATGACACCAAGCTTAGGTTCAAGTGTTATGAGAGTGTATAACACAGGGATCTAACCCAGTCTTGGGGTCTGGCAAGGCTTCCCTGAAGAAAAGACATTTCCATATCAGTTTGCAGACTCAGAACTGGGGCTGCAGATGGGGAAGATAGCGAGCACGTGTCAGTGGAATGCCTAAGACCAAAGCTACAGAGCTGGAGCACAGGTCAACACAATCCTGTCCCTGCAACTCTTTTGGTTTTATCTTCCCTTCTTTCCTGCTACTCTTCTTCCTGTGCTGCTACTGGCCATCATTTTCTCCCTTCATCTCAGCACAACTCAGGTGGGTCTTTGTATTTCATCTTGTTTTTTAAAGTTAGTTAATGAATTAATTTAGTGATCTCTACATCCAACGTGGGACTTGAACTCAAGACCCCGAGATCAAGAGTCTCATGCCCTCCCAACTGAGCCAGCCGGGCGCCCCATCCATCTTTCATCTTTGAAAATGAGTCAAAAGAAGCAGGATCTCATAGCATGAAAATCCTGACATCTTGGATGTGTATGTCTTGTAGATGAGGGATGATAATGATAATATATAAGAAACATTGCCTTAGAGATGGCCACAAAGCTGAAATCACTTGGGGTGCTTCTTTTGGCTAATTTGTCTTTTAAATCCTAGGGAACTGAATCTAGAATGTTTGCAATGGGGGGGTGGGGTGGGGGTGAGGGGTAGAGAGTGAGGGATGGAGATCTTCGTGCACACAATTTTGCCACGCGGGGTAATACCCTTGAGATCCATCCGACTTGGTGGCCATTCCTTTCCATAATACCACAATTTGTTTAATTATTCACCTATCGAAGGACATTTTGGTTGTTTTCAGTTTTTGGCTATTACAAATAAAGCTGCTATAAACATTCATGTATAAGATTCTGTGTGGACATAAGTTTTCATTTCTCTGGGATAAATGCCCAGGAGCATGATTGCTGGGTCCTATGGTAATTGCATGTTTAGTTTTAGAAGAAACTGCCAAACTATTTTCCAGGGTGGCTGCAGCGTTTCACATTCCCACCAACAGTGCCTGAGAGATCTGGTTTCTCTACATTCTCGCCAGCTTTTGGTATTGTCACTATTTTTTGTTTTAGCTGTTCTAATCGGCGTGTAGTAACACTTCATTGGGGTCTACATTTGCATTTCCCTAATGGCTAATGATAGCGACCATCTTTTCATGTATTTACCATCTATATTTCCTCTTTGCTGGAAAGTCTCTTCATGTCCTTGGCTCGTTTTCTGATTGGACTGTTTTTATACGGTTGAGTTTTTTAAAGTTCTTCATATAGGAGTCATTTGTCAGATATATGGTTTGCAAATACATTTGCCCACTTTGTAGCTTGTCCTTGTATCCTCTTACCAAGGCTTTCACAGAGCAAAAGTTTTCAGTTTTGATCAGGTCTAATTTATTGATTTTTCCTTTTATACGTGATGCTTTTGGGATCAAGTCTATGAATTTTGCCTAGCCCTAGATCCTGAAGACTTTCTCCTATGTTTTTCAAGTTTCATAGTTTTTTACATTTAAGTCCATGACCCAGTTTGAGTTAATTTTTGTATAAGGTATGAGACTTAGGACGAAGTTTGTGATAGTTAATTATGTATCAACTTGGCTAGGCTACGGTACCCAGATATTTGGTGAAACACCTAGATGTTGCTGTGAAGGTTTTTTTTTTTTTTAAAGAAAAGATTAAGGGGCATCTGGGTGGCTCAGTCGGTTAAGCGTCCGACTTCAGCTCAGGTCACGATCTCGCGCTCTGTGAGTTCGAGCCCCGCGTCGGGCTCTGGGCTGATGGCTCAGAGCCTGGAGCCTGCTTCCGGTTCTGTGTCTCCCTCTCTCTCTGCCCCTCCCCCGTTCATGCTCTGTCTCTCTCTGTCTCAAAAATAAATAAACGTTAAAAAAAATAAAAAAAAAAATAAAGAAAAGATTAACATTTAATTCAGGAGACTTTTAATAAGGCGGATTACCCTCCTTAATATAGGTGGACCTCAACTAATCGGGTCAAGGCCTTAAGAAAAAGACTGACCTCTCCTAAGGAAGAGGGAATTCTCCAGCAGACTGCCTTTGGACTTTAGCTTCAACATCAGTGCTTCCCTGGGTCTCCAGCCTGCTGGCCTATCCTGAAGATTTGGACTTACCAGCTTCCACGATCACATGAGCCAATCTCTTAAAAATAAATCTCTCTTTCTTTCTCTAGTCTCTCTCTCTCTCTCTCTCCCTGCCTCGTTTCCTCCCTCCCTCTCTCTGGGTTCTGTTTCTCAAGAGAACCCTGACTACTACAAGGTTATTTTTTTTTTTCTGTTAGCCTATGGATATCCAATTTCTCCAGTACTGGTTGTCAAAAAATCTATCTTTCCTTCATTGAACTGCATCTGTACTTTAAAAAATCAGTTGGGCATATTTATGTAAGTCTATTTATGGATTCTATTCTGTTCTATTGGTCTGTGTGTTTATTCTCCTGCCAATACTACACAGACTATAGATAGATAATAGGGCCAACTGATTCCTCCTACTTCATTCTTTTTTAAAATTTAGCTATTCTAGTTCCTTTGACTTTCTGTATAAATTTTAGATAAAATCCAACAAAAGTCTTGCCGGGATTTTGAGTAGGAATTATGTGAAACCTGTACACCAATTTGGGGAGACTGATAGTTTTACTATGCTGTGTCTTCAAACCCATGAATGTGCTATGTCTCTCTATTTTTTTAGATCTTTTATTCTTTCATTAGCATTCTGTGGTTTTCAACATGCAAGTCCTTTTTTTTAAGTTTATTCATTTGAGAGAGAGAGAGAGAGAGAGAGAGAGAGAGAGAGAGAGCAGGGGAGGGGCAGAGAGAGAGGGAGGCGGAGAATCCCAAGCAGGCTCTGCACGGTCAGCACAGAGCCTGACTTGAACTCACGAACCGTGAGATCATGACCTGAGTCGAAACCACGAGTCAGATGCTTAACCGACTGAGCCACCCAGGCGCCCCTCAGCATATAAGTCTTGTGTATATTGTGTTAGATATATCCAAGTGTTTTTTTTTTTTTGGCAATTACAAATGGTATTGTATTTTTGATTCTGGTGTCCATGTATTAATTGCATTTATATAGAAATATAATTGATTTTTATATGTTTATCTTTGATCCTGTGACCTTGCTGAACTCACTTATTAGTTCTAGAAGTTTTAAAAATAGATTCCTTGGAATTATCTATATAGATAATCATGTTATCACCAAATAGGAAAAGTTTCATTTCTTCCTTTCTAATCTGTATGCCTTCTATTTTCGTTTCTGACCCTATTGTACTGGCTAGAACTTCCAGCATTATGTTGAATAAGTGATAAGAGTGGACATGCCTGCCTTCTTCCTGTTCTTAGGATGAAAGCATTCAGTTCTTTTATCATTAAATGTAATGTTAGCTGTAGGTATTTTTGTAGACACTCTCTATCAAGTTGAGGAAGTTCCCCTCCATTCCTCATTTGCTGAGAGATTTGTATCAGGAATGGATGTTAACTTTCGCCAAGTGCCTTTTCTGCATCAATGGATGCAATCATGTCACATTTCTTCTTTCGCTTGTTAATATGGTGGTTTACATTGACTCATTTTTGAATATTGAACCAGACTTGCATATTTGGAATAAACCCCACTTGGTCATGGCATAGAATTCCTTTGTGTTGCTGAATATATGCTATTAATATTTTGTTAAGAATTTTTTGCATCTATATTTATGAGGGATACTAATCTGTAGTTTTCTCGTACTAGCTTTGGTTTTGGTACCAGAGTAATATTAGCTTCATGAAATGAATAGGGAAATGTTCCCACTACTTCTAATTTCTGGAAGAGATTATGTATAATGGCCATTACTTTTTCTTCAAACGTTTGGTAGAATTCTTTGTGAAACCATCCGGGCCTAGGGATTTCTTTTGGGGGAGCTTTAAAATTATGGATTTAACTTGCTTAATAGTTATAGGGCTACTAACTATATTTATTTTTGGTGAGTTGTGGTAGCTTGTGCTTTTCAGATTCCCCTATTATCCTTTTGATGTCTGCAGGGTCGATAGTAATATCTTCTGTTTTGGCCTGATATTGGTTATTTGTTCTCTCTTTTATCTTTGTCAGTCTTGCTAGAAATCTGTTGATTTTATTGATTTTTACAAAGGAATGGCTTTTTGTTTCATTGATTTTCTTTACTGTCTTCCTCTTTTCAATGTTATTGATTTCTGCTCTTTATGGTTTTTCCTCCCTTCTGTTTCCTTTGTGTTTGTTTTGCTCTTCTTTTTCTAGGCTCTAGAGGTGGGAGCTTAGATTTACTGATTTCAGACCTTTCCTCTTTTTTTTTTTTTTTAAATTTTTTTTTTCAACGTTTATTTATTTTTGGGACAGAGAGAAACAGAGCATGAACGGGGGAGGGGCAGAGAGAGAGGGAGACACAGAATCGGAAACAGGCTCCAGGCTCTGAGCCGTCAGCCCAGAGCCTGACGCGGGGCTCGAACTCCCGGACCGCGAGATCGT
Organism: Prionailurus viverrinus; assembly: GCF_022837055.1. Lineage (NCBI taxonomy): Eukaryota > Metazoa > Chordata > Mammalia > Carnivora > Felidae > Prionailurus > Prionailurus viverrinus. Next base: position 104,349,799 of record NC_062579.1, read on the forward strand.
GACCTGGCTGAAGTCGGACGCTTAACCGACTGCGCCACCCAGGCGCCCCAGACCTTTCCTCTTTTCTAATGTATGTATTTAGTGCTATAAATTTCCCTCTCAGCATGGCTTTTGCTGTGTCCCGCACATTTTGAAATGTTGCATTTTTAAAGTTTATTTACTTATTGAGAGAGAGAGATTGAGAGTGAGAATGAGAATCCCAAGCAGGCTCCGCACTGACAGTGTGGAGTCTGACACAGGGCTCAAACTCACGAACTGTGTGAGATCATGACCTGAGCCAAAATCAAGAGTTAGATGCTTAACCGACAAAGCCACCCGGGGGGCCCCTGAAATGTTGCGTTCTTATTTGAAATTTAGTTCAATGTATTTTTTATTTCTCTCGAGACTTCCTCTTTGACCTGTGGATTATTTAGAAGTATGTCATTTAATTTCAAGTATTTGGATATGTTCCTGTTCCCTTTCTTGTTGTTGATTCCTAATTTGATTCCATTATGGTCAGAGAACGCACTGTGTGTGGTTTTAATTCTTCTAAATATGTTTAAGTTTGTTTTATAGTTCAGAATGTGGTCCATCAAGTTCCATGGGTACTTGAAAAGAATGTGTATTTTGCTGGTGTTGGATAACGTGTTCTATAACTGTCGATTAGACCCTGTTGGTTGATGGTATTGTTAGGTTCTTTTATGTCTTTGTTGTCTGCCTAGCTGCTCTATCAATTATGGAGAGAGGGGTGTTTATATCTCTACCTGCAATTGGGATTTATCTGTTTCTCCTTTCAGTTCTGTCAGTTTTTGCTTCACATATTTTGCTTCAAAAACAGCTCAGTTGTTTGCCCCATACACATTTAGCATTGCTACATCTTCCTCATGGACTATTTTATCATTATATCATTGTCACATATAATGTCCCACGCTGTCTCTGCTAATTTTCTTCAATCCGAAGCCTATCTGATATTAATAGAGCCAGAGACACCCATTTTACTCTCAATCTCCCTATATTATTATATTTGAAGTGAGTTTCTTTTAGAGTGCATATTGTGGGGTGATGTTTTTCTTATCCACTTTGCCAATCTCTGTCTTCTAATTGATGCATTTAGATGATTTACATTTAACATTATTGTTGATATATTAGGCTCTGTGTCTGCCATTTTATTTTTTGTTTTCTGTTTTTCATTTCTCTGTTTTTCTTCTTCCTGCATTCCTGCGGGTCACTTGAATATTTTTTGGAATATCATTTGGATTTATCTGTAACGGTTTGAGTGTATATCTTTGTATAGATTTCAGTGGTTCCTTTAGGTATTGCATCGTATATACATAAATTATCACAGTCTAATGGTGGTGTTATTTTACCAGTTTGGGTTAGTGTAGAAAACTTACTTTCATTTATGTCCCTTTGCCCTCCCCAGTTTATAATATAATTATTTTAAATATCTCCTCTACATGCATTTAAAACCCAATCAGACAGTGTTATAATTTTTGCTTCAACCACCAAACGTAATTTTGAAGACTCAAGAGGGGAAGGAAAGTCGATTTAATTTATTCACATGTTCATTGTGTTCTTTCTTCCTGATGTTCCAAGAAATTCTTTTTTTTTTTTTAATCATTTCTGTTTAGAGAACATCCTTTAGCTGCTCATTTAGGGTAGGTGCGATGGTGACAGATTCTCTTAGAGTTTTTTCATCCGAGAATGTCATTGCTTCCCTTTCATTCCTGAAGGATACCTTTGCATGATATAGGATTCTGGGTTGGCAGGTTTAGCACTTGAAAAAGGTGCCAATTTCCTTCTTCAAAATATTGTTTTCCTGTAAGTAATATCTTTTCTCCTCTGTCTGCTTTCAAGATTTTTTTCTTTGTCTTTAGTTTTCGGAAGTTTGGCTATGATATGTCTGAGTGTGCATTGGAGTCATCCTGTTTGGGGTTCTCTCAACTTTTTGAATGTATTTTTCTACCTTTCCCCCAATTTGGGAATTTTCAGCGTTTCTCTTTTTCCTCTTTTCTTACAGCATCACCGGTTCCTGAAGCACTATTCATTTGAGTTCCAGTCTATTTTCTCTCTGCGTAATTTCTATTGTTATATCTTCAAATTCTCTGATTCTTTCATTTGTCTCCTCTGTTCTTTTTTTTTTTTTTTTTTTTTAACGTTTATTTATTTTTGAGACAGAGAGAGACAGAGCATGAACAGGGGAGGGGCAGAGAGAGAGGGAGACACAGAATCTGAAACAGGCTCCAGGCTCTGAGCTGTCAGCACAGAGCCCGACGCGGGGCTTGAACTCACGGACCGCGAGATCATGACCTGAGCCGAAGTCAGACGCTTAACCGACCAAGCCACCCAGGCGCCCCTCCTCTGTTCTTTTGAGCCTAGCCACTGAGGTCTTCAGTTCTAAAATTGCCATTTGGTTCTCCTCTGTATATTCTTGTTTACTGAGACTTTATAGTTCTTTGCTGAGACTTTCTTTTTATTTGTTCCGAACATGTTTGTAGGTGCTGAGTAAAGCATTTTTATGACAGCGGCTTCAAAATCTTCATTAGATAATTCCAACATCCTTGTCATCTTGGTTTTGGCATCTACTGATTGTGTTTTTTCATTCAGTTTGAGATCTTCCTGGTTCTCGGTGTAATGAATGATTTTAAATTGAATACTGTTCATTTTGGGTATTATGTAACGAAACCCTGGATCTTATTCAAACCCCCTGTTTTAGCTGTTTTTTTTTTTTTTTTTTTTTTTTCTGATGCTACTCTGGGAGGGGAAAGGAGGGGATATTGCCCTGTTACTGCCGGGTTGGAGTAGAAGGTCAGGCTCCTCATTTGGCCATTGCTGGCAGGGGTGAGGTGGGAGTCACAGTTTTTCCTGTGGTATAGAACAGTAATTGTTGAACGCATTACCAAGTCATTCTTTGGTTCGTGAGGTCCTTAGCCAGTCGGCCTTCTTCTCTGCATCTTTATTGGTCTTCTCATGTTTGTTTTACATATAATGTCCAGGGTTTTTAGTTGTACTTAGTGGAAGGAATGGGGAACAGTGTATCTACTCCATCTTCTTGGAGGCAGAAGTCCCCAGTTGACTTTGAGGATCCCACATCTCATATTAGTTAAATCTCATTACTTATTTGTTAAGGTATGGTGTTAAAAAGCTACATTTGGATATGCTGTCTTCATTGAATGAGTGGATCATACCCTTGTAGCTTGTGAGATGTTGAGGAAGAACCACAGATTAAGGCATCCCCAGAGTTCTCCAGCTGCCAAGCTGGTGACAGATTCCTTAAATCTGTTCTACTCTTGAACAAACAAGTCTTCAATACGTGCCCAGAGCTGCAATAGGCATGTAAAAGGCTGTGGAAAAACTCATACTCTAGACTCCCAGAGTTTTTAATGTCTAGTTGGGGAGATACAACAAGCAAATTATCCATCTCAGGACCTGGCGTATGGTAGACACTCAATCTAGGTTTGTCACATGGAGGAATGCTGCTGACCAAATGCTAACTGCTCCCGGATGAGAGATTTCTTAAGGAGGTGAAGGTTGGGTTGTCTTATGGGTTGCATAGGATCTGGAGGTTTTTTTGAAGGAAAAAACTGACAGGACTTGTTTACAGAGTGGGGTGAAAGAGAGTAAGAAAACAATCAGATTTTGGTTTGGATTCTGGGTGACTGGGAGACAAGGGGAAGGCTGTGAGTTTGATTTTGGACCTGATTAGCCCGAGCTATTAACAAAATACCCAAGCACAACTGCACAGTAAATATTTGGACTGTTTGGAACTGAGGGGAAGATTATACTAGAAAACCCCATCTTTTCATCTGAGTCTCCAGAAGATGTAGGACCTAGCCCAAACTTTGTAGGCAACCAACTGATGTAAGGCAATTTACAACCCCTCCCTGGGCTTTGATTTCCTCATCTGTAAAATGGATGCATTGCTAGATAGTTGTTATGAGATAAGCTGGCACAGTGTCTGGTATTTGGAAGGAGGCCTATGCTTGTTGGAATGTTTTCCTTCAAGCTCTAGGATTCTGAGATTTCTCTGAATAGTTCTTACTGTATCACCTTCTATGTTTTTTTACTTAGTTTTGTTTTTTTTTGCCCCCAGCAGAGCTCACTAGTTTATATTATATGAAACTAAGAACGCAGGGGAGAGAGAAGGTTGTACGTGTTGTGTCTCAATCTTTACGGACAGAAGTTTTTCTCTCTTGTGAGCATTTGCAGTATTCACGCTTGAATCAGAAAAGCCTCCATTTTGGCTGATTCCAGCCCTATACTCTGGGGAGTACAGTGGGCAGGTAGCCACTAGTACACAGGAAGGGAGGGCTTTGTGGTATTTTAAAGCCATTGGATTTTATTTATTTCCAGTTTGCTCAACATTTGTTCCACATATCTATACAGTTGAAAAAGGGGAGCAGATGGGAAGAGAGAAGGATGAACTCTAACTAGGCCTAGAGAAAAGGATGAACACATTTGCCTTTCAATACCAAACTTGGGCTCATGATGCTTAAACACGAGACTTCTGGGTTTCATTTTGTCTTCCTGAAAACTAAACGCTGCTGTGACTTTCCACCTGACATCTGAAGGGTTGATCTTGGTTTGAGAAATGGTTCCATATCTTACTGCTAGGGCTTTATGAGTATAAGCCCTCAATCTATCAGAAATAGTCTTTATTTCTTTCAAGTGGAAAAGATATTTTTCAGATTATAACGTAATACGAGCTCATTGTAAGGAATTTGGAAATTACGGAAATTAGAAAATGAAAGTCACTCATAATCCTACAACCTAGAGGTAACCCGTATTAATATTTCTATTTATTTCTTTTCAGTCTTTTTTCTACACACACACACACACACACACACACACACACACGAGCGAGTGCACGCACATGGGATCATACTGTATGTTCATGGTGTATCTTCTAAACAGGATTGTAAATAACTAGCATTTCATGGTATAAATGTTACTGCATAGAATCTCGTAGTAAGGACAACTTTTAAGCTGCTTCTACTTTTCCTCTATTTTAAAAGATGTTACAATGAATCTCCTCATATTTATATTTTTTTGTGCATCTCTATTATTATTTTTTTAGGATAAGTCCTTGGAAAGAGAATAACTGGGAGAAAGAAGAAGAACATTGTTAAGGTTTTGGCACATGTTGTCAAAGTGCCCTGTGGGAGAGTTGTGCCAATTTGCATTCCCAGTAGTGTTCGAGAGTGCCTGCTTCATTGCATTAATCCAGAATACTTCACCCTCATGTATACATAACACTATTTTGGACCATTTTAATTTCAAAGGCATTTGCTGAGCACCTATTATGTGTAGGGTACTGTGCAGGTATTAGACTCACTCCTGTTATGCAGTGTAAATGCTAAGTAGATAAGGTACATACACAAAGAATGTTCAAAGAGCAAGTGAAATAGAACAACATACACATCTCTATAGCCAAGGCTGATATCATTCAGTCTTTAGATGGCTACTCTTTGAGGAAAGACACTGTGCTAACAAGTTTAAAAAATAATTTGGCTCTGGTAAACACTTTAAAAATGCATTAACATGAATCTTGCAAATAATAAACGTTCAGTTGTGATCATTTATGCTGTATTTCCCAGCATACATTTGGGCATGAATGGAGAGGAATATTACAAATTCACCTCTTTTAAAAGAGCAAAAAAAAACCCAACCCATTTGGGGTAAAAAGACAATTTCTGCTTTTGTCAGTTCCTTTTAGAAAATTAACCTGTTGGTTATCGGAGAAGGGGGACACAGAACACACAGAAAGCTAACCTCCTTCTGGCAGCTGGGGATAATTTGTCAGTCTCCTTTGAAATGTGGCTTTGTGCTCGCTGGTGAAGGCAGCTGGAACAGAAAAAGCATGACAGACAAAAGCTGAAATCCACATGAAGAAAGGTCTTTTTCCCCAAAATTACTATCTGAGTTAGCAATGGTCGGAAAAGAAAGTACATGTATATCTTCCCAGCAACAAGCACGTCTGTTACTAGAGAAGGCCCTCTATGCTACAGGAGCCATTTGGAAGAGCTGTAGCCCTGAATAGGGCTGCTGGATAGCATTTAATCCACCCCTCCGACCCCCACGAAAAGTTACACCCTCAAATGAAATTGAGTTAAAACCGAGTGTAAATGAATGAAAGTATCGTGTTTAAAATCCAATCAAAAGCATTTACTATGCTGAAGAAGATCTACTTCATAGATAGTGGATGATGGCTCAAGAAATATGGGTTTAGGAATACGATTGCAATTGAAAAGGTGGCCAATGGGTTGGCTAAAAATGATACTATCAAACTGGAAACAACCGAAATGTCCTTCACCTGGTGAATGCATAAACTGTGGTACATCCATGCAATGGAATACTACTCGGTAATACAAAAGAATGAACTACTGATACATGGATCTCAAAGTAATTATACTGAGTGAAAGATGCAATCTCAAAAGATCACATACTCCATTGTTCCATTTCTATCACGTTCTGGAAAAAGCAAAATTATAGCAACATAAAACAGGGCAGTGGTTATCTGGGGTTGGGGGTAGAAGGCTGGACTGATTACAAAGGGCAGCATGGGAAAATTTGGGTGGGGGGGGTAATGAGCTGTTCTATATCTTGATTGTGGTGGTAGTTACACGACTTTATATACTTGTCTTAACTCATAAAACTAACTATACACCAAAAATAGTAAATTTTACCATATGTTACTTTAAAAAGTGAATGAAAAAAAATCTCATAAAGATAACACTATCAAACATGGGGAGGTGGAGGAAAGAGGGGAGGTTGGGAGTAATGTTAAGTGAGCTCATTTTTTTTTTTATAGCCGGGAGTCAGTAGATAAGATCCAAAATGGATAAACCAAGAAATAGGAGTAGAGGCATATTATTTAGTGATGCCGAAGTAACCACCAGATGAACTGAAAACAGAATCTGTTAAAAATGGTTGCCCCTGAGGAGTGGGACTAGGGGTGGGGCCGAGAACTGTTGTTTTTTGTTCCAAGCTCTCTTGTACTATTTGGTATTTTTGAACCATGCTCATGCATTACTCTGATTTAAAAATAAATGTAGTGGAAAATGCACTGGACTGGGAATCGAGAAACCTGATCTCTAAACCTTGATTCTGCACTAATTGAACAACTCCCTTCTGCTCTCTGGCTCTCGGTTTCTACATCTGTACGACAAAGGGGTTGTTGGACTAGACGATCTTCAAGACTCCTTACAGACCTCAAAAAAAAAAAAAAAACCGATCAAACAGATGATTTGCATATCCACAACGATCTTTTGTCAAATTCAGCACAAAGAAACAGACGTTTTTATTTTTAAAGCCAGAAGGGACGAAATCATCTCATTAAACAGTCTCTTTCTAACCGCTGAAGAAACCGAGATACAGATTGGTTAAAAGACTCACTTGGAATGACAGTTAATTGGCGACAGAGCTAGGGCTGGAGCTTAGGGCTTCGCCTAGCTCTTGCCATGGCACCACACCGCTCCTCCCAGGTCTAATGGAATCATTCCCAGGCACCAGGGCTGACAAAAATTCCCTGGGATGACACCAGGAATGAAACTCATATGCTGACATGGTTTCATTGGCCTGGGAAATGAGTCAGAATTTTGGAAGTGGTCCCTGACATACGCATGCATGATGCAATACCACAGGCATCCTGAAGTTGGTCAGGGCGATGTTAAAGCTCAATTTGGGGGCTCTGTTTCCTAGTAACTGGTGGACGAGCTGCCTTTGACAGCTATTGCCAGCCTACTGACCTTCCCCTTTTGTGCGATAGGAATCCCAGCACTGGAAATCCTACCCATTCCCATTCTGATTTAAAACCATGGGTTTAGCCATTTTTTTCTCAATGATCTTTTATCCCTATAACCTTTAAGTTCACACCATGTTTCACCGACGTCTATCAAGCATGATGGAAGATATGTCCACCTGGAAATTTTTATCAGCCATCGTCAAATGAACAAGGCATCTTGGTAAGGTTTAGCAGTCCTCCTAGGAATAGAGTGGAACCAGACTCCTGACTTGGACCATACCATCTTCCTAGGAAGACCTTCCATGTTGACTCGGAAGCAAGCTAAAAGCATGCGTGTCTTGCCGAGCATTCCCCCCTCCCCCTTTGCTTGGGCCTGCAGGCTCACTTGCCCCTCATCACATAAGGTCTGGGGTTTGGAGAAGAAGGACACCATTATGCGGGGCTATCATTCTTCCTCAGTGGAAACAACGCTGCCCTTTGTAAGCTCCCAGCAAACTTCAAAGGGTGTGGCTATCTTTCTGTGTTCCCAGGCAAGCCTCCTCGGGAAACACGGCTCACAGTGCCTTTCTGGTATTAGAATCTTCTTTCGCTGATAGTGAGTTAAAACAGGAATTTTTAGGCAGCCCTCCTCCCTGCCCCCTTTGGTGCTTTGTCTACTTAAGAAGCAAAATTGTATTTTTTACCCCCCCTTGGAAAATACTTGTTTGCCAACTTTTGTGTCCCCCCCCCCCCCATCTGTGCTCTCACTCTAGCCTGGCTGTCTGCCCAGCTCCGAATCCTGCCTTACCTACTGCCTGGCATTTACTTCACAACAGCTGGCCCAGGGATCTCAAGTGCTTAGCCTCAGCTGCCAGCTTAGGGAAGGAGAGGCCCCTGTAGCTGAGCTCGTGACAAAGACAGCATTTGTTCCCACACCAGTATTCTCGATGTCAACAGCAGTGACAGGCTCCAAAGGGGATCATGCCCAGTCACTGCCCACTTGGGGAGAACTCCACAGGCCCAGGGATGTTCATACATCCAGCTTCCATATCTGCTTTGAGTCTCCCCACCATCCTGTGAGGTGACTAGAAACCAGTAACAGGATTGCCATGTTACAGTGGAGAAAGGCAAACCATCGGACACCAGGAGATCGCCCAAGGGAGTGACGATCATGTTGTTCAAAACAAGATTCAGAATACCCGGGTCTGACAAGCATCAGTTTCTGAGATTTGCCCGTTTGTGTATGTGGAATGTGCTATCAAGCCCGGTTGGACCCTGTGAAGACATGGGGACAAGAGAGGGTGCCCAAGATCACCTCTCCCAGGGGGCTGGGTGGCATTCTTGTCCCCTTCCACCAACAAATGTTGACTGTGCCAGGCGCTGGGATAACAGAGGTGACTCAGATGAGCCTTTGTCCTCAGGGTGTTCACAGATTGCGAGGGTATCACCGTGGCCGGCCAATAGCAACTGGTGTTTGTGTGGTTTTTCTAACTGTAGAAACGAGCATGCACTGAATGGCTCACTTTGAGCCTCCTTGAGAGGAGGATCCATTTTGTCACAAACGTGGCCAGACTACTTACAATGTTTAAACATGTTAAAAAATAAAAAGTTTCAAATGATTAGTTTTTTGGTTGCTGGGTGGTTTTTCCTCTTCAGTATAAAAGTGGGCCCTTTCCCTGATTCCTCAGTAAGCACAGTATTGCCATATGACCCACAACTCTACTCCTAGGGATATGCCCCAGGGAACTGAAATCTATGTCCAAACAAAAACTTGTTCATCAATGTTCACAGCAGCACCATTCACAATAGCCAAAAGGTGGAAACAACCCAAATGTCATCACCTGATGAATGGATAAACAAAATGTGGTCTACACATACGATGGAATATGATTCACCCCTAAAGGGAAGCAAGCAGTGATCCATGCTACAACATGGGTGAACCTTGAAAACACGGCTAGAGTGAGAGCACAGACACAAAAGGACACATATTATATGATCCCAGCTATATGAAATATCCAGAATTATGCAAAACCACAGAGCCAGAAAGTAGATTAGTGGTTCATAGGGCTGGGGGGGGGGTGACGGTGGGGAGGAAGAAAGTGGGGGGGGGAGTATTTAACGGGTAGATTTCCTTTAGGGGTGATGAAAATGTCTTGGAACTAGATAGCAGTGAGGGCTGCATGGCATTGTGAATGGAGTTCATGCCGCCAAATTGTACACGGGTTTCTCCTGCTGTCTGAAAATAGAGCATCACACCTGCCTTGGTCACTGTTGAGAAGTGTTCCTGGCACACAGTAGGCACTCGATAATTATTTATGGAGTTCTTTAAAAGAACGAATAAAATATATTTTTCTAATGCTGTTCTGAGAGCCATTGGAGACGCATAAACCACTTTTGTCTAACATTTTCAGAATGTAGGGAATCAGTTGAAGTATATGTCCAGCAGGGAGAGAGGGAGAGCAAGCTCTCTGGTGTCTCTTCTTATGAGGGCACTAATCGTATCGTGAGGGTCCCCCCTGCATGACCTCATCTCAACTAATTACCTCCCAAAGGCCCCGTCTCCAAATACCATCACATTGCGGGGTGAGGGCTTCAACACGGGAATTTGGGGAGGGCACATACTTCAGTCCATAGCAGCCAGGATGCATTAGGTAGTCATTGTACATCAATGGGAAAGGATCACATTTATGAGCAAGATATTGATGCTCATATCTTCCCTATATCTTCTCCCTCTAGCCCACCAATGGTGCCTGTTCCTCTTTGGCTCCTGAAGCCCCTAAAATCTCTTCTCTGACATGGTTTTCCTTGCAGTATCATCTCAAAGCTTCCCAGAAACTAGAGTATAGTTTTTCTCTGTCCCTTGTTTATACTAGTAATACTAGGTTCCCCCCAGGAAGCCCTGCCAACACCAAGGGTCACTCTTGTCACCCTTGCCATGCCCTCCGCCAGCCCAGATGCTTGCTGTTTGCTTTTTACCCATGTCAATAAGACATGGGCATTTTGCATCACATGACATAGCGATCCATGCAGATCCCATCGCCCCAAAGCTGCTTGGGGGCGACAGGTTAGGGCACTACCAGGTAGGAGAGTAGCAGGCCAGAGTTTTTGAACTGATGTGATTGCAACAACCAGTGATCCTGCTGTCATGTAGATACAACTTATATGAAATAGTCTATGTCGGGGCGCCTGGGTGGCTCAGTTGGTTAAGTATCTGACTTCAGCTCAGGTCACGATCTCGCAGTTTGTGGGTTCAAGCCCGACGTCAGGCTCTGTGCTGACAGCTCATAGCCTGGAGCCTGCTTCAGATTCTATGTCTCCTCTCTCTGCCCCTCCCCTGCTCATGCTCTCTCTCTCTCTCTGAAAAATAAATAAACATGAAATTTTTTTTAAAAAAGAAATAGTCTATGTCGAGATGCCTGACACATTGTAAGTACTCAATAAATGTTAATTATTACCCTCATGACAAAGGTATTTATGCATCCATTAAAATGTTATTGAATCATACTTAGGCATATAAGTAAATTATTACAGTGTATTAAGTGAAAGGAGATTACAAAGAACATGAAGAGCTTCATCCCATTTTTACAAAAAAGTCACATGAATAAGCGAGATATTATTATTATTATTATTATTAATGTTTCTTTTTATTTTTGAGGGAGAGAGCACAAGCGGGAGGGGGACAGGGAGGGGGGGACAGAGGATCAGAAGCGGGCTCCATGCTGACAGCAGAGAGCCTGATGCAGGGCTGAAACGCATGAACCACAAGATCATGACCTGAGCCAAAGTCAGATGCTTAGCCAACGGAGCCACCCAGGCGCCCCTAAGAGAAATGTTATTGTATAGTGATTTAGGTCTCAGGATCTGAAGGTAGGTCTACTGTTTAATCTGTGCAGTCACTTATTAGCTGTGTGACCTAGAGGGAGTTACTAAACCTCTCTGAAACTCAGTTTCTTTAATCTGTAAAACGAAGATGTGTATGTGTGTGTGTGTGTGTGTGTGTGTACATTCACGATATGCTTGCATATCTGCACAACCCAAGAGATGTGAGTTGTAATTTTATATCAGAATTAATGAGAGTTCAGTACAGTAGTTAGATACACAGTGAACACACAGAAATCAAAAGCTTCCTTCGATACCAGCAACTAGCACTTCGAAAATAGGAACAAAAGATACCAGTCACAAGAGCAGTGTAGGTCAGTGCAACGAGCCGAGTGTCCCCTCTGCCCGACTCTACCACAACCGGGTTTAGAAACAGTATTACTGGTGATGCAGTTTCCGGAGCCGATAAGCCTCTGGCCTTGGCCCTCTCCCCTCAGGGCTCAAGCCCAGCTAAAGGGACTGGCTGTCGGACTCCATGTTATCCCCTCAGCTTCCTTGTTCTCTCCCCAGTTGAGATATAATTGCTCCCATAGCAAACCAGTCTGCAGACATGATTCCCCGCCTCCCATGTAGACAACATCCTATCTCTCTCCTCGCAAAGCCACTTTCACTTCTTGAACCACACTAGTTTTCAGTAGGGTCTCTGCTTGAAATTTGCAGGGAAATGAATTTGCAGTTTCCAGGGGAAAGGTTTTCACGCTCATGAATATGATGGTTTCAAATCCCAGCACTCCACTTGCTAACTGCCTTGCCTTGGTCAAGTCTCTTAACCTCTCTTTCTGTCACTGTCCTCTTCCGTTATCTGGGGGATAATACTGACACCTCACTTTTAAGGATTTGTGAAACTTACATGATGTTACGTACATAGGAAGCTCTCAATATATAGGAGCCTGCCGTCATCATTAAAACAGGAATACAGCTGAGCCTTGAACAACATGGGTTTGAACTGCACGGGTCCACTTATATGCAGATTTTTTTTTTTTCTTAAATAAATAATGTGTGTTCCTCGACTGTTTTTATGTATTTATTTTTTGTTATCAGTAAGGCTTCCAGTCAACAACAGGCTATTAGTAGTTTGGGGGGAGTCAAAAGTTATACGCTGATTGTTCAACGTACAGGAGGTCAGCACCCCTAACCCCCATGCTGCTCAAGAGTTAACTGTAGTTTGTTCTAAACGAATATCAAAGGTTTTATCTCTTATAAGCTACAAACTGCTTATAGCAACTAAACAGGATTTTCCTACTCCTAGCTTCTGTCCAAGAGTTTCAACAAGATCAGGATCTTAGTTTTAGCCTGGGGACTCCAAACACGACAGCGCAGGACCCCTCAAGAAATAAGCTCAGAAATAAGCACCTAGATGGAGGAACTGCTTCACAGCACTGGGTTTTCTCCCCCAAAGGAAAATGTTCAAATCTAGAAAAGCAATTCTCAGGACAACCCAGGGAACTGAATCCCGAGCCCCCCTTTGCAGACCTCTCTCTCTCTCTGTCTCTCTCTCTCTCTGTCTCTCTCTGTACCTTTTATGCTGAAATGTCAACAAAATCCGTTCACTGCTGGACCAGGTCCATGACCAATCTGTGCAGGCCGAGAGAGGCGTTTCTTCCACCTGAAAAGCTTCCTAAGACCTGCTACATCAAGTGGAACCCCGGGCAGGGGCTGAGGAGCGGGACTGTGGGGGTGTTTTGTTACTCTGCACCCCAAAGCCTCCTTGGGAGGCGGGCGCTACCGTGCACATAACTTAGGGGAGTTTCTTTCTTGTTATTTTAAGGATATCGTGTACTTTGGTTAACTACCCTGAAGGCATCATTTTCCTTATCTCTGAAATGGGGGGAACATAGTAAAATATATCTCAAAGGACTGTTGTGAGGATCAAACAGGGTAACGGCTTTAAATCATTTAGTAATATGCAAGCCTTTGATACATGTTGATTATTATTACTATTGGTTAATCCTCATACATTGCAACTTACTAAATTATTTTAAAAATTACTGAAGCTTAGTATTTTCATAAGTTGTAAGTTTTATATAGTTCCCACGTATCACAAGAAAGGACAACTGGCAATATTTGACTGCTTTCTCCCCACCCCGCCCTCTTTAGCTATTCAAAAAAACTTTTCCCCTATCATTTTTGGTTGTTCTTCCTAAATCCAAAAAAGCCTACTGTTCTAATCCAAAAGCATTCTAAACTGAGGGGAGTTTCTAAGTCAAACAACCTCCTGTGCATCCTCTGGTGAAGAACCATTTTGTAACATGGAGAATCACCTCTCAGTTTTTCTCCTTTGAAAGTTATTTTGCCTGGCTGTCTTAATAAAGCAGGTCACGTGTGCCTGTATGAAAGGGGTATTACTTATGCTAGAGCAAACTGGTGCAGCCACCATGGAAAACAGTACAGAGCTTCCTCAAAAAGTTAAAAATGGAACTACGTTACGATCCAGCAATCGCACTACTGGGTATTTACCCAAGGAATACAAAAGCATTGATTCAAAGGGATACATGCACCCCTGTGTTTAGAGCAGCATTATTTACAATAGCCAAACTATGGAAGGAGACCAAGTGTCCATCGATAGATGAATGGATAAAGAAGACGTGGTATACATACGATGAATATTATCCAGCCATAAAGAGGATGAAATCTTGCCATTTGCAACATGGCTGGATCTAGAAGGTATCAAGCTAAGTGAAATAAGTCAGAGAAAGATAAATACCATATGACTTCACTCATACATGGAATTTAAGAAACAAAACAAACGAGCAAAAGGAAAGAGAGAGAGAGAGAGAGACAGGAGAGAGAAACCAAGAAATAGACTCTTAACTATAGAGAACAAACTGATGGTTACCAGAGGGGAAGGAGGTGGGGGGAGGGGTGAAATAGGTGATGGGGATTAAGGAGGGCACTTGTCGTGATGGGCACCGGGTGATGTATGAAACCGCTGAATGACTGTATTGTCCACCTGAAACTAATACAACACTGTATGCTAACCATACTGGAATTAAGGTGACGGGCATTGAGGAGGGCACTTGTTGGGATGAGCACTGGGTGTCGTGTGGAAGCCAGTTTGACAATAAATTATACTTTAAAAAAAGAAAGGAACAAAAACAAAGAGAAAACTTTTGGGGTTACTCGAAGCAAAGGCTCTGGAGACCAGCAGGTTCTCACTCCTTGTTCCCATGGTCTCCTGCTAGCCCAGACTGTTCTGCCCATTTAAGTCCGGATTCTTCTTCGTGGCTCCCAGTCGGACTCTGACTCCATTCCCCCTCCTTGCCCCTCCGTTGCCACACGTTAGCCGCTCCTCACTGCCTACCGCATCAAGTCCACACCCTTCCCTTCGTGTTTGGGCATCTGAGGCCTTCGATGACCCCTTCAACTAAAATCCCTGCTACTTTCCAAAAGCAGCCCCCTGTTTCGCCACCGTGGAAGCGCCTCCACCCCCTGGGCCTGCCTCTTTTCAGAAGCGTTTTGGGGCCTCTGGGTGGCTCAGTGGGTTAAGCGACCGACTCTTGATTTCGGCTCAGGTCACGATCTCATGGTTTGTAGGTTCGAGCCCCGCATCGGACTCTGTGCTGACGGTGCACAGTCCTCTGTTCCCCTAGCTCTCTGCCCCTCCCCCCCTTGCGCTCTCGTGCGCTCTCTCATAAAAATAAATAAATAAATAAATAAATAAATAAATAAATAAATAAACATTAAAAAAAAGAAGCTTTCATTTGTCACTGACTTATGTCTTCCCTTCTCTGAAGTCTTACAGCCCTTGATTGTACCAGACCATCCAATGACTTGTTAGACTGTCTCACGAGATTCCCTCTCATGGAATTCTTGACACCCCAACCTGACTATATAAGCCTTTCCTATGTGCCTAGTTCTGTGCTATATTCATTTGTTCCCAATAAACTCAAAAAACTCAAAAACGGATACGCAGTAAACATTTCTTGCTAACTCGTTTTGCTTTTTTTTTTTTTTTGCAAAACCTCACATTTTCACCAAGTCCTTGAAACTCCCAGACTTGCTTCTATGATTGCTGCCCATAAATGCTTCTTTGACACCTGCCCTGCTGACCTCATCTGGCTGTTTTGAGACTCAGACAGGAACAAGAGAGAGAAAGCCTTTTGGATACTGTCATTGCTGCCATGCCAAAGCACTGACCAAGGTCTGGAGCCAATTTGACTGCACCAGTTGTTTTGGCCTCCTGTAGCCACAGCCTGCATCCCTACATAGAATTCCCATGTTCAATAATCAAACACGGTTTCAGCCTCCTTGACAGCAGAGGACCAGCATTGAACGGGCCAAAGCCTGTGTTTTGACAAAATGGCAAAAGTCCTATTGGTTTTGTGCTCATGCCCACGAATGGGCCACTGGGCATGGTCCTGGGCAGCAAGGTGGCCCCCAGAAAGAGCTATCCATGTAGTCAGAAAAGAGCTTTAGGTCTTCTTAAGGACTTGGTCACCTGGTACAGATACTGTTGATATTTCTCTTTATTGAGCACTTACTATGTGTCAAGCATATTATAGCCATCATCTCATTTAGAATCCTCACAATAACCTGTTATTATCCCCATCTATTAGATGAGGAAACTATGGCTCAGAGAGATTAAGCAACTTGCCCCACATCACAGAGTTGTCTGCCTCCAAAGTTTAAACTGTATGGCCAATCACCACTCAAATCCTCTCAAATAGGGCAGGCGGATGATCAAAGCTTGGCAGCATGCCCCAGGGGTACCCATCCCTCAGTGGCAGCAGAAGGGAAGAGAACCAGACACTGGCAATGGACACAGACAAAGCCACGTCCCACTAAACTGTAATCAGAGTTGCAAGCTGATGTTCATGAACACAGTTACAGTTCTACCTTCCTGTAAACCAATAGTTCTTAACTTTTTGGGAGGCTGACCCTTTGAGAAATTGAGGAAAGCTGTAGACTCTCTTCTTACAGAAATGTATAAATGCAAACACATAATTTTGCATAGTTTCAGAAAAATTCATGGAGCTTCCTGTGTTTCATCCAAGAACTACAGACCCTAGGTTAAAAAATCCCTGCTTTATGCAAATCTAATACTATGTTTTAAAAAGTGATAAGTTAGGGAACAATGATTCCTTTAAATAACAAGCCAACCTAGGACACAAAAAACAGGATTTGCTTTATGGACATTTTGTTTTCATATAACTTTCAGGATTATGCCTAGTTGCCTACATGAGATGCATTTGCCATCAACATCTCTGTATTCCCCTAGAGCCCCATGTCGTCAGAAATGACAATGGCACAGGGTGCCTCGATAGCTTAGTCAGTTGAGCGTCTGACTCTGGATTTTGGCTCAGGTCATGATCCCAGGGTCATGGGATTGAACCCCATGTCAGGCTCCATGCTGAGCATTAGATTAAGATTCTCTCTCTCTATCTCCCTCTGCCCCCCTCCCTAGTTCACACTCTCTCTCAAGGAAAGGAAAGGAAAGGAAAGGAAAGGAAAAGAGAAGAAAAGAAATGACGATGGCATAGATGACCATCATCAGGACTGGCCAGAGCACAGAGCTAGAAATGACACATAGAGCTGGTAAGAAGTTTTTTGTCACCAGAGAGTGGGTAGTCACTCAGCAGGAGTGGCTTCACTGGGTGGGGATTGGGCTATATGACCTATAATGGCCCCAATCAACACCATGAGTCAAGGGTTCTAAGACCTATGGAAACCTGAAGAAGATTTATGCCACAAGTCCTCTACTGTTAAGCAGCTGATGGCTCCATGAGAAGCCAGGTACTCGAAGGGGGTGGACTAAGTATATATTGGCTCACTCACCTGAGTCTACAATCAACCCCTTTACACTGGCCCATGTTATTCCAAATAGCAACTGTTCATTCCCCGCCAACCAGAGGTCCTATTGTTCTTTTACAAAAATATTAGATAATCCCAACCCAAGTCATTCCAAGGCCACTTCCCCCTGGCCTCTTGTGTTTTGAGTAGACAAGGTCTTACTGTAATCTTTAATACTATTTGTTAGTCACAGCCTGATACTGCTTCTTCTGAGCCCTCCTCCAATGTTTGAGCCCTCATACAAAGGGTGCTTAGTTGCAAGACATAGATCTGATACATTGATCCTATCGCCCTTTATCCTTTAAAAACCTTCGCACCTTAAAATGAGATGTTGTGTGGTATGTTCGAAGGAACACTGGATCTAGAGCCCTTGATCCTTCATACACTGCCTCCTGACCTCTCTGAGCCTCACTTCCCTCTATCAGACAGGTAACAGTCTTTACCCTGCTGACATCACATGCATCTTGCAAGATTCAAATAAGATAGTGAAAATAGAAATAGTGTATTTGCTGTAAAGCGTTAGACAAACAGAAGAATTCATAACCACAAGAAATTTAGAAAACACTTATCAAGGCCATATTATTCCCAGGCACTTTATGTACCTTACATGCTTACAGGATCTGAAACAGGCTTAGAAAAGTCAGATAACACTCCCAAGCTCACCTTGCTAGGTGGCAAGGAACTGGGGCACTCTCTCTCCTCCCTTCCCCCTCCCCCAAGACCAGATTGCTTTCCATTACTCCACATTGCCTGTCCCAGGACATTCCCCCCATTGGAATAAGAGATTGCTACTCACTTATGAAAAATAAATCCTTGACCCTCTTTGAGACCTCCAAGGCAGTTGGTGGTGTTTCCTCCTTGTGAAAGAGCGGCTGGGGATGAGGAGGGGAGAGAGAGAGGATGGGGCAGCACCTTAGACTCAACTCCTCTATGTTGGAACTGTTCGAGTTATGTATTGCTTTGAGAAGATGGCCGAGTACTTCACTCTCCCTCTTTCCCCGCCCCCCTTTCTAATTTGCAAGTTGTAAAAATGTGTCGCCCCCAAATGCACCAGGTGTCTCCAACTTTCTAATTGAGCAAGGCAGACTCTTTCCCAGCCAAGAGCCTTGAAATATTTATCCAAATTTTAGTTTCACTGAATTAATGCCTTAAGCTGGTGAGCAATCCAACTGAAGGTCAATGTTCGTTTCCTAAAGTTGTCCGATGTCTGTGTGGTATTTAGACCTGAAAATGATGACTTTACTCCAGATTGCAAACTCCCCAGAGTGCACCCTGGAGATGGAAGCCAGCCCACACTGTTTTGTGATCAGTCAGCATAAATGATCCTCTCTTTTGAGTTCAAGGTGGGCTCAGAATTGAAGCTGTCTTGAGATAAAGCAGATCAGCCCCCATTCACCCCTGGGGGGGAAGGCCTCTGAGCAGGGGAATGTGAAAGGCCCCTCCGGTCAGGGGAGACGTCCGCTCCCCTTGGCTTTGGGCTGTACCAGTTGGCAGATATCGCTCTATGCGAATGCTGGCCAGACCAAAATGGTGCCGAGACAGCCACAGGGTTGTTTAGCAAAAAGAAAGGAAACATCTGCAAATCCTGCGTTGGTGCTGAGCGGGGACAGCCTGCTGCTTTTTCTCATGGGCCCATGGTGGGCCAGGTCCTGACTGATCAGAATGGTTCCCTGAAACAAATGCATTTGAAAGATATTTTCCATCCCCCCCCCCAACAGGAAATTCTTGGGTTTAGTCATCCTTACTCCATGGGCTGAGTCAGCAAGCTCTGCTCTAACCACAGCTGCTTTCAAATGGTAAGCTTAGAAGACCAGTTAGTTGAGCGAGGAGGCTTGGCTGAAATGCTTTGACAGCCAGAGCTCCAAAATCAGGTTGGATACATTGGAGGAGCTGGAAGTTAGGCACTGCTCGATACCTTTGAGTCCTTCTGGGTGGGCCTCAATTACTTTTTAGTATGTTGGCAATACAGAGCATTCCAGAACTAGAAGGGACAGCAGTTGGAAACCAGTATGGTGCAATGGCGTGATCTGTTGGCCTATGACCTAAGTACTGGCCCTGCCAATAATTAGCTGTGTGACTATAGGGTCATTGTCTCCGTTCTCTGGGTCTTAGAATTCTCAGGCTTAAAACCAAGGCTTGGATAAGATGACCTCTAAGTGTTCTTCTTGCTTGCTCTGACAGTCCGAGACAATCTAGGACAGATGACCAGCTGTTCTCTTCTGAAATTACCAAGGGAAGACACCATATAACCTGCTTTGGGAATCTGGCCCAGTGTTTTATCTATCTGTGCTACAAATGTCTCCCCTGGATCTAACCGCAATCTGTTTTCTCTTGTCTGGACCTCTGTAGACACGGAGAAGCCCTAGGGAATGCACTTTTCTAAAAGATCCTTTGTTACCTCCGAGGGCCTTCAGGTCGGAGTTATGACAAATCCTCTGCGGGCAAGGGAGGCAATTGCTTAGGTTCAGATGACCACGTTTCCCTCTCATCAGATGTTTGCCACCCTTCTGGTTGTTATCACTGACTTGTGAACCTAGGCGGACTAAGGCTGGGATAGACGGACTGTCCGTCGGCCACTTAGCTCTGCAGAGAGGAGGACGTCACTTATTTCGGATCAGATACCTCACAAAAGTTGTTCTAAAGCACAGAGAGTCTGGGGCACCTCTGAGAGAGAGAACAGTTTCATGTAAGGTGACCCTCTCCACTCCTGGGACTGCATCTGGACATGTGTGCCCAACGATGAAAATGGTTCGCACTTACCGAACACTTGTTACGTGTGTGCTGGGCATTGTTCTAGGCACTTTACATGCTTATTTGACCTCATTTAATCCTTACAAAAGTACAATTGTTATTCGTGTTTTACAGATTAGGAAACTGAGGCACAGAGAGGTTAATTAACTTGCTCCAGGTTAAACTTCTAGTAAGCAGGGGAGCTGCTCTTCTGGCCCAGGGCTCGGCTCTGAACCATCCTGCTTCTGAGTGGGGCCAGCTTCATGGGAGGAATGAGATGTTACGGATGATTCCGGCCCCTGTGAGGACTGCCCACCCCACCTGCCTCATGTGCCTACATTCCTTGTGAGGTACATGTGCCTGGCTTGGTTTCCAGGGCGCTCTGTGCCCCTTCTAGAGAGAGCAAAGTTTCCTCACGCAGAACTGCCAAGTGTGGACTCTAAGACACTGGAAATGAGTCATGTTTTCCTCTTACAAGGGCAACCTAGGGAAAGATCGTTCTAGAAAATGGGTTTACCCAAACTAAAGAAAGTGTTGGGAAATGGCCATATTCCTCTGCGCTGGTAAATCCATTAGATTTGTCACATGTCAGAGTTGGGGGAGAGCTCAGAGCTCGCATAGTGAAAGCCCTTCATGTTACAGATAAGGAGACTGAGGCTGAGATAGTGGGACCAGACGCATGTGGACTGAGGGTTAGATGGCTCTTAAAAGTTTGGGAAAGGGACAGAGATTACAGACTGGACCTAATTTATAATTCCCCTTGGAGCCAACCCTGTGAGGGAACTGGAAGGAGGGATTCACCCACACATCAGAGCCATAACCCCTTGCATAACAGCGATTCCGGAAGCGTGGGCTTCAAAGGTAGCGAGATACCAAGAGACTGCCCCATTCAGACGGCCAAGGTCCCCGGCTAAATGGTAAGGTCTTATTTTTAAACTTATTTTTAAAACCAGACCTACTTACGAAATGGATCCCACACTAACAATCACAAAACGACTTCGGGGAAAACCACTTCTGTGGAAAAAGAAGCCAAAAGTTTTCACTGATCCTAACACAAAGAGTCAATATGGAAAAAAGGAAAGAAGAACCTGAGGCCGCCAGGAACCGGCCCTCGGGAACAGTATCTTAATGGCTGTTTTCAAAGAAATAGCAGGATCTCCTTTCATTCCCCAGTGTGAGCCCACAATGTATTTTCCAGCCTCTTCCTCCTAAGCTAAAAAGAAAGTACCAGAGTTTAAAAATAAAAGATACAGAATTAGAGCTCCTGCCTGATTCGCCTGCTACTTGAGCAGATACGTACAGTAAAACCTTATGAAGTGTCATGTCTCCTCGAGCCGGACTCAAACAGATTGTTAAAAAGACCTACATCATGTTGTTGGGCATAGGCTATTACTGCTTACTGACCTTGCCATGTGGTAAAGTCGGCCACACACCATCTTATAAATAGCCAAATGAACTCCCCCTCGTTTTATAGGGTGGCTAAAGCCTGGTTACCTTTCACAATCAGCCAACCTCTTAATTCATCCCAGGTTGCAGCTGGGCTCCGGGAACATGGAGGAGGCTTGGTGAGGCGGGAAGACGGAGGCTGGGAGAGCGACAGGGCACATGTGCCCACGTGCGTGGCACACAGAATCGCTTTGGAAGGCTTTTTAGAGGTAGTCGGTACTCTCAAACTAGAAAAAACCCTGCCTTTGTAGTGTGAGGGGATGACATTTCGTT
This sequence comes from Prionailurus viverrinus, assembly GCF_022837055.1. Lineage (NCBI taxonomy): Eukaryota > Metazoa > Chordata > Mammalia > Carnivora > Felidae > Prionailurus > Prionailurus viverrinus. The sequence continues at coordinate 104,371,619 of NC_062579.1, forward strand.
GCAAAAATAAATGATTTGGTCATTACCATTTCATGGTTGCTGGCAACCAACCGCCTCTGCTTTCTAACAATTTCCATTTTAGGCACTGACAGGCCCTTCAAAGTGATTCAGCCAAATATCCACCCCAAATTGCGTATTTGGCAGTTTCATACTGAAAAATCTGGGGCCTCTGGGCAAAAATGTCAGAAAGGGCTCCCTCCTTCTTTGTCAATTGCGAAACAAACAGATCACCATAAACAGTCACTGGGGGCTCCTTGGGCAGCCATGCCGATGGAAAGAGAAGGAACGGAAGTTGTTGGCAGGGGCTGCTTCCTTGGCTCCGGTTACTGCTCTCGCTCTCCGTTGCTGCTTGTTCTTTTCCTGAGGGCCAGAGCTGCCTCAGTCGTTAACCCTAAGCAAGGTGAGGCCCAGGTTTTCAGCAAGCAGCCATTCTCCGCTGACGGAAAGCAATGAGCGGAAATGGAAATCACTGGGACACGATTCTCTGAGGCCCTGGGGTCTGGGAATACACTGGAAGCTCACCTTATTGAACTGGCTGAAGCTATACGCAGGCCATTACCATGGATCCTCATTGGGCAACTTGCTCTGGTTGATCTCTGGAACCCACCTGGGTCTCTGGGCCTCTGAGCAACCACAAGGCCTGGAGCACTCTGGTTTGCCCAGTGGGAAGCCTGGGAGCACCTCCCAGGTAGTCTCCTGCCTGACCGGTAACCCTAAGAGTCTGATTCCCCCAAGTTCTTTTACACACATTTCCCTCAGCCTTGAAGGCTCTCCCCTTGACTTTAAAAAAAAAAAAAATTTTTTTTTAATGTTTATTTGTTTCTGAGACAGAGAGAGACAGAGCATGAGCAGGGGAGGGGCAGAGAGAGAGAGGGAGACACAGAATCCAAAGCAGGCTCCGGGCTCCGAGCGGTCAGCACAGAGCCCGACGCGGGGCTTGAACTCACAAACTGTGAGACCATGACCTGAACTGAAGTCGGTCACTCAACCGACTGAGCCGCCCAGGCGCCCCTCTCCCCTCGACTTTTTAAGCGACTGGTCCCCCTCTCTTCACTTAGGACTCACTTTAAATGTCAGGCCACCTTGGTGAGGCCATCCTGACTCCACAGCCCAGGCCCGACCCATATTTTCTCTCTCACAGAACTAGTTTTTTTGTTTTTGTTTTTTTTCTGCTTAAAGCACCCATTACCATTTGAATCTACGTATTTATCTACCGTAAATGCTCAGGAAACATTTGTTGAGTGAATGAACAAAAGGGTGGTATTCTGTTTTCTCGTCCAGTCTGTAAAAACTTTAAGAAGTAGGCTTATTATCCCCATACATAGGTGTCTCCCTAAACACGGCCTGCATTTGTTGCCACTTGCCTCTCCGAGAGAGAGAGAACTAGCCCTCTCTCTCAGAGTAAGGCTACCCCTTTCCCTGCCCACTTCTTACTTCTTACTTGGTTCATGATGCCCAGGATCTGGGCACCAGGACTACGCAGCGTTTTGGTCGGAGACATTGCTGGAAATTTGTCACCCAGAACTGACCCTGCCGGCAGAGTACCGAAATGTCATTTGGGGGTGGGGAGGCTAGACCATTATACTTAACAGTACTATTCACAGTTACCCTCTCTTCCCTTTGGGAGCTATTTTTAAGAGGTTACTTGGATTCCCTGACTATAAATGATAGCCAATCGCCTCGAAACTACAAATAAAGTCAAGTTGCTATTATGTCTGAAAATCGCCTTCCATTCAATTTGCCAAGTCCCCCTTTTGGGGAAAGGCCGTCTGCTCTAGTCACAGCCATCCAGCTGCTCAGGTCCCCTTCCTTTAACATTAAGTAATGAAGAGAGATGAGTTGCTAGATCGCCAACATTCGAAAACGGTTCCCAAAGGGTTACCATGCCTTCTGTTCTCTTTCTTCCTGTCATTAGTTGCAATAACATTGATGTTTGTCCGGTTTAGAAAGCCATGGAAGGCCCTGCGCTTTCTGATTACACTTCGGAATGGTCACCAACCCGGTTATTCCCGAACGCTACCAAGGAAGGTTTTGCCCCATCTCTATTTTAAAATATGAATCACCTCAACTATGAAAATCTGCTCCAAAAAGCCTATCCAAGTTTAAAATATGTTTCTTTCAGCCTGGAAATTCCACCCCTTGGAGTCGATCCTGTATATATACCCAGGATGCAAAGGTACACGTACATCCGGTGTGCCCACCGAAATAGTGTTTATGATAGCAGTGCTCCCAAAGAATGGAATCTTAGCTAAGCCGTCACAAAAAAGGGCAAGATGGATTTGTATGTGCTGTCACGGAAAGATCTCCATGATGTCCTAAATGAAAAAAGCGAAGTCTAAAACGGTAGGATCCCATATGTCTTCAGAGCCTGTCAGTTCCTCCTTCAAGCAATCTCACAAAATCCGACTTGTCATTTCCTCTCACTGGTTCAAGCCTCCTAACTGATTCCCTGGTCCCAGGGTCTCTCTTTCCAGGTCATCTTTCCCACCAACCGGAACGAACATTCTAAAGCATCACTTTTTCCAGCGCTCTTTACTGCCAGAGGGAGAGTCTCAAGCAAGCATCACAATTAGAGGAGGCAGGTTGGTGGAGTGTTGCCATGTTCGGGGATTAAGGGAGATCTTACTGGAGGGTGGGTTACCACCCCTGACTGGCTGTTTGACTTAACCCCTCTGAGCCTCAGTTTCTCCATCTGCAAAATGGTCACTGGGTGGTTGTGAGGATGGAACGAGGGAACCATGTAAAGAGCTCAGCATGCTGGCTGGCACACAATAAGCGCCCAATAAATGGGAGCTACTATTAGTATTGTCATTTTTGTTATGAAACCAGAAATTGGTTTATTTGAAGTTCTTTGAGAGTGGCTTTGTACCTTCATGACACCTTTTGGAAGAAGAAGGTTCCCACATTTCGTTCATGTTTACTGGACATCTAGAACCCGCTGCATACAGCCTCTTGTGTATTTTCCCTGATATGCATTGCAGAAGCTGCCCCTTTCTCTTGTACCCCCAAATCTGGAGGAAGTGTCTAAGTCCCTTGGATCCATCACCTTCAAGAGTTTCTCTGCGGACTTCAATCACATGATACCCCTCCTATGCCTTCATTTCTCCAACTATTTGGCTCTAATCTTTCCTGCCTGCCTTGGAGGGCAGCATCCCAATGCCTTCGGCCCTTTCCTGGCCTCATTAAGATTTTCTTTGTGGCTGCCTGTTTTGTGTGTGTGTGTGTTTTTTTTTTCCTTTGGGATCGGGTGACTATTTTACTCCACTAATTCTTTAAAACAAAAAGGGCTGTTAGCCCGTGCTGTGGAATGAAAGGGCAGGCCAGCTCTGTTTTTTCTTGTAATATCCTAATTATATGCCATTATTGTGAAAGGGAAATGATGTTTTTATATCCAATTTGGATTTCTACCTGTTTCATTGAGTGGGCTCTCAGAGTGGAGTCATGAAGGCTAAGACTCAGGTCTCAGCTTTGCCTGGGGACAGACTCACTGTGCGACCCGAGGCACGTCTAAGAGATTCCTGCGTCTGTCTCCTCATCAGTGAAATGAGAGTGTTGGGTTATAGTTCCCACCGTGTCTTCCAGCCCTGCTGTAGGTGCTTCCGTGGTCTGGATGGGTCCTGAAGGCAAAGGCTATGGCAAAGTTCTCTCATTACACCCACCCCAGTGCCTGGGCTGGGCTGATTCAAGTTGAAATGAGCTCTTCCGTGGGACAGTTGCATGCATTTTCCAAGAGCCTATCTCTCGAAAATTTTTCTGAGGTATATTAAATGTCAAAAGAATTTCCTTTTTTTTTTTTTCCCCCAGGGCTCACCTTACCACCAAGCTCCAAGCTCCACTTATGCTGAGAAAAACCATACATGCTGAGCTCTGGTCAGACTTGATGGCAAAGAACATGTCTCTCATTACCACCTCCATTTCTGGTGATTGCCATCATCACACGTTTACATCCTGGATGTCTTCCAGGCAAATGCTGAATAGTTGATTATTTGCACAGATGACTGTAGCATGCCCTCGCTTGGATTTTGCCTCCAAAGTCTCTTTATTGAGAGTTTTTATATTAAACATACACTAAGTCTCAAGCTTGATTTTAACTGATCCCACATGAAGGCATGATTTTCAACTCATAACACATGAGGAACATCTGTTCTGCTTATTTGAATTCAGGCAGTGCCATTATTATTGTAGAAGCTGACTGTTGAGTATCAATATTTGTCTCTTTCAGTTCCATTGAACTTTCTGGGGTGCCACTCCCATTTGTGGATCTTTTAAACATACATCCTGGAGTCTATAAAACAGCGGAACAACTCCCATTTTCCTTTTCATTTTCACCGACTTTTGCTGTAGAACTTGGGTCAGGCTCTGGCTATTGCTTGCACACGTGTTTGGGACAGGAGGGTCCTTGTCAAATGCAGCCAGAATCACTGTTCAAAAGTCTAGACATCAGGTGCACAGACTTTGAGGCTGCCTCCTGAAGACCATTCCAGACCTTTGTTTGAAACAGGCAAGTTCCCAGGGGGAACCTGACTGATCCAGGAATTCACCTGCAAACTGCAACCCGTGGAGCTGAGTTATACCTCCCTGGGGCCTCCAGATAGGTCACAAAGGAGGATGTCTTTGGACCAGAGGCTCTCATCTTTGATGTCAGGACACCCTGGCATCTGACAATCAGTTATTATTCATTTCCAATAATCAAATGGCAAACTTGTATGTGATTTGCTTAGAAAAATAAACTCAAGCAGATTCAAGGATTTCTCTATAAATAACTCTAACATTCCCATATGCTCTCATGAGTGGGAGAGAAAGGGGTGGGGTTTTAGTCAGTGCTCTGGGAACTAAAGAGAACTCTGGGTGTGCCCAAGTGCATGTGAACACTAGGGGCGCTCATGCCAGGCTTCCTATCTGGCAGCAAATGTATATTTTAACAAGGGCCTCATGAGATTATCCCCTGCCTATGGGGTCTGTCACAGCGGGGATTTAAGGGCAGGCAAGACAAGGCAGGCAACACATACCACAAAGGCAGTACGTTGGCTCTAAGTAAGCAGATTGGCTCTAAGTTGGGCTAAATAACAGAAGGACTTAAGTTGGACTCTTAACTACTAGTGCATCCTTGGCTAAGTTACTCAATGTTTCTGAGCCTCGGACTATTCGCTTTTAAAATGGAGACATTACTGGGGCACCTGGGTGACTCCGTTGGTTAAGCGTCTGCCTTCTGCTCAGGTCATGATCTCACGGTTGGTGGGTTCGAGCCCCGCGTCAGGCTCTCTGCTGACAGCTCAGAGCCTGGAGCCTGTCTTCGGATTCTGTGTTTCCCTCTTTCTCTGTCCCTCCCCTGCTCATGCTGTCTCTCTCTCTCTCTTTCAAAAATAAATAAAACATAAAAAAAATTTTTTAATGGAGACATTACTATCACCTACTTCTGAGAGTTGTTGTGTGGCTTAAACAGGATGGTGCAAATAAATCATCCGGCGTGTCTTGAGTGAGCTAAGTGTTCCAAAACACATAGCAGCTGTGGATACCTGGTGTGCATCTGAGGCTGGATCCTTATGCCTCTTACAGTGACTAGCACATTGTAGGTCCTCAAAAACACGCTGGCTTGACACAACAGGCCACACATTATACGTGTCCGCTTAAATAAAATATCTAGAATAGTTAAATCCATAGAGGCAGAAAGCAGATTAACGGTTGCCAGGAGCTAGAGGGTGAGGGGGATGGGGAATGACTGCTTAATGGGTATGGGGTCTCCTTCGGCGGTGATGCAAATGTTCCAGAACTAGACAGAAGTGACAATTGCACAACATTGTGAATACACTAAATGCCACTGAACTATACACTTTAAAATGGTCACAGTGGGGCACCTGGGTGGCTCAGTCGGTTAAGCGTCCGACTCTTGATCTTGGCTCCGTCATGATCTCACAGTTTGTGAGTTCAAGCCCTGTGTCGTGCTCTGTCCCTCCCCTGTGGAGTCTGCTTGGGATTCTCTCTCTCCTCTCTCTCTGCTCCTCCCCTGCTCACTCTCTCTCCTCAAAAAAATTTTTCAAAAAAAATTAAAAATGGCTAAGGTCATAAGTTTGTGCTATTTGTATTTTACCACAATAAAAAATTCATTGGCTTGGGTTTAGCATTTGATTGTCTTTTGTGTGTCTCTAAATCACAGACAGCCCTAGGACAGTGCACATGTACAGGGGCTGATAATCAGGTACCTGCTTCTACCCCAGGCAGGCTAGAGGGGACAGCTATGAGGTGCTCATGTTCTAGGCCAATGGCCCACAAAATGGCTGGGCCCTAGCCCTCATCTCCTTCAATCTGGTGTCATGTTGGCCCTGTGGCCTTTCCCCTGACCTAAGCCCATGTAGGAGGAGTAAGAACAGTAGGAAGGGTGCCAGCAAGAACCAAAGGATTAGGCTGAGGCTTAGCAGAAACAGTGATGTTCAACTCAAAGCCAACTGTTCCTTGGTCAGGCCACTCAAAGCTGATTGGCCCTGGTGGAAGCCATTGACAGTCCTACTCTTGGAAAACACCACTGTCCACACTACTCCAGGGAGCCTAAGAGGGCTCATGTGATTATTAAGGCCCCGCCATACCCTCCTTGAGCAATCACCCAACACTCCAAATGCTAAGATTCTTGAGCTGCAACCAGGAATGTCCCTGGAGTGAATTAGTTTTGGGGGGATTGAGGGACTGGCTCCAATCTGGGGTCTAGAGGGTGACTGAAGCATTTGAGATTTGTTACCCAATAAAAATCTCTGCTAAGGCCCAAGACTGAAATAACTCAGCTGGGCTCTGGACTCAGCAGGGACCATTCATTAGCTAACACTTCTCGTCTGTGATAGTTACAGACAGGTTTTTTCATGCCCCCCGAAATGGGCTTCAGCATTGCAGCTGGCAGACAGCTGTGGCCTCACAGTGTTTACATTACCCAGACTAATGCAGTCTGTGCAGGAGACACAGAATGAATCTGATTTAGCTTTTGGAAAACGGAATTTTGAAAAGTTCCGTGGTTTGCTCTCACCCCTCCCTTCCTGAGCTGCAGAAAGACTGAGGTGGAACGAAACAGGCACGGCCAGGAAAAGGAGACTCTCATGTCTTTGTTTGGCAATGCTTTGTTTGACACCTCCAGGTGGTGGGAGCTGAGCTGAGACCATAGGATTAAGACGGCCAAATGCTGGTTCATCACTCTGGAGCCTCATCCTACTGGTCAGCCTGAGCTCCCTGGGGACTCTGCAACGTGAAAAGAACAGAAGGGCCAGGGTCCCCATAGACACCTAGGTCTGCGACCAATGGCACACAAAGTGGAAGCAGGGGCTGGCTAATCCTCGTAGGGTGTTCAGGACCTACCACACTACCTTGCGGGCAACCTACTCCAGTTTGATAGCTATTTTGTTTTATCTCCTCAGGTTGGTGTAAAATAAGTTTCCCAAGTCCTGTCCATTCTGCCTTCAAAGTGTGTCTGACATCCTCCCTTCTTCTCTGTCACCATGGCTACTGTTTAGTTAGGGCCATATTTCCTCCTGTCTGTACCAGGGCGCCATCTTTCCAACTGGTCTCCTTTCCCTGCTCACTCTTCCAGATTGCTCTTTCAAAGATGTAACCTTGTATCCCATCCCATCAATAAACATTTCCTGAGAGCTGACCATTGGGTAAGCCGTTTGTTAGGCAGCAGGGATATGCACATCAACCAGACACAGGCTCTTTCCACAAGAAAATCAGTTCAAGGGGAATAGGGGCCAGGAAGCAGAGAATAATAGGAAAGCCTGCAAAGTGCTACAACTGGGCCCAGAGGATTATGGGAGCCTAGAGGAGAGAGCACCTAACCTAGCACTGAGGAGAGAGTAAAGAGAAGATTCCCCTGATGTGGTTTTCATCTGGCCACTCACCTCAAACCCTACACTGCCGCCACAGTCAGACTCCAAGTTTCTCTTTCAGCCAAATATCCCATGACCCCCCCCCTTAAAGAAATCTCTAATCCAGAACGACTTGGTCCCCTGACTCATTCAACATATATAAACTCTCCTACTTCCTCAACTTTACTATTGCCCGTGGCCATGATTTGTCTCATTTTGGAGGTGTATGGCCGCGGTTGGCCAGGCATCGTGTCTTCCCCCTCACCTCTCATGTCTTCCTCCAGCACCAACACAGTACCTGATACATGGTATCTGTTGGCTGATGACCTACTAAGTACATTTTCTTTTCACTGCGGTACTCGTCTGCCTCTCACAAAGCAGGATAAATAATTTCACTTCTGTTAGGGCTATCAGAAAAATCTGTGAATGTAGATGAAGGGGGTTGGAAAACTGCTGATGAGTTTGGGTCACACTGTCCCCAGCTTTGTCCTGACCTCTTGGAAAGAGGATGTTGTCGATAATCAAGTGGAGATTAGCAGTTTCAAGAGCTCCAGTAGGCGTATAGTTGGATATATTTTCCATTCTGATTTAAACATTTAGCCTGATTTGTTTTTGGCTTTATTTTGTTTTGTTTTGTTTTGTTTTGTTTTGGTCCTGAGCCTGTTGGTCAGGGCTAATTTGTACAGCTGCTTTTTCGTTTGGTTTCTTCCAAGAAAGCGAGAGGAAATAAGGTTGCCAGCAAATTTGCAGTTACCAAGGTTTTCCTAAGATGAATATTATTTTTCTCTTCTAATACTGCCAAATACAGTATAAAGAGAAGCATGTGATTATTCCACAAATTTAGTTGTACCAGGGGTCAAATCCTGTACTCTGTCCACATCCTGATGTTGGGAGACCTATAATGCTGATTTCCTGACTTGCTATTTAGTCAACCATATTTCCATAGTTGTACCATATTTCCAAAATTGCAAATTCACCCTGATTTTGAGCTTCGATTCTCAGACTTGACTCCTCCCGTATTTTAGCTGGAAGGCCCAAAGGGGCTGTGGTGGATAGGGTAGGGAAAGTGGAGGCAATGGAGAAGCCAGAGCAGGAGAAAGAGTACTGGAGTGAGAAGAGCACTGGGTTTTGGTCCCTGCTCTGCCACTGCCCAAATGTGGGACTTGGGCAAGTCACTTCCTCTTTCTGAGCATCTCCACAGGGACCAGTATAGTGAATATACCCTAAGGCTTTTTCCTTTCAAATATTATTGGACCCTATGACTCCGTGGTGGGTATTTCTACAAAGCCTAATCAAGCAAATGCCAAAGCCTTGCCAGTATTGACAAGTCTTCTCCCTTGTGGTCTGCCCTTAAGAGGCATTTGCCCAAGTTGGTGCTTGGTCATTCTGAAGCCTGAGAAGAATGGCCTGAAAGAGAGTGCCCATGTCCTTACTAAAGGAACACAAGTCTGGCCTGGGTAGCTGGTTGTGAGTGCTGCTTAGGCCTGGAGGCTACTTCTTTAACAGCTTTGCTGAGATAGGATTCATAGACCATACAATTCGTCCCTTCAAAATGTATAATTCAGTGGGTTTTAATCGATTGTGCAACCATCACCAAAATCAATTTTAGAACATTCTTATCACCCCCAAAAGAAACCCTGTACCCTTTAGCTGTCATGCCCCTGCACCCAAACTTCTCACCCTGGACAGTGCTGGGCAACCACTAATATTTCTGTTTCTATGGATCCATCCATTCTGGACATTTCATAGAAATGGAATCATATGATGCCGTCTTTTGTGACTGGCTTCTTTCACTTGGCATAATGTTTTAAAGGTTCATCCATGCTGTAGCACGGATCAGCCCTTCATTCCTTTTATGGCTGAATAACATTTCATTGCATAGATACACCACATTTTGTTTAATCCATTCATCAGTTGATGGACATTTGAATGGCTTCCAGGTCTAACCTACTACGAATAATGCTATTGAACATTCATGTACACATTTTTGTTTGGACATTTGTATTAGATTCATTTGGGTATATACTTAGGAGTAGAACTGTTGAGTCCTATGGTAACTGTGTTTAATTGAGAGCTTTCAGGCTGTTTTGCAAAGTGGCTGTACCATTTCACAGTCCCACCAGCAGTATATGAGGGCTCCAATTTCTGGAGGTTACATTTTAGTCCTGTCATGTTGGTAGAGAATATTTTCCGGGGTCGATGGCTTGGAGAAGCCATCTACTTGGGATAGTTTGACCATGTAATGTTAACTTTTCAAGGGGATAATTTTTACAAGCAAGTCCCCTCCACTTTATAATATGGTCATTAGATCCTAGGAGAAGGTGACTTAGGGGAAGCCACTGTTGGCCTTTGAAATCTACAGGAATTCAGTGGAAACACTTCCAGGCTATCTGACAGATGGCTTGTAATAAGATGCCATGGATGTATGGCGGACCTGTATCAGTTTTAACCCTTTTAAGGTAATTTCTGTTCACATTAGATCATTTCTGGGGTAGAGGGAGTGGAGGGGGTTTTGGTATATCTGCCTCCTCAGTGTCAGTGTCCACCAGTCCTGCCTGGGAACTAGGGCAGGAACAAAAGAAATCAAAAAGGAACAAGTGCTTTAGGTAGGGTGATCGTATGTACTGGTATGCCCAGGATGGTCCCAGTATATACATGCTATTCCAGTGTTATTATTAATGGCGCTCTCAAAAGTGTCTCAGTTTGGACAATAAACTGTATGGTCACCTCAACTGTATGCTGCAAAGATGTAATACCCAGCATCCCATTCAGAGCTATAAAGGCTACAGAGTTTCATATCTTGATGAACTTATATCTCATTGGGAGAAAGAAAGGATCTCTCAAGCCTGCCGAAGGTTGCCTCCCAAATGACAGAGTGAGCCAGGGTCATATACAATAGAAACCAAATGCTGATGCGATTCAAAGCATAGGAAAAGTATACTTTGGAGGAAGGGCTGGATGGAAGTTTATTCAGGGAAGGCTTCCATGGATGAGGTGAGGTCTAAAGAGAACCTTGAATGAAGTATAGGATTTGGGCCCGCCGAGTTCCCTGACAGACCAAGGTCCTGAATATCCTTCATCCTTGTTCTAATTAAAAGGCACCGTGCTCACTTGTGCTTGGGCAGACAATTCACATGACCTCCCAGCTCATTTGGCAGCACTTGGGAGAAATCTGGCCTTGCAATCAGACTAAATGATGTGTTACCCTACACTTAATCTCCACCATCCATCAAAATCCAGGGGCCTTGGCCCCAGCCCCTCAACAAGAGGCCCACAGTACCTGGGTAGGATTTCATCCAGGGAATGAATGCAAAGCCCCTAATTCTCCATCCATCTCAGCCCTCTGTAAACAGTTAAAGACTGCAGCCAACAGCAAAAGAACTGCCAACCCAAATGAAAACAGTGAGTCAGCAAAATAAAGACAGATGGCAATGGATTAACTGTAGCATAGACGGCAAGAAGCAGAGCCTCCTTAGTTCTGACCAGATTGCCTCCCCTCAATTTCAGGCAACCTAGTGTTCACACGGAGCCCCTCATGAGCTACGCTGGGGGTGGGAGAAAGCATCTGCTGCACACAGAGTGTGTGTAGCCATGGCAGTCTAGAGGAACACTGCTTCAATTCATCGTCTCCTGGTGGTCCAGGCTTGGGGTGGGGGAACAGAGAGGACAGGAAAGATGGGAAGAAGACATTGCTCAGGCTTTCCCCCAGGGCCTTGTGCCACGGCCATTGCCTTAGATGGCCTTATTTTCAAGTACTCTGCTCTGTTGCCCCTGAACCATACTTGTTGGACCACATATTCTAGTTTGTGGAAACATCATCGTCGTAACTTGCCCTGTTCCATCAGTTGGATCCATCGGTAAACTGTTCCATCGGTTTACTCGAGCTCAAGGTTTGGAGATGATAAAAGGTTGAATTTAGGTCCAAAACTATTTTTTACAACTGTATGTGAATTTCGGTTTTGAAATTGAAGTATAATTGACACACAATGTTACGTTAGTTTCAGGTATACAACCTAGTGATTCAACAATTCGATACATTATGCTGTGCTCACCACAAGTGTAGCTACCAACTGTCACCATACTATTACAATATCATTGACTATATTCCCTATGCTGTACCTTTCATACCTATGACTTATTCGTGTATGTGAATTTCTTTTATCCGTGTTGACGATGATAAGTACCTAGCACTGTACTTCCTAGAACATCGGAGATGCTCAATAAATATTTGTTGAATGGAAGAAAGAATGGATGAATGAAAGCTCTTACACAAAATGTGGCCTGAAGACCGTAAACAAGGCAGGGCCATCACTAGCGTGAGATCCTTTGTGTAAATGTCTTTATTTATTCAATCAAGGAATCAGTCATTTCACAAGCATTTCCTAGCATTCCCCGGGTACCCAACACTTTGTGCCCACCCGTCACCTGAGCCCAACATTTTCTGAAGACTTTCTTCAAAAGTCCATCGTCTTAAACTGACCTATGTTTTCATGCCAGCTTCCTGCGTTCCTGACATCTTGATATTGGGGATTTCTCGGAAGGGCTCTTAACAAATAACAACTGCTTTTTTATGATGAACAGTCCTTGGAGAAATGGAATAGTCTTAATAATAATTGCAGACAATTCTTGGATATGGACAGGAATGGAGATAGGAATAAACACTTGACCTAGTTGAGTAGGAAAGAAACAAGCATTGGAACGTGGTGGAGCAGGGGATGAAGAAGGTTATAGTTCCCACCCTGTACTGACCTAGCCTACCACTTTCCACAACTAGCCACTCTGCCCAGAATCACCACTGGGGCTTCTCTAGCCTGACTTTTCCTAAGGCTACCCTAATATTGTCACTGGAAAGAATAATTTATGAAAGTGAAATTCACATAAAATTAACTATTTTTAAATTGAACAATTCAGTGGCGTTTAGCACATTCACATGTTGTACAACCCATCACAGCTATCTAGTTCCAAAACATTTCCATCACTCCAAAGTAAAACCCTTACGCATTTAGCACATTCTCTCAATTTCGCCTTTCACCCAGCCCCTGGCAAGCACCAATCCATGTCCTCTGTCTGTAGATTTACCTATTCTGGATATAGCAAAAAAATGGAATCACGCGATATGTGGCCTTTGTGTCTGCCTTCTTTCACTTAGCATAATGCCTTTAAGGTTCAGCCACGTTGTAGCAGGTATTAGCACCTCGTTCCTTTTTATGGTTGAATAGCATCTCATTGTGTGGATGTATCACACTTTTAAGTTTATTTATTTACTTAGAGATAGCGAGTACAAGTGGGGGAGGGACAGGGAGAGAGAATCCCAAGCAGGGTCTACACTGTCAGCACAGAGCCCCATGCGGGGCTCAAACTCAGGAACCGTGAGGTCATGACCAGAGCCGCAGCCAGATGCTTAACCGCTTGAGCCACCCGGGCACCCCTTGTATCATACCGTTTAAGGTCACCACCCACTGATGACCTTTGGGCTGTTTTCACCTTTTGGCTATCATGAGTAGTGTTGCTAGTGGGAATCCCTGTTTTCAATTCTTTTGGGGTATATACCTAGGAGTGGAATTGTGGACTCACTTGGTAATTCTATGTTTAATTGTTTCGGGAGCCACCAACTGTTTTCCTACCCTGTTATTTTAATACCTTCAAGGACTCGTAAAACACAACAACAAGAGTGACCAATTTCAAGTCACCAGCTGTTAAAGTTGTTCTCACTGACCAGCATGCACTCGGGTGACACAAATATTAATTGAGTGCCTACCATATTTTAAGTAGCATGCTGGATACTGGGGGTACAGAGATCAATGCGACGCAGTCCCCGTCTTTGAGGTGCCAGACGTCACAGTAGCCGGGAGGGTTCCAATTGTGGACAGTGTGTCCCACGTAGACACCATGCTATAAGCTCCTCAGGGTGGTAACTGTGCTTTGCTATATCCCTAGAGCCTAGCAGAGGGCCTGGAACACATTTGCTACCAGCAAAGCAACCTCAGAAAGGTCTGAAATAGGCTGCCCTTCGGCCCATCGCCCTGTCCCAACACCCATGGGGCCCACATAGTTCTGTGTAGGCCATCTCTCTTCCCTTAGTCCTGTCTTAGGCAGGTGGCCCAGAGTGGGTCCACGTTGAGCCTTGTTTCCTCTGGATTCTGTTCAATCTCAGGATGAGTTCTCTTTTGAAAGCGTTTTTATATTTTTAGTTTCATGATCCTTTCTTCAAAGAGGAACCTAGATTGTATGAGGAAGTGAGACCATCTTTCCCAGGGAGTACATTCACGGTGAGCAGAAAAACTCTTGGTCACCAGTTTGATTTCTGTCTCTAGAAAGAGTCTGCTTTCAGACCATGGCTGATAGGGTGGAGGAAGGGGCCGAGAAGTAGGCAGGAGCTGGCCCTAAAGCTCATGGTGTTCCATGATTTTGGTATACTTCTCTTTCAGTTCGGCCTGTGTTCTGCTTTCCTTGGACCTGATTGCTAACCACAGAAGTTTCCAGAAGAAAACCCAGGGCAGCGACGCATAGAGGTTGCCAATTTCATAAACTACTACTTCAGTTCATATTCTCGAAACACCTCCTGGACACAAGTAATAAACAACTACAGGGTCAATGGTGAGTAAAAGGAGGGCATTGAGGGGGAAGATGAATAGAGAGGGAAGGTGTTTCAGATTAGACTGGAAACCAGAGAAGCCGAAGTGTGGGATGAGGATGCCCCACCTCCACTGAAGAGTAGGAAAGTGCCCCTGGGCAGGAAAGCTGCTTTTAAAGGGAAACGCCCTGAAGCAATCTATAGACCTTTTAACTCCGGTTTAGTCTTAGCTCCTTTATGTCTAATTCTTTGCTTTGGCTCCTTCTGGAGTTAAACCTTCTAGATCCTTCCTGGAGTGCAAGGCTGAGAGGGTAGTGGAGAAGGACTCCTCCCCCAAGCGATGACCATTGGAATGACACATCCGAAGGGTTTTGATACTTTTAATGTTTATTTATTTTTTGAGAGAGAGAGAGAGACAGAGTGTGAGTGGGGGAGGGGCAGAGAGAGCGGGAGACACAGAATCCGAAGCAGGCTCCGGGCTCCGAGCTGTCAGCACAGAGCCCCACGCGGGGCTCGGACTCATGAACTGCGAGATCACGACCTGAGCTGAAGTCAGACACCTGACAGACTGAGCCACCCGGGTGCCCCTTGGTTCTTTTAAAAAACAAGAAAAGAAGTTCTACCAGAGATCATTGCTCTTCCTTTTTGTAAGACCCCAAACCTCAGGCAATAGGCTAGTGGGAGCCCCTTTGTTAGATCAGCCTGCCAGCTCTTGGGTTGCTACCTCTGAATTCCCACTGGGGATGCCAAGTACTATGTTAGGCACTTGGAGGTACAATTATGAACTAGACACGGTCCTTGCCCTCAAGGAATTTACAGTCAAGTAGGGAAGAGAGACAAGCAGACGGCTAATGATAACAGAATAATGAGCCCTGGAAGCTCTGGGGGAGGACAGAGGAGGAGCATTTAAATCATGCTGGAAGGTCAGGGAAGGCTTCCTAAAAGACATGATGCATAAACTGAAGAATGAGTAGGAGTTAGCCAAGTGAAAGGGAAGGAGGAAAGGATATTCCAGACAGATGGGCTTTGCAGGAATAGGCTTGCTAATAGAGATTAAAGCAAAAATTTCTAAAATACACAATCACAAAAAATGGAAAGCTGATCCATACAAGCAAAAGCTGGCTCTTTGGAAACATTAAACTAGGCACAGTTAGGAAGTTTGCAAACAAATCAATAAATAAACCACCTAGGGGTAAAGCAAAGAGGGAAAAGGAAAGAGAGAGGAGAGAGAGAGAACTACACTGAGAATATATTAAAGAGTATAGGAAAGATTAAATACTCTTAGCAATTCGTGATAAATCTTGCTCAACTCCCTGGTCAGAATACCTTTGGCTACCTCTGTAATTAGAAGTTGTGGTATAGATATAAAATCATAGATAATTGGTATTTTGTATTAATATTTATACCAATAAATTTGGAACCCAGATGAAATGGATGGTTTTCTAGGGGAATATAAATTACCAAAACTGGCTTGAGAACAAGGTGAAAATCTGACTACACCGATAGAGAAAAAATTGAAATAGAATCAAACATGCATACACATAAGCCCTCTTCTCTCTTTCTCTCTCTCTCTCTCGCTCTCTCTCTCTCTCACACACACACACACACACACGCGCGTGCGCGCGCGTGCACGCACACACAGGTTTATTTTTAAGGCAAATTGCACAAAACCTTTGAGACAAATCATCCCTTTATCAAACAAACTGCTTCAGAGCATTGAAAAAGTTGAAAAGCTCCCAACTTATTTTCCAAAACTATCATTACACCAACACCAAATTTTATGAGGACAAATAACAGTATACAACAGCCCTGAATAAATTATTACCAAATCAAATCGTGCACTTTTGCAAAAGAAAAATATAACATAACCAAGTAGGGTTTAATCCCAGAGACGCAAGGCTGATTCCCCATTAGAAACGATATCGATATAACTCATATTTGCATATTAAAGGGGGAAAAAGCTACACGATCATTTCAATAAATATAGCAAAAGTATTTGACACCTTGGCACCATTTGCTTTTAGAAAGCTCTAAGGAAACTAGGACTAAAAGGAAACTTTAATGTGATAGAGAGTACCTTCCAGAAATCTATAGAAAACTCCATATTTCAGGAGGTAGCAGGCATAGCAGAGTGGTTAAAAATACAGTCTCTGAAGCTAGATAGTGGAGGTGTGATTCTCCATTCTGCCACTTGCTACCTGTGTGACCTGGGGCAAGTTAGACAGCTTCTTTGTGCTTCAGTTTCCTCATCTGTAAAATGGAAATAATAATAATAATAATAATAATAATAATAATGATTATATATATATGCATATATATATCATTGTGGGAGGATTAAATAATGTGTCAAGTGCTTGGCACATAGAAGCACTACGTAAGCGTTTGTTAATAAATTTTGAAACAGGTATTTTCTCTCAAATTTAAGAACAAGATAGGAATGTCCAGTACTAGTTACTCTATTCAGCATTTTTTTCTTTTTTTTTTTTTTTTAATTTTTTTTTTCAACGTTTATTTATTTTTGGGACAGAGAGAGACAGAGCATGAACGGGGGAGGGGCAGAGAGAGAGGGAGACACAGAATCGGAAACAGGCTCCAGGCTCTGAGCCATTAGCCCAGAGCCTGACGCGGGGCTCGAACCCACGGACCGCGAGATCGTGACCTGGCTGAAGTCGGACGCTTAACCGACTGCGCCACCCAGGCGCCCCGGCCTATTCAGCATTTTACTGGAGGTCCAAGCTAATGTAATAGAACAAGAAAAATAATTAATAGAAACAAAAAGGAAGGGGTAAGACTGTCAAAACATTCATATAACAAGTCTAACCAGGAATGAAGTTGGCCTCTGTTCAGGGAGGAAGTAAAAGAAAAGGAAGTGGGAGAAATGGGTGAAGGGGGTTGAAAAGTTAAAAAAAAAAAATTATGCCCTCTAGGACGTTGGGGCATCACAGTTCTCTTCTAGACATTTCTACTTGGATATCTCACCATCATCTCACATTGAACACTGAATCCAATATCTTCCCCCCATGCCTGCTTCTCTCATCTTACTGTCAATGGTACCACCACTTTCCAAGTCTTCTAGACTCAAAACTTTGGAACCCTTTTGTACTCCTCCTTCTCCTTTGTTGCTCATACCCAATCACCTAGTCTGTCTAGCTAATTTTTCTCCCCAAATGTTTTTCAAATGTTTTATATTCTCATTCTCATCCAGGCCTGTCTCAGCTCATACCTGAAGCAGTGGCTACCCCCTCAGCCCCTCTCCAAGTCACTGAGCACACCACGGGCCAGTATTTACTCTGAGACCACTATCCTCAAGTTAGTCTCTTGCTTGCAAGTCTCCGGTGGCTTCTCACTTCCTGCCATATCCAGACGAAACTCCTCCACTTGGTGGTAAGGCCTTTCACCATGTAGCTGCCCCCGACCTAACAAAGTTTCTTTTTTCCTGCTCCCTTACTGTGTACCCTCTGCTTTAGTAAGACCAGTACCCTCAACATCCTCACACACACCTCCTTTCTTTTTTAATTTAGTGCCTTTAATTCAGTGCCTGGGATTTTCCTCTTTCTCTCCCTCAGTGTCTCCAAGTCTTGTCCTATTGTTCAATGGTCAGCTTAAATAGGGCCTTAACAGGGGCGTCTGGGTGGCTCAGTCGGTTAAGTGTCCAACTTCAACTCAGGTCATGACCTTGTGGTTCGTGAGTTTGAGCCCCGCGTCGGGCTCTGTGCTGACAGCTCAGAGCCTGGAGCCTGCTTCGGATTCTGTGTCTCCCTCCCTCTGTGCCCCTCCCCTGCTAACGCTCTGTCTGTCTTTCTGTCTGTCTCTTTCTCTCAAAACTAAACATTAAAAGTTATATAGTGCCTTAATGATACCATTTGTTGAATGCTTAACAGTGTTAATTGCTATGTGCCAGGTATTGTGCTCATTTAATCTTCTCGGTAGCCTTATAGGAGAAGTATTTCTTAATTTTCACCCTGTTTTATGGATTGGGTATAGTGATTTGCTCAAGGCTCACATTTCTGGTGATGGCGGATTTGGAATTCAAAGTTGTGTTTATCGCCCAACCCAGAACTTATGCTCCTAATGGACTCTCTGAGATGCCTCCCCTGGCTGCATCAATCCCACTGACCTTCTCTTCATCACTGTGGCTACTGTGCATTGCTGTCTGGTGCGTACAAGTTTAGCTCCCAGCAAAACTGTGAGCCCCTGGAGATCAGGGCCCACATCTCATACTTCTCTGTGCTCCCACAGAGCTGGGTCCACAGTAGGCGCTTGACTAACTGGTAAGGGTTGATCAAACATGGATAGATATACAGAAATTTGGTCTTAGCATCCAGTCTTCAAGTAAGGCTTATGTAGCTTGAAGGTGACACAAGCCCTCCCCATTCAAAAGCCTTGGTTTTAGCTCCAGGAAGGGGACGGAGGAGTAGAATTACTATAATTTTCAAGATCACCCTCCTCCCGATCCTGTCACTCCCTGATGATCAGGCTTCTCTCTGCCTAGCTTAAGTCAACGTTGCATGATGAATCTTCCCTTTACATAAGGATTAGACCGGGCCAGGTTTTGTTAGCATGCAAAAATGGAGCCAACGCTGTCAACTTACCGTGGTGCAAAATCTGACTCCTGGGAATCTTTCCAGAAGTAAGCCTGGGGAAAACGA